>NW_026061798.1:1551045-1861254 GCF_023897955.1 Schistocerca gregaria | reverse complement strand
TTCTGTAATCTGTGGACTATCAGAGTGTTGATGAAACACAGAAATAGACTTCGGGATTAAATACAACAATCACTATGCGAACTTACCTCCACGGGAGGTATGTCTCAAACAGTCTACGATTTGATCGTTCCCTGGAAGACCAGTAGTAGTTTCCGATGCACATCTAAAGGCATTCTGTAATCTGTGGACTATCAGAGTGTTGATGAAACACAGAAATTGCATCGGGATTCAATACAACAGTCACCATGCGAACTTTCCTCCATGGGAGTAATGTCTCAAACAGTCTACGCATTGATCGATCCCTGGAAGACCAGTAGTAGTTTCCGATCCACATCTGGAGGCAATTTGTAATGTCTTGACCTTCAAAGTGTTGATGAGACACAGAAATTGCATCGGGATTGTATACAACAGTCACGATGATTACCTTCCTCCATGGGAGTAATGTCTCAAACAGTCTACGCTTTGATCGTTGCCTGGAAGACCTGTAGTAGTTTCCGATGCACATCTGGTGGCATTCAGTAATCTGTGGACTATCAGGGTGTTGGTGAAACACAGAGATTGCATCGGCAAAGGGAACAACACTCATCATGCGCACTTCCTCCACGGGAGTAATGTCTGAAACAGTCTACGCTTTGATCGTTATCTGGAAGACCAGTAGTAGTTTCCGATGCACATCCGTAGACATTCTGTAATCTGTGGACGATCAGAGTGTTGATGAAACACAGAAATTCCATTCGGGATTGAATACAACAATCACTATGCAAACTTACCTCCACGGGAGGTATGTCTCAAACAGTCAACGTTTTGGTCGTTCCCTTTAAGACCAGTAGTAGTTTCCGATGCACATCTGGTGGCATTCTGTAATCTGTGGACTATCAGAGTGTTGATGAAATACAGAAATTGCATCGGGATTGAATACAACAGTCACCATGCGCACTTTCCTCCATGGGAGTAATATCTCTAACAGTCTACGCGTTGATCGATCCCTGGAAGTCCAGTAGTAGTTTCCGATGCACATCTGGAGGCAATATGTAATCTGTGGACTATCAGAGTGTTGATGGAACACAGATATTGCATCGGGATTGAATACAACAGTCACCATCCACACTTTTATCCATGGGAGTAATGTCTGAAACTGTCTACGATTTGATCGTTCCCTGGAAGAAAAGTAGTAGTTTCCGATGCACATCTGGTGGCATTCTGTAATCTGTGGACTATCAGAATGTTGATTAAACACAGAGATTGCATCGGGAAAGGAAACAACACTCATCATGCGCACTTTCCTCCACGGGAGTAATGTCTGAAACAGTCTACGCTCTGATCGTTCCCTGGAAGACCAGTAGTAGTTTCCGATGCACATCTGGTGGCATTCTGTAATCTGTGGACTATCAGAGTGTTGATGAAACATAGAAATTGCATCGGGATTGAATACAACAATCACTATGCGCACTTACCTCCACGGGAGGTATGTCTCAAACAGTCTACGCTTTGATCGTTCCCTGGAAGCCAGTAGTGGTTTCCGATGCACATCTGGTGGCATTCTGTAATCTGTTGACTATCAGAGTGTTGATGAAACACAGATAGTGCATCGGGATTGAATACAACAGTCACCATGCACACTTTCCTCCATGGGAGTAATGTCTCAAAGAGTTTACGCTTTAATCGTTCCCTGGAAGACCAGTAGTAGTTTCCGATGCACATCTATAGACATTCTGTAATCTGTGGACTATCAGATTGTTGATGAAACACAGAAATTGCATCGGGATTCAATACCACAGTCACCATGCGAACTTTCCTCCATGGGAGTAATGTCTCCAACAGTCTACGCATTGATCGATCAGTGGAAGACCAGTAGTAGTTTCCGATCCACATCTGGAGGCAATCTGTAATGTCTTGACCGTCAAAGTGTTGATGAAACACAGAAATAGCAATGGGATTGTATACAACAGTCACGATGCTTACCTTCCTCCATGGGAGTAATGTCTCAAAGAGTCTACGCTTTGATCGTTGCCTGGGAGACCAGTAGTAGTTTCCGATGCACATCTGGTGGCATTCTGTAATCTGTGGACTATTAGAGTGTTGATAAAACACAGAAATTGCATCGGGATTGAATACAACAGTCACCATCCACACATTCCTCCATGGGAGTAATGTCTGAAACTGTCTACGTTTTGATCGTTCCCTGGAAGACCAGTAGTAGTTTCCGATGCACATCTGGTGGCATTCTATAATCTGTGGACTATCAGAGTGTTGATGAAACACAGAAATTGCATCGGGATTGAATACAACAGTCACAATGCGGACTTTCCTAAATGGGAGTAATGTCTCAAAGAGTTTACGGTTAGATAGTTCCCTGGAAGACCAGTAGTAGTTTCCGATGCACATCTGGAAGCATTCTGTAATCAGTGGACTATTAGAGTTTGGATGAAACACAGAAATTGTATCGGGATTGAATACAACAGTCACCATTCACACTTTCCTCCATGGGAGTAATGTCTGAAACAGACTACGCTTAGATCGTTCCCTGGAAGACCGGTAGTAGTTTCCGATGCACAGCTGGAGATATTCTGTAATCTCTCTGCTATCAGAGTGTCGATGAAACACAGTAATTGCATCGGGATTCAATACAACAGTCACCATGCGAAAGTTATTCCATGGGAGTAATGTCTCAAACAGTCTACGCATTGATCGTTCCCTGGAACACCAGTAGTAGTTTCCGATACACATCTGGAGGCATTCTGTAATCTGTGGACTATCAGAGTGTTGATGAAACACAGAAATTGCATTAGGATTCAATACAACAGTCACCATTCGAACTTTCCTCCATGGGAGTAATGTCTCAAAGAGTCTGCGCTTTGATCGTTGCCTGGAAGACCAGTAGTAGCTTCCGATGCACATCTGGTGGCATTCTGTAATCTGTGGACTATCAGAGTGTTGATGAAACGCAGAAATTGCATCGGGATTCAATACAGCAGTCACCATGCGAACTTTCCTCCATGGGAGTAATGTCTCAAACAGTCTACGCATTGATCGACCCCTGGAAGACCAGCAGTAGTTTCCGATGCACATCTGGAGGCAATCTGTAATCTGCGGACTATCAGAGTGTTGATGAAACACAGAAAATGCATTGGGAATGTATACATCAGTCACGATGCTTACCATCCTCCATGGGAGTAATGTCTCAAAGAGTTTACGCTTTGGTCGTTCCCTGGAAGACCAGTAGTAGTTACCGATGCACATCTGGAGGCATTCTGTAATCTGTGGACTATCAGAGTGTTGATGATACACAGAAATTGCACCGGGATTGAATACATCAGTCACCATGCACACCTTCCCCCATGGGAGTAATGTCACAAAGAGTTTACCCTCTGATCGTTCCCTGGAAGACCAGTAGTAGTTTCCGATCCACATCTGGAGTCATTCTGTAATCTGTGGACCTTCACAGTGTTGACGAAACACAGAAAATGCATCGGGATTGAATACAACAGTCACGATGCTTACCATCCTCCATGGGAGTAATGTCTCAAAGAGTTTACGCTTTGATCCTTCCCTGGAAGACCAGTAGTAGTTTCCGATGCACATCTGGTGGCATTCTGTAATCTGTGGACTATCAGAGTGTTGATGAAATACAGAAATTGCATCGGGATTGAATACAACAGTCACCATGCGAACTTTCCTCCATGGGAGTAATGTCTCAAACAGTCTACGCATTGATCGACCCCTGGAAGACCAGCAGTAGTTTCCGATGCACATCTGGAGGCAATCTGTAATCTGTGGACAAACAGAGTGTTGATGAAACACAGAAATTGCATTGGGATTGTATACAACAGTCACGATGCTTACCATCCTCCATGGGAGTAATGTCTCAAACAGTCTACGCTTTGATCGTTGCCTGGAAGACCAGTAGTAGTTTCCGATGCACATCTTGTGGCATTCTGTAATTTGTGGACAATCAGAGTTTTGATGAAACACAGAGATTGCATCGGGAAAGGAAACAACACTCATCATGCGCACTTTCCTTAACGGGAGTAATGTCTCAAACGGTCTACGCTTTGATCGTTCCCTGGAAGACCAGTAGTAGTTTCCGATTCTCATCTGGTGGCGTTCTGTAATCTGTGGACTATCAGAGTGTTGATGAAATACAGATATTGCATCGGGATTGAATACTACAGTCACCATGCGCACTTTCCTCCATGGGAGTAATATCTCTAACAGTCTACGCTTTGATCGATCCCTGGAAGTCCAGTAGTAGTTTCCGATGCACATCTGGAGGCAAACTGTAATCTGTGGACTATCACAGTGTTGATGAAACACAGAAATTGCATCGGGATTGAATACAACAGTCACCATCCACACTTTTATCCATGGGAGTAATGTCTGAAACTGTCTACGATTTGATCGTTCCCTGGAAGAAAAGTAGTAGTTTCCGATGCACATCTGGTGGCATTCTGTAATCTGTGGACTATCAGAATGTTGATTAAACACAGAGATTGCATCGGGAAAGGAAACAACACTCATCATGCGCACATTCCTCCACGGGAGTAATGTCTGAAACAGTCTACGCTCTGATCGTTCCCTGGAAGACCAGTAGTAGTTTCCGATGCACATCTGGTGGCATTCTGTAATCTGTGGACTATCAGAGTGTTGATGAAACACAGAAATTGCATCGGGATTGAATACAACAGTCACCATGCGCACTTTCCTCCATGGGAGTAATATTTCTAACAGTCTACGCTCTGATCATTCAATGGACGACCAGTAGTAGTTTCCGATGCACATCTGGAGGCATTCTGTAATCTGTGGACTATCACAGTGTTAATGAAACACAGAAAATGCATCGGGATTGAATACAACAGTCACCATGCGCACTTTCCTCCATGGGAGTAATGTCTCAAAGAGTTCACGGTTTGATCGTTCCCTGGAAGACCAGTAGTAGTCTCCGATGCAAATCTGGAGGCATTCTGTAATCTGTGGACTATCAGAGTGTTGAAGAAACGCAGAAATTGCATCGGGATTCAATACAGCAGTCACCATGCGAACTTTCCTCCATGGGAGTAATGTCTCAAATAGTCTACGCATTGATCGACCCCTGGAAGACCAGCAGTAGTTTCCGATGCACATCTGGAGGCAACCTGTAACCTGTGGACTATCAGAGTGTTGTTGAAACACAGAAATTGCATTGGGATTGTATACAACTGTCACGATGCTTACCATCCTCCATGGGAGTAATGTCTCAAACAGTCTACGCTTTGATCGTTGCCTGGAAGACCAGTAGTAGTTTCCGATGCACATCTGGTGGTATTCTGTAATCTGTGGACTATCTGACTGTTGATGAAACACAGAAATTGCATCGGGATTGAATACAACAGTCACCATGGTCAGTTTCCTCCATGGGAGTAATGTCTAAACAGTCTACGATTTGATCGTTGCCTGGAAGACCAGTAGTAGCTTCCGATGCACATCTGGTGGCATTCTGTAATCTGTGGACTATCAGAGTGTTGATGAAACACAGAAATTGCATCGGGATTGAATACAACAGTCACCATCCGCACTTTCCTCCATGGGAGTAATGTCTGAAACAGTCTACGCTTTGATCGTTCCCTAGAGGACCAGTAGTAGCTTCCGATGGACATCTGGTGGCATTCAGTAATCTGTGGACTAACAGAGTGTTGATGAAACACCGAAATTGCATCGGGATTGAGTACAACAGTCACCATGCGCACTTTCTTCCACGGGAGTAATGTCTTAAACAAGCTACGCTTTGATCATTACCTGAAGACCAGTAATAGTTTCCGATGCACATCTGGTAGCATTCTGTAATCTGTTGACTATCAGAGTATTGATTAAACACAGAAATTGCATCGGGATTGAATACAACAGTGACCATGCGCACCTTCCCCCATCTGAGTAATGTCACAAAGAGTTTACCCTTTGATCGTTCCCTGGAAGACCAGTAGTAGTTTCCGATGCACATCTGGAGGCATTCTGTAATCTGTGGACCTTCAAAGTGTTGACGAAACGCAGAAAATGCATCGGGATTGAATACAACAGTCACCAAACGCACTTTCCTCCATTGGAGTAATGTCTCAAAGAGTTTACGCTTTGATCGTTCCCTGGAAGACCAGTAGTAGTTTCCGATGCACATCCGTAGACATTCTGTAATCTGTGGACTATCAGAGTGTTGATGAAACACAGAAATTGCATTCGGGATTAAATACAACAATCACTATGCGAACTTACCTCCACGGGAGGTATGTCTCAAACAGTCTACGATTTGATCGTTCCCTGGAAGACCAGTAGTAGTTTCCGATGCACATCTAAAGGCATTCTGTAATCTGTGGACTATCAGAGTGTTGATGAAACACAGAAATTGCATCGGGATTCAATACAACAGTCACCATGCGAACTTTCCTCCATGGGAGTAATGTCTCAAACAGTCTACGCATTGATCGATCCCTGGAAGACCAGTAGTAGTTTCCGATCCACATCTGGAGGCAATTTGTAATGTCTTGACCTTCAAAGTGTTGATGAGACACAGAAATTGCATCAGGATTGTATACAACAGTCACGATGATTACCTTCCTCCATGGGAGTAATGTCTCAAACAGTCTACGCTTTGATCGTTGCCTGGAAGACCTGTAGTAGTTTCCGATGCACATCTGGTGGCATTCAGTAATCTGTGCACTATCAGGGTGTTGGTGAAACACAGAGATTGCATCGGCAAAGGAAACAACACTCATCATGCGCACTTCCTCCACGGGAGTAATGTCTGAAACAGTCTACGCTTTGATCGTTATCTGGAAGACCAGTAGTAGTTTCCGATGCACATCCGTAGACATTCTGTAATCTGTGGACGATCAGAGTGTTGATGAAACACAGAAATTCCATTCGGGATTGAATACAACAATCACTATGCAAACTTACCTCCACGGGAGGTATGTCTCAAACAGTCAACGTTTTGGTCGTTCCCTTTAAGACCAGTAGTAGTTTCCGATGCACATCTGGTGGCATTCTGTAATCTGTGGACTATCAGAGTGTTGATGAAATACAGAAATTGCATCGGGATTGAATACAACAGTCACCATGCGCACTTTTATCCATGGGAGTAATATCTCTAACAGTCTACGCGTTGATCGATCCCTGGAAGTCCAGTAGTAGTTTCCGATGCACATCTTGAGGCAATATGTAATCTGTGTACTATCAGAGTGTTGATGGAACACAGAAATTGCATCGGGATTGAATACAACAGTCACCATCCACACTTTTATTCATGGGAGTAATGTCTGAAACTGTCTACGATTTGATCGTTCCCTGGAAGAAAAGTAGTAGTTTCCGATGCACATCTGGTGGCATTCTGTAATCTGTGGACTATCAGAATGTTGATTAAACACAGAGATTGCATCGGGAAAGGAAACAACACTCATCATGCGCACTTTCCTCCACGGGAGTAATGTCTGAAACAGTCTACGCTCTGATCGTTCCCTGGAAGACCAGTAGTAGTTTCCGATGCACATCTGGTGGCATTCTGTAATCTGTGGACTATCAGAGTGTTGATGAAACACAGAAATTGCATCGGGATTGAATACAACAGTCACCATGCGCACTTTCCTCCATGGGAGTAATATTTCTAACAGTCTACGCTTTGATCATTCAATGGACGACCAGTAGTAGTTTCCGATGCACATCTGGAGGCATTCTGTAATCTGTGGACTATCAGAGTGTTAATGAAACACAGAAAATGCATCGGGATTGAATACAACAGTCTCCACCCACACTTTTATCCATGGGAGTAATGTCTGAAACTGTCTACGCTTTGATCGTTCCCTGGAAGACCAGTAGTAGTTTCCGATGCTCATCTGGTGGCATTCTGTAAACTGTGGACTATCGGAATGTTGATTAAACACAGAGATTGCATCGGGAAAGGAAACAACACTCATTATGCGCACTTTCCTCCACGGGAGTAATGTCTGAAACAGTCTACGCTTTGATCGTTCCCTGCAAGACCAGTAGTAGTTTCCGATGCACATCTGGTGGCATTCTGTAATCTGTGGACTATCAGAGTGTTGATGAAATACAGAAATTGCATCGGGATTCAATACAACAGTCACCATGCGAACTTTCCTCCATGGGAGTAATGTCTAAAACAGTCTACACATTGATCGATCCCTGGAAGACCAGTAGTAGTTTCAGATCCACATCTGGAGGCAATCTGTAATGTCTTGACCTTCAAAGTGTTGATGAAACACAGAAATTGCATCGGTATTGTATACAACAGTCACGATGCTTACCTTCCTCCATGGGAGTAATGTCTCAAACAATCTACGCTTTGATCGTTGCCTGAAGACCTGTAGTAGTTTGCGATGCACATCTGGTGACATTCTGTAATATGTGGACTATCAGGGTGTTAGTGAAACAGAGAGATTGCATCGGGAAAGGAAACAACACTCATCATGCGCACTTTTCTCCACGGGAGTAATGTCTCAAACAGTCTACGCTTTGTTCGTTCCCTGGAAGACCAGTAGTAGTTTTCGATGCACATCTGGTATCATTCTGTAATCTGTGGACTATCAGAGTTCTGATGAAACACAGAGATTGCATCGGGAAAGGAAACAACACTCATCATGCGCACTCTCCTCCACGGGAGTAATGTCTCAAACAGTCCACGCTTTGATCGTTCCCTGGAAGACCAGTAGTAGTTTCCGATGCTCATCTGGTGGCATTCTGTAATCTGTGGACTATCAGAGTGTTGATGAAACACAGAAATTGCATCGGGATTGAATACAACAGTCACCATGCGCACTTTCCTCCATGGGAGTAATTTGTCTAACAGTCTACGCTTTGATCATTCCCTGGAAGACCAGTAGTGATTTCCGGTGCACATCTGGAGGCATTCTGTAATCTGTGGACTATCAGGGTGTTGATGAAACACACAAATTGCATCGGGATTGAATACAACAGTCACCATGCGCACTTTCCTCAATGAGAGTAATGTCTCAAAGAGTGTACGCTTTGATCGTTGCCTTTAAGACCAGTAGTAGTTTCCGATGCACATCTGGAGCACATTCTGTAATCTGTGGACTATCAGAGTGTTGATGAAACACAGAAATTGCATCGGGATTGAATACAACAGTCACCATGCGCACTTTCCTCCATGGGAGTAATGTCTCAAAGAGTTCACGGTTTGATCGTTCCCTGGAAGACCAGTAGTAGTCTCCGATGCAAATCTGGAGGCATTCTGTAAACTGTGGACTATCAGAGTGTTGAAGAAACGCAGAAATTGCATCGGGATTCAATACAGCAGTCACCATGCGAACTTTCCTCCATGGGAGTAATGTCTCAAACAGTCTACGCATTGATCGACCCCTGGAAGACCAGCAGTAGTTTCCGATGCACATCTATTGGCAATCTGTAACCTGTGGACTATCAGAGTGTTGTTGAAACACAGAAATTGCATTGGGATTGTATACAACTGTCACGATGCTTACCATCCTCCATGGGAGTAATGTCTCAAACAGTCTACGCTTTGATCGTTGCCTGGAAGACCAGTAGTAGATTCCGATGCACATCTGGTGGTATTCTGTAATCTGTGGACTATCTGACTGTTGATGAAACACAGAAATTGCATCGGGATTGAATACAACAGTCACCATGGTCAGTTTCCTCCATGGGAGTAATGTCTAAACAGTCTACGTTTTGATCGTTGCCTGGAAGACCAGTAGTAGCTTCCGATGCACATCTGGTGGCATTCTGTAATCTGTGGGCTATCAGAGTGTTGATGAAACACAGAAATTGCATCGGGATTGAATACAACAGTCACCATCCGCACTTTCCTCCATGGGAGTAATGTCTGAAACAGTCTACGCTTTGATCGTTCCCTAGAGGACCAGTAGTAGCTTCCGATGGACATCTGGTGGCATTCAGTAATCTGTGGACTAACAGAGTGTTGATGAAACACCGAAATTGCATCGGGATTGAGTACAACAGTCACCATGCGCACTTTCTTCCACGGGTGTAATGTCTGAAACAAGCTACGCTTTGATCATTACCTGGAAGACCAGTAATAGTTTCCGATGCACATCTGGTGGCATTCTGTAATCTGTTGACTATCAGAGTATTGATTAAACACAGAACTTGCATCGGGATTGAATACAACAGTGACCATGCGCACCTTCCCCCATGGGAGTAATGTCACAAAGAGTTTACCCTTTGATCGTTCCCTGGAAGACCAGTAGTAGTTTCCGATGCACATCTGGAGGCATTCTGTAATCTGTGGACCTTCAAAGTGTTGACGAAACGCAGAAAATGCATCGGGATTGAATACAACAGTCACCAAACGCACTTTCCTCCATTGGAGTAATGTATCAAAGAGTTTACGCTTTGATCGTTCCCTGGAAGACCAGTAGTAGTTTCCGATGCACATCCGTAGACATTCTGTAATCTGTGGACGATCAGAGTGTTGATGAAACACAGAAATTGCATTCGGGATTGAATACAACAATCACTATGCAAACTTACCTCCACGGGAGGTATGTCTCAAACAGTCAACGTTTTGGTCGTTCCCTTTAAGACCAGTAGTAGTTTCCCATGCACATCTGGTGGCATTCTGTAATCTGTGGACTATCAGAGTGTTGATGAAATACAGAAATTGCATCGGGATTGAATACAACAGTCACCATGCGCACTTTCCTCCATGGGAGTAATATCTCTAACAGTCTACGCGTTGATCGATCCCTGGAAGTCCAGTAGTAGTTTCCGATGCACATCTGGAGGCAATATGTAATCTGTGTACTATCAGTGTGTTGATGGAACACAGAAATTGCATCGGGATTGAATACAACAGTCTCCACCCACACTTTTATCCATGGGAGTAATGTCTGAAACTGTCTACGCTTTGATCGTTCCCTGGAAGACCAGTAGTAGTTTCCGATGCTCATCTGGTGGCATTCTGTAAACTGTGGACTATCGGAATGTTGATTAAACACAGAGATTGCATCGGGAAAGGAAACAACACTCATTATGCGCACTTTCCTCCACGGGAGTAATGTCTGAAACAGTCTACGCTTTGATCGTTCCCTGCAAGACCAGTAGTAGTTTCCGATGCACATCTGGTGGCATTCTGTAATCTGTGGACTATCAGAGTGTTGATGAAATACAGAAATTGCATCGGGATTCAATACAACAGTCACCATGCGAACTTTCCTCCATGGGAGTAATGTCTAAAACAGTCTACACATTGATCGATCCCTGGAAGACCAGTAGTAGTTTCAGATCCACATCTGGAGGCAATCTGTAATGTCTTGACCTTCAAAGTGTTGATGAAACACAGAAATTGCATCGGTATTGTATACAACAGTCACGATGCTTACCTTCCTCCATGGGAGTAATGTCTCAAACAATCTACGCTTTGATCGTTGCCTGAAGACCTGTAGTAGTTTGCGATGCACATATGGTGACATTCTGTAATATGTGGACTATCAGGGTGTTAGTGAAACAGAGAGATTGCATCGGGAAAGGAAACAACACTCATCATGCGCACTTTTCTCCACGGGAGTAATGTCTCAAACAGTCTACGCTTTGTTCGTTCCCTGGAAGACCAGTAGTAGTTTTCGATGCACATCTGGTATCATTCTGTAATCTGTGGACTATCAGAGTTCTGATGAAACACAGAGATTGCATCGGGAAAGGAAACAACACTCATCATGCGAACTCTCCTCCACGGGAGTAATGTCTCAAACAGTCCACGCTTTGATCGTTCCCTGGAAGACCAGTAGTAGTTTCCGATGCTCATCTGGTGGCATTCTGTAATCTGTGGACTATCAGAGTGTTGATGAAACACAGAAATTGCATCGGGATTGAATACAACAGTCACCATGCGCACTTTCCTCCATGGGAGTAATTTGTCTAACAGTCTACGCTTTGATCATTCCCTGGAAGACCAGTAGTGATTTCCGGTGCACATCTGGAGGCATTCTGTAATCTGTGGACTATCAGTGTGTTGATGAAACACACAAATTGCATCGGGATTCAATACAACAGTCACCATGCGAACATTCCTCCATGGGAGTAATGTCTCAAACAGTCTACCCATTGATCGATCCCTGGAAGACCAGTAGTAGTTTCCGATGCACACCTGGAGGCAATCTGTCATCTGTGTACTATCAGCGTGTTGATGAAACACAGAAATTGCATCGGGATTGAATACAACAGTCACCATCCACAATTTTATCCACGGGAGTAATGTCTGAAACTGTCTACGCTTTGATCGTTCCCAGGAAGACCAGTAGTAGTTTCCGATGCACATCTGGAGGCATTCTGTAATCTGTGGACTATCAGAGTGTTGACGAAACACAGAAAATGCATCGGGATTGAATAGATCAGTCACCATGCGCACTTTCCTGCACGGGAGTAATGTCACAAACAGTCTACACTTTGATCGTTGCCTGGAAGACCAGTAGTAGTTTCCGATGCACATCTGGAGGCATTCTGTAATCTGTGGACTATCAGACTGTCGATGAAACACAAAAATTGCATCGGGATTGAATACAACAGTCACCATCCGCACTTTCCTCCATGGAAGTATTCTGAAACAGACTACGCTTTGATCGTTCCCTGGAAGACCAGTAGTAGTTTCCGATGCACATCTGGAGGCATTCTGTAATCTGTGGACTATCAGACTGTTGATGAAACACAGAAATTGCATAGGGATTGAATACAACAGTCACCATGCGCACCTTCCTCCATGGGAGTAATGGCACAAAGAGTTTACGCTTTGATCGTTCCCTGGAAGCCAAGTAGTGGTTTCCGATGCACATCTGGAGGCATTCTGTAATCTGTGGACCTTCAAAGTGTTGATGAAACACAGAAAATGCATCGGGATTGAATACAACAGTCACCATGCGCACTTTCCTCCATGGGAGTAATTTCTCAAAGAGTTTACGCTTTGATCGTTCCCTGGAAGACGACTAGTAGTTTCCGATGCACATCTGGAGACACTCTGTAATCTATGGACTATCAGACTCTTGATGAAACACAGAAATAGCATCGGGATTGAATACAACAGTCACCATGCTCACTTTCCTCCATGGGAGTAATGTCTGAAACAGTCTACGCTTTGATCGTTGCCTGGAAGACCAGTAGTAGCTTCCGATACACATCTGGTGGCATTCTGTAATCTGTGTACTATCAGAGTGTTGATGAAACACAGAAATTGCATCGGGATTGAATATTACAGTCACCATGCGTACTTTCCTCCATGGGAGGTACGTCTCAAAGAGTCTACGCTTTGATCGTTGCCTGGAAGACCAGTAGTAGCTTCCGATGCACATCTGGTGGCAATCTGTAATCTGTGGACTATCAGAGTGTTGATGAAACACAGAAATTGCATCGGGATTGAATACAACAGTCATCATCCGCACTTTCCTCCATGGGAGTAATGTCTGAAACAGACTACGCTTTCATCGTTCCTTGGAAGACCAGTAGTAGTTTCCGATGCACATCTGGAGGCATTCTGTAATCTGTGGTCTATCAGAGTCTTGATAAAACACAGAAATTAAATCGGGATTCAATGCAACAGTCACGATGCGAACTTTCCTCCATGGGAGTAATGTCTCAAAGAGTCTACGCATTGATCGATCCCTGGAAGACCAGTAGTAATTTCTGATGCACATCTGGAGGCAATCTGTAATCTGTGGACTATCAGACTGTTGATGAAACACAGAAATTGCATAGGGATTGAATACAACAGTCACCATCCACACTTTCGTCGATGGGAGTAATGTCTGAAACAGGCTACGATTTGATCGTTCCCTGGAAGACCAGTAGTAGTTTCCGATGCACATCTGGAGGCATTCTGTAATCTGTGGACTATCACAGTGTTGATGAAATACAGAAATTGCATCGGGTTGCATACAACAGTCACGATGCTTACCTTCCTCCATTGGGAGTAATGTCTCAAAGAGTCAACGCTTTGATCGTTGCCTGGAAGACCAGTAGTAGTTTCTGATGCACATCTGGAGGCATTCTGTAATCTGCGGACTATCAGACTGTTGATGAAACACAGAAATTGCATAGGGATTGAATACAACAGTCACCATACGCACCTTCCTCCATGGGAGTAATGGCACAAAGAGTTTGTGCTTTGATCGTTCCCTGGAAGACCAGTAGTAGTTTCCGATGCACATCTGGAGGCATTCTGTAATCTGTGGACCTTCAAAGTGTTGATGAAACACAGAATATGCATCGGGATTGAATACAACAGTCACCATGCGCACTTTCCTCCATGGGAGTAATGTCTCAAAGTGTTTACGCTTTGATCGTTCCCTGGAAGACCAGTTGTAGTTTCCGATGCACATCTGGAGACATTCTGTAATCTGTGGACTATCAGAGTGTTGATGAAACACAGAAATTGCATCGGGATTGAATACAACAATCACTATGCGTACTTACCTCCACGGGAGGTATGTCTCAAACAGTCTACGCTTTGATCGTTCCCTGGAAGCCAGTAGTCTTTTCCGATGCATATCTGGTGGTGTTCTGTAATCTGTTGACTATCAGAGTGTTGATGAAACACAGAAATTGCATCGGGATTGAATACAACAGTCACAATGTGCACTTTAGTCCACGGGAGTAATGTCTCAAACAGTCTACGCTTTGATCGCTCCCTGGATGACCAGTAGTAGATTCCGATGCACATCTGGTGGCATTCTGTAATCTGTGGACTATCAGAGTGTTGATGAAACACAGAGATTGCATCGGGTAAGGAAACAACACTCATCATGCGCACTTTCTTCCACGGGAGTAATGTCTCAAAGAGTCTACGCTTTGACCGTTCCCTGGAAGACTAGTAGTAGTTTCCGATGCACATCTGGTGGCATTCTGTAATCTGTGGACTATCAGAGTGTTGATACATCACAGAAATTGCATCGGGATTGAATACAACAGTCACCATCCACACTTTCCTCCATGGGATTAATGTATGAAACTGTCTACGCTTTGATCGTTCCCTGGAAGACCAGTAGTAGTTTCCGATGCACATCTGGAGACATTCTGTAATCTGTGGACTATCAGAGAGTTGATGAAACACAGAAATTGCATCGGGATTGAATACAACAATCACTATGCGCACCTACCTCCACGGGAGGTATGTCTCGAACAGTCTAAGCTTTGATCGTTCCCTGGAAGCCAGTAGTGGTTTCCGATGCACATCTGGTGGCATTCTGTAATCTGTTGACTATCAGAGTGTTGATGAAACACAGAAATTGCATCGGGATTGAATACAACAATCACTATGCGCACTTACCTCCACGGGAGGTATGTCTCCAACAGTCTACGCTTTGATCGTTCCCTGGAAGCCAGTAGTGGTTTCCGATGCACATCTGGAGACATTATGTAATCTGTGGACATTCAAAGTGTTGATGAAACACAGAAATTGCATCGGGATTGAATACAACAGTCGCCATGCGCACTTTCCTCCATGGGAGTAATGTCTCAAACAGCCTACTCTTTGATCGTTCTCTCGGAGACCAGTAGTAGTTTCCGATGCACATCTGGAGGCATTCTGTAATCTGTGGACTATCAGAGTGTTGATGAAACACAGAAATTGCATCGGGATTATATACAACAGTCACCATGCGCACTTTCCTGCATGGGAGTAATGTCCAAACAGTTTACGCTTTGATCCTTCCCTGGAAGACCAGTAGTAGTTTCCGATGAACATCTGGTTGCATTCTGTAATGTGTGGACTATCAGAGTGTTGTTGAAACAGAGAAGTTGCATCGTGATTGTATACAACAGTCACCATGTGCTATTTTCCTTCATCAGAGTAATGTCTCAAACAGTTTTGGCTTTGATCTTTCCCTGGAAGACCAGTACTAGTTTCCGATGCACATCTGGGGTCATTCTGTAATGTGTGGACTATCAGAGTGTTGATGAAACACAGAAATTGCATCGGGATTGAATACAACAGTCACCATGCGCACTTTCCTCCATGGGAGTAATGTTTCAAACACTTTACGCTTTGATCGTTCCCTGGAAGACCAGTAGTAGTTTTCGTTGCACATCTGGGTCATTTTGTAATGTGTGGACTATCAGAGTGTTGATGAAACACAGAAATTGCATCGGGATTAAATACAACAGTCACCACGCGCACTTTCTTCCATGGGAGCCATGTCTCAAACAGTCTACGCTTTGATCGTTCCCTGCAAGACCCGTAGTACTTTCCCATTAACATCTGGAGGCATTCTGTAATCTGTGGACCTTCAAAGTGTTGATGAAAGACGGAAATTGCGTCGGGATTGAATGCGACAGTCACCATGAGCACTTACCTCCATGGGAGTAATGTCTCAAACAGTTTACGCTTTGATCGTTCCCTGGAAGACCAGTAGTAGTTTCCCATGCACATCAGGGGGCATTCTGTAATGTGTGGACTATCAGAGTTTTGATGAAACACAGAAATTGTATCGGGATTGAATACAACAGTCACCATCCACACTTTCCTCCATGGGAGTAATGTCTGAAACTGTCTACGCTTTGATCGATCCCTGGAAGACCAGTAGTAGTTTCCGATGCACATCTGGAGGCAATCTGTGATCTGTGGACAATCAGAGAGGCGATGAAACACTGAAATTGCATCGGGATTGAATACAACAGTCACCATGCGCACTTTCCTCATTGGGATTAATGTCTCAAACAGTCTACGCTTTGATCGTTGCCAGGAATACCAGTAGTAGTTTCCGATGCACATCTGGTGGCATTCTGTAATCTGTGGACTAGCAGAGTGTTGATAAAACACAGAAATTGCATTGGGGATTGAATACAACAGTCACCATCCACACTTTCCTCCATGGGAGTAATGTCTGAAACTGTCTACGCTTTGATCGATCCCTGGAAGACCAGTAGTAGTTTCCGATGCACATCTGGAGGCATTCTGTGATCTGTGGACAATCAGAGTGGCGATGAAACACAGAAATTGCATCGGGATTGAATACAACAGTAACCATGCGCACTTACCTCCATGGGAGTTATGTCTCAAACAGTCTACGTTTTGATCGTTCCCTGGAAGACCAGTAGTAGCTTCCGATGCACATCTGGTGGCATTGTGTAATCTGTGGACTAACAGTGTGTTCATGAAACACAGAAATTGCATCGGGATTGAATACAACAGTCACCATTCGCACTTTCTTCCACGGGAGTAATGTCTCAAACAAGCTACGCTTTGATCGTTCCCTGGCAGGCCAGTATTAGTTTCCGATGCACATCTGGTGGCATTCTGTAATCTGTTGACTATCAGAGTGTTGATGAAACACAGAAATTGCATCGGGATTGAATACAACAGTCACCATGCGCACCTTCCTCCATGGGAGTAATGGCACAAAGAGTGTACGCTTTGATCGTTCCCTGGAAGACCAGTAGTGGTTTCCGATGCACATCTGGAGTCATTCTAAAATCTGTGGACATTCAAAGTGTTGATGAAACACAGAAAATGCATCGGGATTGAATACAACAGTCTCCATGCGCACTTTCCTCCATGGGAGTAATGTCTCAAAGAGGGTACGCTTTGATCGTTCCCTGGAAGACCAGTAGTAGCTTCCGATGCACATCTGGTGGCATTCTGTAATCTGTGGACTATCAGAGTGTTGATGAAACACAAAATTGCATCGCGATTGAATAAAACAGTCACCATGCGCACTTTCCTCCACGGGAGGTATGTCTCAAAGAGTCTACGCTTTGATCGTTCCCTGGAAGACCAGTAGTAGCTTCCGATGCACATCTGGTGGCATTCTGTAATCTGTGGACTGTCAGAGTCTTGATGAAACACAAAAATTGCATCGGGGAAGGAAACAACACTCACCATGCGCACTTTCCTCCACAGGAGTAATGTCTCAAACAGTCTACGCTTTGATTTGATAGCTGGAAGACCAGTAGTAGTTTCCGATGCACATCTGGTGGCATTCTGTAATCTGTGGACTTTCAGAGTGTTGATAAAACACAGAAATTGCATTGGGGATTGAATACAACAGTCACCATCCACACTTTCCTCCATGGGAGTAATGTCTGAAACTGTGTACGCTTTGATCGATCCCTGGAAGACCAGTAGTAGTTTCCGATGCACATCTGGAGGCATTCTGTGATCTGTGGACAATCAGAGTGGCGATGAAACACAGAAATTGCATCGGGATTGAATACAACAGTCACCATGCGCACTTACCTCCATGGGAGTTATGTCTCAAACAGTCTACGTTTTGATCGTTCCCTGGAAGACCAGTAGTAGCTTCCGATGCACATCTGGTGGCATTGTGTAATCTGTAGACTATCAGACTGTTGATGAAACACAGAAATTGCATCGGGATTGAACACAAAAGTCACCATGCGCACTTTCCTCCATGGGAGTAATGTCTCAAACAGTCTACGCTTTGATCGTTCCCTGGAACACCAGTAGTAGTTTCCGATGTACATCTTGTGGCATTCTGTAATCTGTGGACTAGCAGAGTGTTGATGAAGCACAGAAATTGCATCGGGATTGAATACAACAGTCACCATGCGCACTTTCCTCCACGGCAGTAACGTCTCCAACAGTCTACGCTTTGATCGTTCCCTGGAAGACCAGTAGTAGCTTCCGATGCACATCTGGTGGCATACTGTAATCTGTGGACTATCAGAGTGTTGATGAAACACAGACATTGCATCGGGATTGAATACAACAGTCACCATGCGCAATTTCCTTCACGGGAGGTATGTCTCAAACAGTCTACGCTTTGATCGTTCCCTGGAAGCCAGTAGTGGTTTCCGATGCACATCTGGAGGCATTCTGTAATCTGTTGACTATCAGAGTGTTGATGAAACACAGAGATTGCATCGGGAAAGGAAACAACACTCATCATGCGCACTTTCCTCCACAGGAGTAATGTCTCAAACAGTCTACGATTTGATCGTTCCCTGAAAGACCAGTTGTAGTTTCCGATGCACATCTGGTGGCACTCTGTAATCTGTGGACTATCAGAGTGTTGATAAAACACAGAAATTGCATTGGGGATTGAATACAACAGTCACCATCCACACTTTCCTCCATGAGAGTAATGTCTGAAACTGTCTACGCTTTGATCGTTCCCTGGAAGACCAGTAGTAGCTTCCGATGCACATCTGGTGGCATACTGTAATCTGTGGACTATCAGAGTGTTGATGAAACACAGACATTGCATCGGGATTGAATACAACAGTCACCATGCGCAATTTCCTTCACGGGAGGTATGTCTCAAACAGTCTACGCTTTGATCGTTCCCTGGGAGCCAGTAGTGGTTTCCGATGCATATCTGGAGGCATTCTGTAATCTGTTGACTATCAGAGTGTTGATGAAACACAGAGATTGCATCGGGAAAGGAAACAACACTCATCATGCGCACTTTCCTCCACAGGAGTAATGTCTCAAACAGTCTACGATTTGCTCGTTCCCTGAAAGACCAGTAGTAGTTTCCGATGCACATCTGGTGGCATTCTGTAATCTGTGGAGTATCAGAGTGTTGATAAAACACAGAAATTGCATTGGGGATTGAATACAACAGTCACCATCCACACTTTCCTCCATGGGAGTAATGTCTGAAACTGTCTACGCTTTGATCGTTCCCTGGAAGACCAGTAGTAGTTTCCGATGCACATCTGGAGGCATTCTGTGATCTGTGAACTATCAGAGTGGTGATGAAACACAGAAATTGCATCGGGATTTAATACAACAGTCACCATGCGCACTTTACTCCACGGCAGTAATGTCTCAAACAGTCTACGATTTGATCGTTCCCTGGAAGCCAGTATTGGTTTCCGATGCACATCTGGTAGCATTCTGTAATCTGTGGCCTATCAGAGTGTTGATGAAACACAGAAATTGCATCGGTATTCAATACAACAGTCACCATGCGAACTTTCCTCCATGGGAGTAATGTTCAAACAGTCTACGCATTGATCGATCACTGGAAGACCAGTAGTAGTTTCCGATCCACATCTGGAGGCAAACTGTAATCTCTGGACCTTCAATGAGTTGATAAACCACAGAAATTGCATCGGGATTGTATACAACAGTCACGATGCTGACCTTCCTCCATGGGAGTAATGTCTCAAACAGTCTACGTTTTGATCGTTTCCTGGGAGACCAGTAGTAGTTTCCGATGCACATCTGGAGGCATTCTGTAATCTGTAGACTATCAGACTGTTGATGAAACACAGCAATTGCATCGGGATTGAACACAAAAGTCACCATGCGCACTTTCCTCCATGGGAGTAATGTCTCAAACAGTCTACGCTTTGATCGTTCCCTGGAAAACCAGTAGTAGTTTCCGATGCACATCTGGTGGCATTCTGCAATCTGTGGACATTCAAAGTGTTGATGAAACACAGAAAATGCATCGGGATTGAATACAACAGTCTCCATGCGCACTTTCCTCCATGGGAGTAATGTCTCAAAGAGGGTACGCTTTGATCGTTCCCTGGAAGACCAGTAGTAGCTTCCGATGCACATCTGGTGGCATTCTGTAATCTGTGGACTATCAGAGTGTTGATGAAACACAGAAATTGCATCGGGATTGAATAAAACAGTCACCATGCGCACTTTCCTCCACGGGAGGTATGTCTCAAAGAGTCTACGCTTTGATCGTCCCTGGAAGACCAGTAGTAGCTTCCGATGCACATCTGGTGGCATTCTGTAATCTGTGGACTATCAGAGTCTTGATGAAACACAGAAATTGCATCGGGGAAGGAAACAACACTCATCATGCGCACTTTCCTCCACAGGAGTAATGTCTCAAACAGTCTACGCTTTGATTTGTTTCCTGGAAGACCAGTAGTAGTTTCCGATGCACATCTAATGGCATTCTGTAATCTGTGGACTTTCAGAGTGTTGATAAAACACAGAAATTGCATTGGGGATTGAATACAACAGTCACCATCCACACTTTCCTCCATGGGAGTAATGTCTGAAACTGTCTACGCTTTGATCGATCCCTGGAAGACCAGTAGTAGTTTCCGATGCACATCTGGAGGCATTCTGTGATCTGTGGACAATCAGAGTGGCGATGAAACACAGAAATTGCATCGGGATTCAATACAACAGTCACCATGCGCACTTACCTCCATGGGAGTAATGTCTCAAACAGTGTACGTTTTGATCGTTCCCTGGAAGACCAGTAGTATCTTCCGATGCACATCTGGTGGCATTGTGTAATCTGTGGACTAACAGAGTGTTGATGAAACACAGAAATTGCATCGGGATTGAATACAACAGTCACCATGCGCACCTTCCTCCATGGGAGTAATGTCACAAAGAGTGTACGCTTTGATCGTTCCCTGGAAGACCAGTAGTGGTTTCCGATGCACATCTGGAGTCATTCTAAAATCTGTGGACATTCAAAGTTTTGATGAAGCACAGAAATTGCATCGGGATTGAATACAACAGTCACCATGCGCACTTTCCTCCACGGGAGTAATGTCTCAAAGAGTCTACGCTTTGATCGTTCCCTGGAAGACCAGTAGTAGTTTCCGATGCACATCTGGAGGCATTCTGTGATCTGTGGACAATCAGAGTGGCGATGAAACACAGAAATAGCATCGGGATTGAATACAACAGTCACCATGCGCACTTACCTCCATGGGAGTTATGTGTCAAACAGTCTGCCTTTTGATCGTTCCCTGGAAGACCAGTAGTAGCTTCCGATGCACATCTGGTGGCATTGTGTAATCTGTGGACTAACAGAGTGTTCATGAAACACAGAAATTGCATCGGGATTGAATACAACAGTCACCAATCGCACTTTCTTCACGGGAGTAATGTCTCAAACTAGCTACGCTTTGATCGTTCCCTGGCAGGCCAGTATTAGTTTCCGATGCACATCTGGTGGCATTCTGTAATCTGTTGACTATCAGAGTGTTGATGAAACACAGAAATTGCATCGGGATTGAATACAACATTCACCATGCGCACCTTCCTCCATGGGAGTAATGTCACAAAGAGTGTACGCTTTTATCGTTCCCTGGAAGACCAGTAGTGGTTTCCGATGCACATCTGGAGTCATTCTAAAATCTGTGGACATTCAAAGTGTTGATGAAACACAGAATATGCATTGGGATTGAATACAACAGTCACCATGCGCACTTTCCTCCATGGGAGTAATGTCTCAAAGAGTTTACGCTTTGATCGTTCCCTTGAAGACCAGTAGTAGTTTCCGATGCACATCTGAATACATTCTGTAATCTGTGGACTATCAGAGTGTTGATGAAACACAGAAATTGCATCGGGATTGAATACAACAGTCACCATGCGCACTTTCCTCCACGGGAGGTATGTCTCAAACAGTCTACGCTTTGATCGTTCCCTGGAGGACCAGTAGTAATTTCCGATGCACATCTGGTGGCATTCTGTAATCTGTGGACTATCAGAGTGTTGATGAAACACAGAGATTGCATCGGGAAAGGAAACAACACTCATCATGCGCACTTTCCTCCACAGGAGTAATGTCTCAAACAGTCTACGCTTTGATTTGTTCCCTGGAAGACCAGTAGTAGTTTCCGATGCACATCTGGTGGCATTCTGTAATCTGTGGACTATCAGAGTGTTGATAAAACACAGAAATTGAATTGGGGATTGAATACAACTGTCACCATATACACTTTCCTCCATGGGAGTAATGTCTGAAACTGTCTACGCTTTGATCGTCCCCTGGAATACCAGTAGTAGTTTTCGATGCACATCTGATGGCATTCTGTAATCTGTGGACTATTAGAGTGTTGATGAAACACGGAAATTGCATCGGGATTAAATACAACAGTCACCATGCGCACTTTCCTATACGGGAGTAATGTCTCAAACAGTCTACGCTTTGATCGTTCCCTGGACGACCAGTAGTAGTTTCCGATGCACATCTGGAGGCATTCTGTAATCTGTATACTATCAGAGTGTTGATGAAACACAGAAATTGCATCGGGATTGAATACAACAGTCACCATGCGCTATTTCCTCCACGGGAGGTATGTCTCAAACAGTCTACGCTTTGATCGTTCCCTTGAAGACCAGTAGTAGTTTCCGATTCACATCTGGAGGCATTCTGTAATCTGTGGACTATCAGAGTGTTGATTAAACACAGAAATTGCATCGGGATTGAATACATCAGTCACCATGCGCACTTTCCTCAATGGGAGTAATGTCTCAAAGAGTTTACACTTTGACCGTTCCCTGGAGAACCAGTAGTAGTTTCCGATGCACGTCTGGAGGCATTCTGTAATCTGTGGACTATCAGAGTGTTGATGAAACACAGAAATTGCATCGGGATTGTATACAACAGTCACGATGCTTACATTCCTCCATGGGAGTCATGTCTCAAACAGTCTACGCTTTGATCGTTCCCTGCAAGACCAGTAGTAGTTTCCGATGTACATCTGGAGGCATTCTGTAATCTGTGGACTAACAGACTTTTGATGAAACACAGAAATTGCATCGGTATTGAATACAACAGTCACCATGCTCACTTTCCTATATGGGAGTAATGTCTCAAACAGACTACGCTTTGATCGTTCCCTGGAAGACCAGTAGTAGTTTCCGATGCACATCTGGAGACATTCTGTAATCTGTGGACTATCAGAGTGTTGATGAAACACAGAAATTGCATCGGGATTGAATACAACAATCACTATGCGCACTTACCTCCACGGGAGGTTTGTCTCAAACAAACTACGCTTTGATCGTTCCCTGGAAGACCAGTAGTAGTTTCCGATGCACATCTGGTGGCATTCTGTAATCTGTTGACTATCAGACTGTTGATAAAACACAGAAATTGCATCGGGATTGAATACAACAGTCACCATGCGCACTTTCCTCCACGGGAGTAATGTCTCAAACAGTCTACGATTTGATCGTTCCCTGGAAGACCAGTAGTAGTTTCCGATGCACATCTGGTGGCATTCTGTAATCTGTGGGCTATCAGAGTGTTGATGAAACACAGAAATTGCATCGGTATTCAATACAACAGTCACCATGCGAACTTTCCTCCATGGGAGTAATGTTCAAACAGTCTACGCATTGATCGATCACTGGAAGACCAGTAGTAGTTTCCGATCCACATCTGGAGGCAAACTGTAACCTCTGGACCTTCAATGAGTTGATAAACCACAGAAATTGCATCGGGATTGTATACAACAGTCACGATGCTGACCTTCCTCCATGGGAGTAATGTCTCAAACAGTCTACGTTTTGATCGTTTCCTGGGAGACCAGTAGTAGTTTCCGATGCACATCTGGAGGCATTCTGTAATCTGTAGACTATCAGACTGTTGATGAAACACAGGAATTGCATCGGGATTGAACACAAAAGTCACCATGCGCACTTTCCTCCATGGGAGTAATGTCTCAAACAGTCTACGCTTTGATCGTTCCCTGGAAAACCAGTAGTAGTTTCCGATGCACATCTGGTGGCATTCTGCAATCTGTGGCCATTCAAAGTGTTGATGAAACACAGAAAATGCATCGGGATTGAATACAACAGCCTCCATGCGCACTTTCCTCCATGGGAGTAATGTCTCAAAGAGGGTACGCTTTGATCGTTCCCTGGAAGACCAGTAGTAGCTTCCGATGCACATCTGGTGGCATTCTGTAATCTGTGGACTATCAGAGTGTTGATGAAACACAGAAATTGCATCGGGATTGAATAAAACAGTCACCATGCGCACTTTCCTCCACGGGAGGTATGTCTCAAAGAGTCTACGCTTTGATCGTCCCTGGAAGACCAGTAGTAGCTTCCGATGCACATCTGGTGGCATTCTGTAATCTGTGGACTATCAGAGTCTTGATGAAACACAGAAATTGCATCGGGGAAGGAAACAACACTCATCATGCGCACTTTCCTCCACAGGAGTAATGTCTCAAACAGTCTACGCTTTGATTTGTTTCCTGGAAGACCAGTAGTAGTTTCCGATGCACATCTGGTGGCATTCTGTAATCTGTGGACTTTCAGAGTGTTGATAAAACACAGAAATTTCATTGGGGATTGAATACAACAGTCACCATCCACACTTTCCTCCATGGGAGTAATGTCTGAAACTGTCTACGCTTTGATCGATCCCTGGAAGACCAGTAGTAGTTTCCGATGCACATCTGGAGGCATTCTGTGATCTGTGGACAATCAGAGTGGCGATGAAACACAGAAATTGCATCGGGATTCAATACAACAGTCACCATGCGCACTTACCTCCATGGGAGTAATGTCTCAAACAGTGTACGTTTTGATCGTTCCCTGTAAGACCAGTAGTATCTTCCGATGCACATCTGGTGGCATTGTGTAATCTGTGGACTAACAGAGTGTTGATGAAACACAGAAATTGCATCGGGATTGAATACAACAGTCACCATGCGCACCTTCCTCCATGGGAGTAATGTCACAAAGAGTGTACGCTTTGATCGTTCCCTGGAAGACCAGTGGTGGTTTCCGATGCACATCTGGAGTCATTCTAAAATCTGTGGACATTCAAAGTTTTGATGAAGCACAGAAATTGCATCGGGATTCAATACAACAGTCACCATGCGCACTTTCCTCCACGGGAGTAATGTCTCAAAGAGTCTACGCTTTGATCGTTCCCTGGAAGACCAGTAGTAGTTTCCGATGCACATCTGGAGGCATTCTGTGATCTGTGGACAATCAGAGTGGCGATGAAACACAGAAATAGCATCGGGATTGAATACAACAGTCACCATGCGCACTTACCTCCATGGGAGTTATGTGTCAAACAGTCTGCCTTTTGATCGTTCCCTGGAAGACCAGTAGTAGCTTCCGATGCACATCTGGTGGCATTGTGTAATCTGTGGACTAACAGAGTGTTCATGAAACACAGAAATTGCATCGGGATTGAATACAACAGTCACCAATCGCACTTTCTTCACGGGAGTAATGTCTCAAACTAGCTACGATTTGATCGTTCCCTGGCAGGCCAGTATTAGTTTCCGATGCACATCTGGTGGCATTCTGTAATCTGTTGACTATCAGAGTGTTGATGAAACACAGAAATTGCATCGGGATTGAATACAACAGTCACCATGCGCACCTTCCTCCATGGGAGTAATGTCACAAAGAGTGTACGCTTTTATCGTTCCCTGGAAGACCAGTAGTGGTTTCCGATGCACATCTGGAGTCATTCTAAAATCTGTGGACATGCAAAGTGTTGATGAAACACAGAATATGCATTGGGATTGAATACAACAGTCACCATGCGCACTTTCCTCCATGGGAGTAATGTCTCAAAGAGTTTACGCTTTGATCGTTCCCTTGAAGAAAAGTAGTAGTTTCCGATGCACATCTGAATACATTCTGTCTCAAACAGTCTACGCTTTGATCGTTCCCTGGAAGACCAGTAGTAGTTTCCGATGCACATCTGGTGGCATTCTGTAATCTGTGGACTATCAGAGTGTTGATGAAACACAGAGATTGCATCGGGATAGGAAACAACACTCATCATGCGCACTTTCCTCCACAGGAGTAATGTCTCAAACAGTCTACGCTTTGATTTGTTCCCTGGAAGACCAGTAGTAGTTTCCGATGCACATCTGGTGGCATTCTGTAATCTGTGGACTATCAGAGTGTTGATAAAACACAGAAATTGAATTGGGGATTGAATACAACTGTCACCATATACACTTTCCTCCATGGGAGTAATGTCTGAAACTGTCTACGCTTTGATCGTCCCCTGGAAGACCAGTAGTAGTTTTCGATGCACATCCGGAGGCATTCTGTGATCTGTGGACTAGCAGAGTGTTGATGAAACACCGAATTTGCATCGGTATTGAATACAACAGTCACCATGCCCACTTACCTCCATGGAGGTAATGTCTCAAACAGTCTACGCTTTGATCGTTCCCTGGCAGGCCAGTATTAGTTTCCGATGCACATCTGGTGGCATTCTGTAATCTGTTGACTATCAGAGTGTTGATGAAACACAGAAATTGCATCGGGATTGAATACAACAGTCACCATGCGCACCTTCCTCCATGGGAGTAATGTCACAAAGAGTGTACGCTTTTATCGTTCCCTGGAAGACCAGTAGTGGTTTCCGATGCACATCTGGAGTCATTCTAAAATCTGTGGACATTCAAAGTGTTGATGAAACACAGAATATGCATTGGGATTGAATACAACAGTCACCATGCGCACTTTCCTCCATGGGAGTAATGTCTCAAAGAGTTTACGCTTTGATCGTTCCCTTGAAGACCAGTAGTAGTTTCCGATGCACATCTGAATACATTCTGTAATCTGTGGACTATCAGAGTGTTGATGAAACACAGAAATTGCATCGGGATTGAATACAACAGTCACCATGCGCACTTTCCTCCACGGGAGGTATGTCTCAAACAGTCTACGCTTTGATCGTTCCCTGGAGGACCAGTAGTAATTTCCGATGCACATCTGGTGGCATTCTGTAATCTGTGGACTATCAGAGTGTTGATGAAACACAGAGATTGCATCGGGAAAGGAAACAACACTCATCATGCGCACTTTCCTCCACAGGAGTAATGTCTCAAACAGTCTACGCTTTGATTTGTTCCCTGGAAGACCAGTAGTAGTTTCCGATGCACATCTGGTGACATTCTGTAATCTGTGGACTATCAGAGTGTTGATAAAACACAGAAATTGAATTGGGGATTGAATACAACTGTCACCATATACACTTTCCTCCATGGGAGTAATGTCTGAAACTGTCTACGCTTTGATCGTCCCCTGGAATACCAGTAGTAGTTTTCGATGCACATCTGATGGCATTCTGTAATCTGTGGACTATTAGAGTGTTGATGAAACACGGAAATTGCATCGGGATTAAATACAACAGTCACCATGCGCACTTACCTATACGGGAGTAATGTCTCAAACAGTCTACGCTTTGATCGTTCCCTGGACGACCAGTAGTAGTTTCCGATGCACATCTGGAGGCATTCTGTAATCTGTATACTATCAGAGTGTTGATGAAACACAGAAATTGCATCGGGATTGAATACAACAGTCACCATGCGCTATTTCCTCCACGGGAGGTATGTCTCAAACAGTCTACGCTTTGATCGTTCCCTTGAAGACCAGTAGTAGTTTCCGATTCACATCTGGAGGCATTCTGTAATCTGTGGACTATCAGAGTGTTGATTAAACACAGAAATTGCATCGGGATTGAATACATCAGTCACCATGCGCACTTTCCTCAATGGGAGTAATGTCTCAAAGAGTTTACACTTTGACCGTTCCCTGGAGAACCAGTAGTAGTTTCCGATGCACGTCTGGAGGCATTCTGTAATCTGTGGACTATCAGAGTGTTGATGAAACACAGAAATTGCGTCGGGATTGTATACAACAGTCACGATGCTTACATTCCTCCATGGGAGTCATGTCTCAAACAGTCTACGCTTTGATCGTTCCCTGCAAGACCAGTAGTAGTGTCCGATGTACATCTGGAGGCATTCTGTAATCTGTGGACTAACAGACTTTTGATGAAACACAGAAAATGCATCGGTATTGAATACAACAGTCACCATGCTCACTTTCCTATATGGGAGTAATGTCTCAAACAGACTACGCTTTGATCGTTCCCTGGAAGACCAGTAGTAGTTTCCGATGCACATCTGGAGACATTCTGTAATCTGTGGACTATCAGAGTGTTGATGAAACACAGAAATTGCATCGGGATTGAATACAACAATCACTATGCGCACTTACCTCCACGGGAGGTTTGTCTCAAACAAACTACGCTTTGATCGTTCCCTGGAAGACCAGTAGTAGTTTCCGATGCACATCTGGTGGCATTCTGTAATCTGTTGACTATCAGACTGTTGATAAAACACAGAAATTGCATCGGGATTGAATACAACAGTCACCACGCGCACTTTCCTCCACGGGAGTAATGTCTCAAACAGTCTACGATTTGATCGTTCCCTGGAAGACCAGTAGTAGTTTCCGATGCACATCTGGTGGCATTCTGTAATCTGTGGGCTATCAGAGTGTTGATGAAACACAGAAATTGCATCGGTATTCAATACAACAGTCACCATGCGAACTTTCCTCCATGGGAGTAATGTTCAAACAGTCTACGCATTGATCGATCACTGGAAGACCAGTAGTAGTTTCCGATCCACATCTGGAGGCAAACTGTAATCTCTGGACCTTCAATGAGTTGATAAACCACAGAAATTGCATCGGGATTGTATACAACAGTCACGATGCTGACCTTCCTCCATGGGAGTAATGTCTCAAACAGTCTACGTTTTGATCGTTTCCTGGGAGACCAGTAGTAGTTTCCGATGCACATCTGGAGGCATTCTGTAATCTGTAGACTATCAGACTGTTGATGAAACACAGCAATTGCATCGGGATTGAACACAAAAGTCACCATGCGCACTTTCCTCCATGGGAGTAATGTCTCAAACAGTCTACGCTTTGATCGTTCCCTGGAAAACCAGTAGTAGTTTCCGATGCACATCTGGTGGCATTCTGCAATCTGTGGACATTCAAAGTGTTGATGAAACACAGAAAATGCATCGGGATTGAATACAACAGTCTCCATGCGCACTTTCCTCCATGGGAGTAATGTCTCAAAGAGGGTACGCTTTGATCGTTCCCTGGAAGACCAGTAGTAGCTTCCGATGCACATCTGGTGGCATTCTGTAATCTGTGGACTATCAGAGTGTTGATGAAACACAGAAATTGCATCGGGATTGAATAAAACAGTCACCATGCGCACTTTCCTCCACGGGAGGTATGTCTCAAAGAGTCTACGCTTTGATCGTCCCTGGAAGACCAGTAGTAGCTTCCGATGCACATCTGGTGGCATTCTGTAATCTGTGGACTATCAGAGTCTTGATGAAACACAGAAATTGCATCGGGGAAGGAAACAACACTCATCATGCGCACTTTCCTCCACAGGAGTAATGTCTCAAACAGTCTACGCTTTGATTTGTTTCCTGGAAGACCAGTAGTAGTTTCCGATGCACATCTGGTGGCATTCTGTAATCTGTGGACTTTCAGAGTGTTGATAAAACACAGAAATTTCATTGGGGATTGAATACAACAGTCACCATCCACACTTTCCTCCATGGGAGTAATGTCTCAAACAGTCTACGCTTTGATCGTTCCCTGGACGACCAGTAGTAGTTTCCGATGCACATCTGGAGGCATTCTGTAATCTGTTGACTATCAGACTGTTGATAAAACACAGAAATTGCATCGGGATTGAATACAACAGTCACCATGCGCACTTTCCTCCACGGGAGTAATGTCTCAAACAGTCTACGATTTGATCGTTCCCTGGAAGACCAGTAGTAGTTTCCGATGCACATCTGGTGGCATTCTGTAATCTGTGGACTATCAGAGTGTTGATGAAACACAGAGATTGCATCGGGAAAGGAAACAACACTCATCATGCGCACTTTCCTCCACAGGAGTAATGTCTCAAACAGTATAGGCTTTGATCGTTCCCTGGAAGACCAGTAGTAGTTTCCGATGCACATCTGGTGGCATTCTGTAATCTGTGGACTATCAGAGTGTTGATAAAACACAGAAATTGCATTGGGGATTGAATACAACAGTCACCATCCACTCTTTCCCCCATGGGAGTAATGTCTGAAACTGTCTACGCTTTGATCGTTCCCTGGAAGACCAGTTGTAGTTTCCGATGCACATCTGGAGGCCTTCTGTAATCTGTGGACTATCAGAGTGTTGATGAAACACAGAGATTGCATCGGGAAAGGAAACAACACTCATCATGCGCACTTTATTCCACAGGAGTAATGTCTCAAACAGTATAGGCTTTGATCGTTCCCTGGAAGACCAGTAGTAGTTTCCGATGCACATCTGGTGGCATTCTGTAATCTGTGGACTATCAGAGTGTTGATAAAACACAGAAATTGCATTGGGGATTGAATACAACAGTCACCATCCACACTTTCCCCCATGGGAGTAATGTCTGAAACTGTCTACGCTTTGATCGTTCCCTGGAAGACCAGTTGTAGTTTCCGATGCACATCTGGAGGCCTTCTGTAATCTGTGGACTATCAGACTGTTGATGAAACAAAGAAATTGGATCGGGATTGAATACAACAGTCACCATGCGCACTTTCCTCCATGTGAGTAATGTCTCAAACAGTCTACGCTTTGATCGTTCCCTGGAAGACCAGTAGTAGTTTCCGATGCACATCTGGAGGCATTCTGTAATCTGTGGACTATCAGACTGTTGATGAAACAAAGAAATTGGATCGGGATTGAATACAACAGTCACCATGCGCACTTTCCTCCATGTGAGTAATGTCTCAAACAGTCTACGCTTTGATCGTTCCCTGGAAGACCAGTAGTAGTTTCCGATGCACATCTGGAGGCATTCTGTAATCTTTGGACTATCAGAGTGTTGATGAACCACAGAAATTGCATCGGAATTGAATACAACAGTCCCCATCCGCACTTTCCTCCATGGGAGTAATGTCTCAAAGAGTCTACGAGTTGATCGTTCCCTGGAAGACCAGTAGTAGTTTCCGATGCACATCTGGAGGCATTCTGTAATCTGTGGACTATCAGAGTGTTGATGAAACACAGAAATTGCATCTGGATTCAATACAACAGTCACCATGCGAACTTTCCTCCATGGGAGTAATGTCTCAAACAATTTACGCATTGATCGATCCCTGGAAGACCAGTAGTAGTTCCCGATGCACATCTATAGACATTCTGTAATCCGTTGACCTTCAAAGTGTTGATGAAACACAGCATTTGTATCGGGATTGTATACAACAGTCACCATGCGCACTTTCCTAGATGGGAGTAATGTCTCGACAAGTCTACGCTTTGATCGTTCCCAGGAAGACCAGTAGTACCGTCCGATACACATCTGAAGGCATTCTGTAATCTGTGGAGTATCACAGTGTTGATGAAACAGAAATTGCATCGGGATTGAATACAACAGTCACCATGCCCACTTTCCTCCATGGGAGGAATGTCTCACAGAATTTACGCTTTGATCGATCCCTGGAAGACCAGTAGTAGTTTCCGATGCACATCTGGAGGCTTTCTGCAATCTGTATACTATCAGAGTGTTGATGAAACAAAGAAATAGCATCGGGATTGAATACAACAGTCACCATCCACACTTTCCTCCATGGGAGTAATGCCTGAAACAGTCTACGCTTTCTTCGCTCTCTGGAAGACCAGTAGTAGTCTCCGATGCACATCTGGAGGCATTTTGTAATCTGTGGCTATCAGAGTGTTGATGAAAAACAGAAATTGCATCTCGTTTCTATACAACAGTCACCATGCGAACTTTTCTCCATGGGAGTAATGTCTAAAACAGTTTACACTTTGATCGTTCCCTGGAAGACCAGTAGTAGGTTCCGATGCACATCTGGAGGCATTCTGTAATCTGTGGACTATCAGAGTGTTGATTAAACACAGAAATTGTATCGGGCTTGAATACAACAGTCACCATCCACACTTTCCTCCATGGGAGTAATGTCTGAAACAGTCCACGCTTTCATCGCTCCCTGGAAGACCAGTAGTAGTCTCCGATGCACATCTGGAGGCATTTTGTAATCTGTGGACTATCAGAGTGTTGATGAAAAACAGAAATTGCATCTCGTTTCTATACGACAATCACCATGCGAACTTTTCTCCATGGGAGTAATGTCTCTAACAGTCTACGTTTTGATCGATCCCTGGAAGACCAGTAGTAGTTTCCGATGCACACCTGGAGGCAATCTGTAATCGGTTGACCTTCAAAGTGTTGATGAAACACAGAAATTGCATCAGGATTGTATACAACATTCACGATGCTTACCTTCCTCCAAGGGAGTAATGTCTCAAACAGTCTACGCATTGATCGTTGCCTGGAAGACCAGTAGTAGTTACCGATGCACATCTGGAGGCATTCTGTAATCTGTGACTATCAGACTGTTGATGAAACACAGAAATTGCATCGGGATTGAATACAACAGTCACCATGCGCACTTTCCTCCATGGGAGTAATGTCTTAAACAGTCTACGCTTTGATCGTTGCCTGGAATACCTGTAGTAGCTTCCGATGCACATCTGGTGGCATTCTGTAATCTGTGGACTATCAGAGTGTTGATGAAACACAGAAATTGCATCGGGATTGAATACAACAATAACTATGCGCACTTACCTCCACGGGAGGTTTGTCTCAAACAAACTACGCTTTGATCGTTCCCTGGAAGACCAGTAGTAGTTTCCGATGCACATCTGGTGGCATTCTGTAATCTGTTGACTATCAGAGTGTTGATAAAACACAGAAATTGCATCGGGATTGAATACAACAGTCACCATGCGCACTTTCCTCCACGGGAGTAATGTCTCAAACAGTCTACGATTTGATCGTTCCCTGGAAGACCAGTAGTAGTTTCCGATGCACATCTGGTGGCATTCTGTAATCTGTGGACTATCAGAGTGTTGATGAAACACAGAGATTGCATCGGGAAAGGAAACAACACTCATCATGCGCACTTTCCTCCACAGGAGTTATGTCTCAAACAGTATAGGCTTTGATCGTTCCCTGGAAGACCAGTAGTAGTTTCCGATGCACATCTGGTGGCATTCTGTAATCTGTGGACTATCAGAGTGTTGATAAAACACAGAAATTGCATTGGGGATTGAATACAACAGTCACCATCCACACTTTCCCCCATAAGAGTAATGTCTGAAACTGTCTACGCTTTGATCGTTCCCTGGAAGACCAGTTGTAGTTTCCGATGCACATCTGGTGGCCTTCTGTAATCTGTGGACTATCAGAGTGTTGATGAAACACAGAACTGCATCGGGATTAAATACAACAGTCACCATGCGAACTTTCCTCCATAGGAGTAATGTCTCATAGAGTCTACGATTTGATCGTTCCCTGGAAGACCAGTAGTAGTTACAGATGCACATCTGGAGTCATTCTGTAATCTGTTTACTATCAGAGTGTTGATAAAACACCGAAAATGCATCGGGATTGAATACAACAGTCACCATGCGCACTGTCCTCAATGGGAGTAATGTCTCAAACAGTCTACGCTTTGATCGTTCCCTGGAAGACCTGTAGTAGTTTCCGATGCACATCGGGAGGCACTCTGTAATCTGTGGACTATCAGACTGTTGATGAAACAACGAAATTGGATCGGGATTGAATACAACAGTCCCCATGCGCACTTTCCTCCATGGGAGTAATGTCTCATAGAGTCTACGATTTGATCGTTCCCTGGAAGACCAGTAGTAGTTTCCGATGCACATCTGGAGGCATTCTGTAATCTGTGGACTATCAGAGTGTTGATGAAACACAGAAATTGCATCTGGATTCAATACAACAGTCACCATGCGAACTTTCCTCCATGGGAGTAATGTCTCAAACAATTTACGCATTGATCGATCCCTGGAAGACCAGTAGTAGTTTCCGATGCACATCTATAGGCATTCTGTAATCCGTTGACCTTCAAAGTGTTGATGAAACACAGCATTTGCATCGGGATTGTATACAACAGTCACCATGCGCACTTTCCTAGATGGGAGTAATGTCTCGACAAGTCTACGCTTTGATCGTTCCCAGGAAAACCAGTAGTACCGTCCGACACACATCTGAAGGCATTCTGTAATCTGTGGAGTATCAGAGTGTTGATGAAACAGAAATTGCATCGGGATTGAATACAACAGTCACCATGCCCACTTTCCTCCATGGGAGGAATGTCTCACAGAATTTACGCTTTGATCGATCCCTGGAAGACCAGTAGTAGTTTCCGATGCACATCTGGAGGCTTTCTGTAATCTGTATACTATCAGAGTGTTGATGAAACAAAGAAATGGCATCGGGATTTAATACAACAGTCACCATCCACACTTTCCTCCATGGGAGTAATGCCTGAAACAGTCTACGCTTTCTTCGCTCTCTGGAAGACCAGTAGTAGTTTCCGATGCACATCCGGAGGCATTTTGTAATCTGTGGCTATCAGAGTGTTGATGAAAAACAGAAATTGCATCTCGTTTCTATACAACAGTCACCATGCGAACTTTTCTCCATGGGAGTAATGTCTAAAACAGTTTACACTTTGATCGTTCCCTGGAAGACCAGTAGTAGGTTCCGATGCACATCTGGAGGCATTCTGTAATCTGTGGACTATCAGAGTGTTGATTAAACACAGAAATTGTATCGGGCTTGAATACAACAGTCACCATCCACACTTTCCTCCATGGGAGTAATGTCTGAAACAGTCCACGCTTTCATCGCTCCCTGGAAGACCAGTAGTAGTCTCCGATGCACATCTGGAGGCATTTTGTAATCTGTGGACTATCAGAGTGTTGATGAAAAACAGAAATTGCATCTCGTTTCTATACGACAGTCACCATGCGAACTTTTCTCCATGGGAGTAATGTCTCTAACAGTCTACGTTTTGATCGATCCCTGGAAGACCAGTAGTAGTTTCCGATGCGCACCTGGAGGCAATCTGTAATCGGTTGACCTTCAAAGTGTTGATGAAACACAGAAATTGCATCGGGATTGTATACAACATTCACGATGCTTACCTTCCTCCAAGGGAGTAATGTCTCAAACAGTCTACGCATTGATCGTTGCCTGGAAGACCAGTAGTAGTTACCGATGCACATCTGGAGGCATTCTGTAATCCGTGACTATCAGACTGTTGATGAAACACAGAAATTGCATCGGGATTGAATACAACAGTCACCATGCGCACTTTCCTCCATGGGAGTAATGTCTTAAACAGTCTACGCTTTGATCGTTGCCTGGAATACCTGTAGTAGCTTCCGATGCACATCTGGTGGCATTCTGTAATCTGTGGACTATCAGAGTGTTGATGAAACACAGAAATAACATCGGGATTGAATACAACAGTCACCATGGGCACTTTCCTCCACGGGAGGTATGTCTCAAACAGTCTACGTTTTGATCGTTCCCTGGAAGAACAGTAGTAGCTTCCGATGCACAACTGGAGGCATTCTGTAATCTGTGGACTATCAGAGTGTTGATAAAACACCGAAAATGCATCGGGATTGAATACAGCAGTCACCATGCGCACTTTCCTCCATGTGAGTAATGTCTCAAACAGTCTACGCTTTGATCGTTCCCTGGACGACCAGTAGTAGTTTCCGATGCACATCTGGAGGCATTCTGTAATCTGTGGACTATCAGAGTGTTGATGAAACACACAAATTACATCGGGATTGAATACAACAGTTACCATGCGCACTTTCCTCCATGGGAGTAATGTCTCAAAGGGTCTACGATTTGATCGTTCCCTAGAAGACCAGTTGTAGTTTCCGATGCCGATCTGGGAGCATTCTGTAATCTGTGGCCTATCAGAATGTTGATGAAACACAGAAATTGCATCGGGATTCAAAACAACAGTCACCATTTTAACTTTCCTCCATGGGAGTAATGTTTCAAACAGTCTACGCATTGTTCTATCCCTGGAAGACCAGTAGATGTTTCCGATGAACATCTGGAGGCATTCAGTAATCTGTTGACCTTCAAAGTGTTGATGTAACACAGAATTTGTATCAGGATTGTATACAATAGTCACGATGCTTACCTTCCTCCATATTAGTAATATCTCAATGAGTTTACGCTTTGATCGTTCCCTGGAAGACCAGTAGTAGTTTCCACTGCACATCTGGAGGCATTCTGTAATCTGTGGACTATCAGAGTGTTGATAAAACACAGAAAATGCATCGGGATTCAATACAACAGTCACCATGCGAACTTTCCTCCATGGGAGTAATGTCTCAAACAATTTACGCATTGATCGATCCCTGGAAGACCAGTAGTAGTTTCCGATGCACATCTATAGGCATTCTGTAATCTGTTGACCTTCAAAGTGTTGATGAAACACAGCATTTGCATCGGGATTGTATACAACAGTCAACATGCGCACTTTCCTCCATGGGAGTAGTGTCTCATACAGTCTACGCTTTGAAGGTTACCTGGAAGACCAGAACTAGTTTCCGATGCACATCTGGAGGCATTCTGAAATCTGTGGACTAACTGAGTGTTAATGAAACACAGAAATTGCATCGGGATTGAATACAACAGTCACCATGCGAACTTTCCTCAATGGGAGTAGTGTCTCATACAGTCTACGCTTTGATCGTTCCCTGGAAGACTAGTAGTACATTCCGATGCACATCTGTAGGCATTCTGTAATCTGTGGACTATCAGAGTGTTGATGAAACACAGAAATTGCATCGGGATTGAATACAACAGTAACCATGCGCACTTTCCTCCATGGGAGTAATGTATCACAGAGTTTACGCTTGGATCGTTCCCTGGAAGACCAGTAGTAGTTTCCGATGCACATCTGGAGGCATTCTGTAATTTTGGACTATCAGAGTGATGATAAAACACAGAAAATACATCGGAATTGAATACAACAGTCACCATGCGCATTTTCCTCCATGGGAGTAATGCCTCAAACAGTTTACACTTTGATCGTTCCCTGGAGAACCAGTAGTAGTTTCCGATGCACATCTGGAGGCATTCTGTAATCTGTGGACTATCAGAGTGTTGATGAAACACAGAAATTGCATCGGGATTGTATACAACAATCACCATGCGCACTTTCCTCCATGGGAGTCATGTCTCAAACTGTCTACGCTTTGATCGTTCCCTGAAAGAACAGTAGTAGCTTCCGATGCACAACTGGAGGCATTCTGTAATCTGTGGACTATCAGAGTATTGATAAAACACCGAAAATGCATCGGGATTGAATACAGCAGTCACCATGCGCACTTTCCTCCATGTGAGTAATGTCTCAAACAGTCTACGATTTGATCGTTCCCTGGACAACCAGTAGTAGTTTCCGATGCACATCTGGAGGCATTCTGTAATCTGTGGACTATCAGAGTGTTGGTGAAACACACAAATTACATCGGGATTGAATACAACAGTTACCATGCGCACTTTCCTCCATGGGAGTAATGTCTCAAAGAGTCAACGATTTGATCGTTCCCTAGAAGACCAGTAGTAGTTTCCGATAAAGATCTGGGAGCATTCTGTAATCTGTGGCCTATCAGAATGTTGATGAAACACAGAAATTGCATCGGGATTCAATACAACAGTCACCATTTGAACTTTCCTCCATGGGAGTAATGTTTCAGACAGTCTACGCATTGATCGATCCCTGGAAGACCAGTAGATGTTTCCGATGAACATCTGGAGGCACTCTGTAATCTGTGGACTATCAGACTGTTGACGAAACACAGAAATTGCATCTGGATTGAATACAACATTCACCATGCGCACTTTCCTCCAGGGGAGTAATATCTCTAACAGTCTACGCTTTGATCATTCCGTGGAACACCAGTAGTAGTTTCCGATGCACATCTGGTGGCATTCTGTAATCTGTGGACTATCAGAGTGTTGATGAAACTCAGAAATTGCATCGGGATTGAATACAACAGTCACCATGCGCACTTTGCTCCACGGGAGTAATGTCTCACACAGTCTACTCTTTCATCGTTCCCTCGAAGACCAGTAGTAGTTTCCGATGCACATCTGGAGGCTTTCTGTAATCTGTGGACCATCAGAGTGTTGATGAAACACAGAAATTGCGTCGGGATTGAATACAACAGTCACCATGCGCACTTTCCTCCATGTGAGTAATGTCTCAAACAGTCTACGCTTTGATCGTTCCCTGGACGACCAGTAGTAGTTTCCGATGCACATCTGGAGGCATTCTGTAATCTGTGGACCATCAGAGTGTTGATGAAACACACAAATTACATCGGGATTGAATACAACAATTACCATGATCACATTCCTCCATGGGAGTAATGTCTCAAAGAGTCTACGATTTGATCGTTCCCTAGAAGACCAGTAGTAGTTTCCGATGCAGATCTGGGAGCATTCTGTAATCTGTGGCCTATCAGAATGTTGATGAAACACTGAAATTGCATCGGGATTCAAAACAACAGTCACCATTTTAACTTTCCTCCATGGGAGTAATGTTTCAAACAGTCTACGCATTGTTCGATCCCTGGAAAAGCAGTAGATGTTTCCGATGAACATCTGGAGGCATTCAGTAATCTGTTGACCTTCAAAGAGTTGATGTAACACAGAATTTGTATCAGGATTGTATACAACAGTCACGATGCTTACCTTCCTCCATGGGAGTAATATCTCAATGAGTTTACGCTTTGATCGTTCCCTGGAAGACCAGTAGTAGTTTCCACTGCACATCTGGAGGCATTCTGTAATCTGTGGACTATCAGAGTGTTGGTAAAACACAGAAAATGCATCGGGATTCAATACAACAGTCACCATGCGAACTTTCCTCCATGGGAGTAATGTCTCAAACAATTTACGCATTGATCGATCCCTGGAAGACCAGTAGTAGTATCCGATGCACATTTATAGGCATTCTGTAATCTGTTGACCTTCAAAGTGTTGATGAAACACAGCATTTGCATCGGGATTGTATACAACAGTCACCATGCGCACTTTCCTCCATGGGAGTAGTGTCTCATACAGTCTACGCTTTGAAGGTTACCTGGAAGACCAGAACTAGTTTCCGATGCACATCTGGAGGTATTCTGAAATCTGTGGACTAACTGAGCTTTAATGAAACACAGAAATTGCATCGGGATTGAATACAACAGTCACCATGCGAACTTTCCTCAATGGGAGTAGTTTCTCATACAGTCTACGCTTTGATCGTTCCCTGGAAGACCAGTAGTACATTCCGATGCACATCTGTAGGCATTCTGTAATTTGTGGACTATCAGAGTGTTGATGAAACACAGAAATTGCATCGGGATTGAATACAACAGTAACCATGCGCACTTTCCTCCATGGGAGTAATGTATCACAGAGTTTACGCTTGGATCGTTCCCTGGAAGACCAGTAGTAGTTTCCGATGCACATCTGGAGGCATTCTGTAATCTGTATACTATCAGAGTGATGATGAAACACAGAAAATACATCGGAATTGAATACAACAGTCACCATGCGCATTTCCCTCCATGGGAGTAATGCCTCAAACAGTCTACGCTTTGATCGTTCATTGGAAGACCAGTCGTAGTTTCCGATGCACATCTGGAGGCACTCGGTAACCTGTGGACTATCAGACTGTTGATGAAACACAGAAATTACATCGGGATTGAATACAAGAGTCACCATGTGCACTTTCCTCCATGCGAGTAATGTCTGAAACAGTCTACGCTTTGGTCGTTCCCTGGAAGACCAGTAGTAGTTTCCGATGCACATCTGGAGGCATTCTGTAATCTGTGGACTATCAGAGTGTTGATTAAACACAGAAATTTCATCGGGATTGAATACAGCAGTCACCATGCGCACTTTCCTCCATGGGAGTAATGTCTCAAACAGTCTACGCTTTGATCGTTCCCTGGACGACCAGTAGTAGTTTCCGATGCACATCTGGAGGCATTCTGTAATCTGTGGACTATCAGAGTGTTGATGAAACACAGAAATTGCATCGGGATTGTATACAACAGACACGATGCTTACCTTCCTCCATGGGAGTCATGTCTCAAACAGTCAACGCTTTGATCGTTCCCTGCAAGACCAGTGGTAGTTTCCGATGTACATCTGGAGGCATTCTGTAATCTGTGGACTAACAGACTGTTGATGAAACACAGAAATTTCATCGGGATTTAATACAACAGTCACCATGCCCACTTTCCTATATGGGAGTAATGTCTCAAACAGTCTACGCTTTGATCGTTAACTGGAAGACCAGTAGTAGTTTCCGATGCACATCTGGAGACATTCTGTAATCTGTGGACTATCAGAGTGTTGATGAAACACAGAAATTGCATCGGGATTGAATACAACAGTCACCATGCGCTATTTCCTCCACGGGAGGTATGTCTCAAACAGTCTACGCTTTGATCGTTCCCTTGAAGACCAGTAGTAGTTTCCGATGCACATCTGGTGGCATTCTGTAATCTGTTGACTATCAGAGTGTTGATAAAACACAGAAATTGCATCGGGATTGAATACAAAAGCCACCATGCGCACTTTCCTCCACATGAGTAATGTCTCAAACAGGCTACGATTTGATCGTTCCCTGGAATACCAGTAGTAGTTTCCGATGCACATCTGGTGGAATTCTGTAATCTGTGGACTATCAGAGTGTTGATGAAACACAGAGATTGCATCGGGAATGGAAACAACACTCATCATGCGCACTTTTCTCCACAGGAGTAATGTCTCAAACAGTATAGGCTCTGATCGTTCCCTGGAAGACCTGTAGTAGTTTCCGATGCACATCTGGTGGCATTCTGTAATCTGTGGACTATCAGAGTGTTGATAAAACACAGAAATTGCATTGGGGATTGAATACAACAGTCACCATCAACACTTTCCCTCATGGGAGTAAAGTCTGAAACTGTCTACGTTTTGATCGTTCCCTGGACGACCAGTTGTAGTTTCCGATGCACATCTGGAGCATTCTGTAATCTGTGGCCTATCAGAGTGGTGATGAAACACAGAAATTGCATCGGGATTGAATACAACAGTCACCATGCGCACTTTCCTCCATGGGAGTAGTGTCTCATACAGTCCACGCTTTGAAGGTTACCTGGAAGACCAGTAGTAGTTTCCGATGAACATCTGGAGGCATTCTGTAATCTGTATACTATCAGAGTGTTGATGAAACACAGAAATTGCATCGGGATTGAATACAACAGTCACCATGCGCTATTTCCTCCACGGGAGGTATGTCTCAAACAGTCTACGCTTTGATCGTTCCCTTGAAGACCAGTAGTAGTTTCCGATGCACATCTGGAGGCATTCTGTAGTCTTGGACTATCAGAGTGATGATAAAACACAGAAAATACAACGGAATTGAATACAACAGTCACCATGCGCATTTTCCTCCATGGGAGTAATGCCTAAAACAGTCTACGCTTTGATCGTTCATTGGAAAACCAGTCGTAGTTTCCGATGCACATCTGGAGGCACTCGGTAACCTGTGGACTATCAGACTGTTGATGAAACACAGAAATTACATCGGGATTGAATACAAGAGTCACCATGTGCACTTTCCTCCATGTGAGTAATGTCTGAAACAGTCTACGCTTTGGTCGTTCCCTGGAAGACCAGTAGTAGTTTCCGATGCACATCTGGAGGCATTCTGTACTCTGTGGACTATCAGAGTGTTGATGAAACACAGAAATTGCATCGGGATTGTATACAACAGTCACGATGCTTACCTTCCTCCATGGGAGTCAAGTCTCAAACAGTCTACGCTTTGATCGTTTCCTGCAAGACCAGTAGTAGTTTCCGATGTACATCTGGAGGCATTCTGTAATCTGTGGACTAACAGACTGTTGATGAAACACAGAGATTGCATTGGGAAAGGAAACAACACTCATCATGCTCACTTTCCTCCACAGGAGTAATGTCTCAAACAGTATAGGCTTTGATCGTTCCCTGGAAGACCAGTAGTAGTTTCCGATGCACATCTGGTGGCACTCTGTAATCTGTGGACTATCAGAGTGTTGATAAAACACAGAAATTGCATTGGGGATTGAATACAACAGTCACCATCCACACTTTCCCCCATGGGAGTAATGTCTGAAACTGTCTACGCTTTGATCGTTCCCTGAACGACCAGTTGTAGTTTCAGATGCACATCTGGAGGCCTTCTATAATCTGTGGACTAGCAGAGTGTTGATGAAACACAGAATTGCATCGGGATTCAATACAACAGTCACCATGCGCACTTTCCTCCATGGGAGTAGTGTCTCATACAGTCTACGCTTTGATCGTTCCCTGGAAGACCAGTAGTAGTTTCCGATGCACATCGGGAGGCACTCTGTAATCTGTGGACTACCAGACTGTTGATGAAACAAAGAAATTGGATCGGGATTGAATACTACAGTCACCATGCGCACTTCCCTCCATGTGAGTAATGTCTCAAACAGTCTACGCTTTGATCGTTCCCTGGAAGACCAGTAGTAGTTTCCGATGCACATCTGGAGGCATTCGATAATCTGTGGACTATCACAATGTTGATGAACCACAGAAATTGCATCGGGATTGAATACAACAGTCCCCATGCGCACTTTCCTCCATGGGAGTAATGTCTCAAAGGGTCTACGATTTGATCGTTCCCTGGAAGACCAGTAGTAGTTTCCGATGCACATCTGGAGGCATTCTGTAATCTGTGGACTATCAGAGTGTTGATGAAACACAGAAATTGCATCGGGATTCAATACAACAGTCACCATGTGAACTTTCCTCCATGGGAGTAATGTCTCAAACAATTTACGCATTGATCGATCCCTGGAAGACCAGTAGTAGTTTCCGATGCCCATCTATAGGCATTCTGAAATCTTTTGACCTTCAAAGTGTTGACGAAACACAGCATTTGCATCGGTATTGTATACAACAGTCACCATGGGCACTTTCCTCCATGGGTGTAATGTCTCGACAAGTCTACGCTTTGATCGCTCCCAGGAAGACCAGTAGTACTTTCCGATGCACATCTGAAGGCATTCTGTAATCTGTGGACTATCAGAGTGTTGATGAAACACAGAAATTGCATCGGGATTGAATACAACAGTCACCATGCCCACTTTCCTCCATGGGAGTAATGTCTCACAGAATTTACGCTTTGATCGATCCCTGGAACACCAGTAGTAGTTTCCGATGCACATCTGGAGGCTTTCTGTAATCTGTATACTATCAGAGTGTTGATGAAACAAAGAAATGGCATCGGGATTGAATACAACAGTCACCATGCGCACTTTACTCTACGGGAGGTATATCTCAAACAGTCTACGCATTGATCGTTCCCTGGAAGACCAGTAGTAGTTTCCGATGCACATCTGGAGGCATTCTGTAATCTGTGGACTATCAGAGTGTTGATAAAACACAGAAAATGCATCGGGTGAAATACAACAGTCTCCATGCGCACTTTCCTCCATGGGAGTATTGCCTCAAACAGTCTACGTTTTGATCGTTCCCTGGAAGACCAGTAGTAGTTACCGATGCACATCTGGAGGCACTCGGTAATCTGTGGACTATCAGACTGTTGATGAAACACAGAAATTGCATCGGGATTGAATAGAAGAGTCACCATGCGCACTTTCTTCCATGCGAGTAATGTCTCAAACATTCTACGCGTTGATCGTCCCTGGAAGACCAGTAGTAGTTTTCGATGCACATCTGGAGGCATTCTGTAATCTGTGGACTATCAGAGTGTTGATGAAACACAGAAATTGCATCGGGATTGAATACAACAGTCACCATGAGCACTTTCCTCCATTCGAGTAATATCTCTAACTGTCTACGATTTGATCATTCCCTGGAAGAACAGTAGTAGCTTCCGATGCACATCTGGAAGTATTCTGTAATCTGTGGTCTATCAAAGTGTTGATGAAACACAGAAAATGCATCGGGATTGAATACAACAGTACCATGCGCACTTTCCTCCATGGGAGTAATGTCTAAAACAGTTTACATTTTGATCGTTCCCTGGAAGACCAGTAGTAGGTTCCGATGCACATCTGGAGGCATTCTGTAATCTGTGGACTATCATAGTGTTGATGAAAAACAGAAATTGCATCTCGTTTCTATACAGCAGTCACCATGCGAACTTTTCTCCATGGGAGTAATGTCTCAAACAGTTTTCCTTTTTGATCGATCCCTGGATGACCAGTAGTAGTTTCCGATGCACACCCAGAGGCAATCTGTAATCGGTTGACCTTCAAAGTGTTGATGAAACACAGAAATTGCATCGGGATTGTATACAACATTCACGATGCTTACCTTCCTCCAAGGGAGTAATGTCTCAAACAGTCTACGCATTGATCGTTGCCTGGAAGGCCAGTAGTAGTTACCGATGCACATCTGGAGGCATTCTGTAATCTGTGGACTATCAGACTGTTGATGAAACACAGAAATTGCATCGGGATTGAATACAACAGTCACCATGCGCACTTTCCTCCATGGGAGTAATGTCTTAAACAGTCTACGCTTTGATCGTTGCCTGGAATACCTGTAGTAGCTTCCGATGCACATCTGGTGCCATTCTGTAATCTGTGGACTATCAGAGTGTTGATGAAACATAGAAATAGCATCGGGATTGAATACAACTGTCACCATAGGCACTTTCCTCCACGGGAGGTATGTCTCAAACAGTCTACGTTTTGATCGTTCCCTGGAAGACCAGTAGTAGCTTCCGATGCACAACTGGAGGCATTCTGTAATCTGTGGACTATCAGAGTGTTGATGGAACACACAAATTACATCGGGATTGATTACAACAGTTACCATGCGCACTTACCTCCATGGGAGTAATGTCTCAAAGAGTCTACGATTTGATCGTTCCCTAGAAGACCAGTAGTAGTTTCCGATGCAGATCTGGGAGCATTCTGTAATCTGTGGCCTATCAGAATGTTGATGAAACACAGAAATTGCATCGGGTTCAATACTACAGTCACCAATTGAATTTTCCTCCATGGGAGTAATGTTTCAAACAGTCTACGCATTGATCGATCCCTGGAAGACCAGTAGATGTTTCCGATGAACATCTGGAGGCACTCTGTAATCTGTGGACTATCAGACTGTTGATGAAACACAGAAATTGCATCGGGATTGAATACAACATTCACCATGCGCACTTTCCTCCAGGGGAGTATTATCTCTAACAGTCTACGCTTTGATCACTCCCTGGAAGACCAGTAGTAGTTTCCGATGCACATCTGGAGGCATTCTGTAATCTGTGGACTATCAGAGTGTTGATGAAACTCAGAAATTGCATCGGGATTGAATACAACAGTCACCATGCGCACTTTGCTCCACGGGAGTAATGTCTCAAACAGTCTACTCTTTCATCGTTCCCTCGAAGACCAGTAGTAGTTTCCGATGCACATCTGGAGGCTTTCTGTAATCTGTGGACCATCAGAGTGTTGATGAAACACAGAAATTGCGTCGGGATTGAATACAACAGTCACCATGCGCACTTTCCTCCATGTGAGTAATGTCTCAAACAGTCTACGATTTGATCGTTCCCTGGACGACCAGTAGTAGTTTCTGATGCACATCTGGAGGCATTCTGTAATCTGTGGACTATCAGAGTGTTGATGAAACAAACTAATTACATCGGGATTGAATACAACAGTTGCCATGATCACATTCCTCCATGGGAGTAATGTCTCAAAGAGTCTACGATTTGATCGTTCCTAGAAGACCAGTAGTAGTTTCCGATGCAGATCTGGGAGCATTCTGTAATCTGTGGCCTATCAGAATGTTGATGAAACACAGAAATTGCATCGGGATTCAAAACAACAGTCACCATTTGAACTTTCCTCCATGGGAGTAATGTTTCAAACAGTCTACGCATTGTTCGATCCCTGGAAGACCAGTAGTAGTTTCCGATGCACATCTAGAGGCATTCGGTAATCTGTGGACTATCAGAGTGTTGATAAAACACCGAAAATGCATCGGGATTGAATACAACAGTCACCATGAGCACTTTCCACCATGGGAGTAATGTCTCAAACAGTCTACGCATTGATCGTTGCCTAGAAGACCAGTAGTAGTTTCCAATGCACATCTGGAGGCATTCTGTAATCTGTGGACTATCAGAGTGTTGACGAACCACAGAAATTGCATCGGGATTGAATACAACAGGCACCATGCGCACTTTCCTCCATGGGAGTAAAGTCTTAAAGAGTCTACGGTTTGATCGTTCCCTGGAAGACCAGTAGTAGTTTCCGATGCACATCTGGAGGCATTCTGTAATCTGTGGACTATCAGAGTGTTGATGAAACACAGAAATTGCATCGGGATTCAATACAACAGTCACCATGCGCACTTTCCTCCACAGGAGGTATGTCTCAACAGTCTACGCTTTGATCGTTCCCTGGAAGACCAGTAGTAGCTTCCGATGCATATATGGTGGCAATCTGTAATCTGTGGACTATCAGAGTGTTGATGAAACACAGAAATTTCATCGGGATTGTATACAACATTCACCATGCGCACTTTCCTCCACGGGAGTAATGTCTGAAACAGTCTACGCTTTGATCGTTCCCTGGAAGACCAGTAGTAGTCTCCGATGCACATCTGGTGGCATTCTGTAATCTGTGGACTATCAGAGTGTTGATGAAACACAGAAATTGCATCGGGATTGAATACAACAGTCAACATCGGCACTCTCCTCCATGGGAGTAACGTCTGAAACAGCCTACGCTTTGATCGTTCCCTGGAAGACCAGTAGTAGGTTCCGATGCACATCTGGTGGCATTCTGTAATCTGTGGACTATCAGAGTGTTGATGAAACTCTGAAATTGCATCGGGATTGAATACAACCGTCACCATGCGCATTTTCCTCCATGGGAGTAATGTCTCTAACAGTCTACGCTTTGATCGTTCCCTGGAAGACCAGTAGTAGTTTCCGATGCACATCTGGAGGCTATCTGTAATCTGTGGACCATCAGAGTGTTGATGAAACACAGAAATTGCATCGGGATTGAATATAACAGTCACCACGCGCACTTTCCTCCATGTGAGAAATGTCTCAAAGAGTCTACGCTTTGATCGTTCCCTGGAAGACCAGTAGTAATTTCCGATGCACATCTGGAGGCATTCTGTAATCTGTTGACTAACAGACTGTTGATGAAACACAGATATTGCATCGGGATTGAATACAACAGTCCACATGCGCACATTCCTAAATGGGAGTAATGTCTCAAACAGTCTACGCTTTAATCGGACCTGGAAGACCAGTAGTAGTTTCCGATGCACATCTGGAGGCATTCTGTATGCTTTGGACTATCAGAAAGTTGATGAAACACAGAAATTGCATCGGGATTGAATGCAACAGTCACCATGCGCACTTTCCTCCATGGGAGTAATGTCTCAAACAGTCTACGATTTGATCACTCCCTGGAAGACCAGTAGTTGTTTCCGATGCACATCTGGAGGCATTCTGTAATCTGTGGACTATCAGACTGTTGATGAAACACAGAAATTGCATCGGGATTGAATACAACATTCACCATGCGCACTTTCCTCCAGGGGAGTATTATCTCTAACAGTCTACGCTTTGATCACTCCCTGGAAGACCAGTAGTTGTTTCCGATGCACATCTGGAGGCATTCTGTAATCTGTGGACTATCAGAGTGTTGATGAAACTCAGAAATTGCATCGGGATTGAATACAACAGTCACCATGCGCACTTTGCTCCACGGGAGTAATGTCTCAAACAGTCTACTCTTTCATCGTTCCCTCGAAGACCAGTAAGAGTTTCCGATGCACATCTGGAGGCTTTCTGTAATCTGTGGACCATCAGAGTGTTGATGAAACACAGAAATTGCGTCGGGATTGAATACAACAGTCACCATGCGCACTTTCCTCCATGTGAGTAATGTCTCAAACAGTCTACGATTTGATCGTTCCCTGGACGACCAGTAGTAGTTTCCGATGCACATCTGGAGGCACTCTGTAATCTGTGGACTATCAGAGTGTTGATGAAACACACAAATTACATCGGGATTGAATACAACAGTTACCATGATCACATTCCTCCATGGGAGTAATGTCTCAAAGAGTCTACGATTTGATCGTTCCCTAGAAGACCAGTAGTAGTTTCCGATGCAGATCTGGGAGCATTCTGTAATCTGTGGCCTATCAGAATGTTGATGAAACACAGAAATTGCATCGGGATTCAAAACAACAGTCACCATTTGAACTTTCCTCCATGGGAGTAATGTTTCAAACAGTCTACGCATTGTTCGATCCCTGGAAGACCAGTAGATGTTTCCGATGAACATCTGGAGGCATTCAGTAATCTGTTGACCTTCAAAGTGTTGATGTAACACAGAATATGTATCAGGATTGTATACAACAGTCACGAAGCTTACCTTCCTCCATGGGAGTAATATCTCAATGAGTTTACGCTTTGATCGTTCCCTGGAAGACCAGTAGTAGTTTCCACTGCACATCTGGAGGCATTCTGTAATCTGTGGACTATCAGAGTGTTGATAAAACACAGAAAATGCATTGGGATTGAATACAACAATCACCATGCGCACTTTCCTCCATGGGAGTAATTCTCAAACAGTCTACGATTTGATCGTTCCCTGGAAGACCAGTAGTAGTTCCCGATGCACATCTGGAGGCATTCGGTAATCTGTGGACTATCAGAGTGTTGATAAAACACCGAAAATGCATCGGGATTGAATACAACAGTCACCATGCGCACTTTCCACCATGGGAGTAATGTCTCAAACAGTCTACGCTTTGATCGTTGCCTAGAAGACCAGTAGTAGTTTCCAATGCACATCTGGAGGCATTCTGTAATCTGTGGACTATCAGAGTGTTGACGAACCACAGAAATTGCATCGGGATTGAATACAACAGTCACCATGCGCACTTTCCTCTATGGGAGTAATGTCTTAAAGAGTCTACGGTTTTATCGTTCCCTGGAAGACCAGTAGTAGTTACCGATGCACATCTGGAGCCACTCGGTAATCTGTGGACTATCAGACTGTTGATGAAACACAGAAATTGCATCGGGATTGAATAGAAGAGTCACCATGCGCACTTTCTTCCATGCGAGTAATGTCTCAAACATTCTACGCGTTGATCGTCCCTGGAAGACCAGTAGTAGTTTTCGATGCACATCTGGAGGCATTCTGTAATCTGTGGACTATCAGAGTGTTGATGAAACACAGAAATTGCATCGGGATTGAATACAACAGTCACCATGAGCACTTTCCTCCATTCGAGTAATATCTCTAAATGTCTACGATTTGATCATTCCCTGGAAGAACAGTAGTAGCTTCCGATGCACATCTGGAAGTATTCTGTAATCTGTGGACTATCAAAGTGTTGATGAAACACAGAAAATGCATCGGGATTGAATACAACAGTACCATGCGCACTTTCCTCCATGGGAGTAATGTCTAAAACAGTTTACATTTTGATCGTTCCCTGGAAGACCAGTAGTAGGTTCCGATGCACATCTGGAGGCATTCTGTAATCTGTGGACTATCAGAGTGTTGATGAAACGCAGAAATTGTATCGGGCTTGAATACAACAGTCACCATCCACACTTTCCTCCATGGGAGTAATGTCTGAAACAGTCTACGCTTTCATCGCTCCCTGGAAGACCAGTAGTAGTCTCCGATGCACATCTGGAGGCATTTTGTAATCTGTGGACTATCATAGTGTTGATGAAAAACAGAAATTGCATCTCGTTTCTATACAACAGTCACCATGCGAACTTTTCTCCATGGGAGTAATGTCTCAAACAGTTTTCCTTTTTGATCGATCCCTGGATGACCAGTAGTAGTTTCCGATGCACACCCAGAGGCAATCTGTAATCGGTTGACCTTCAAAGTGTTGATGAAACACAGAAATTGCATCGGGATTGTATACAACATTCACGATGCTTACCTTCCTCCAAGGGAGTAATGTCTCAAACAGTCTACGCATTGATCGTTGCCTGGAAGGCCAGTAGTAGTTACCGATGCACATCTGGAGGCATTCTGTAATCTGTGGACTATCAGACTGTTGATGAAACACAGAAATTGCATCGGGATTGAATACAACAGTCACCACGCGCACTTTCCTCCATGGGAGTAATGTCTTAAACAGTCTACGCTTTGATCGTTGCCTGGAATACCTGTAGTAGCTTCCGATGCACATCTGGTGCCATTCTGTAATCTGTGGACTATCAGAGTGTTGATGAAACATAGAAATAGCATCGGGATTGAATACAACTGTCACCATAGGCACTTTCCTCCACGGGAGGTATGTCTCAAACAGTCTACGTTTTGATCGTTCCCTGGAAGACCAGTAGTAGCTTCCGATGCACAACTGGAGGCATTCTGTAATCTGTGGACTATCAGAGTGTTGATGGAACACACAAATTACATCGGGATTGAATACAACAGTTACCATGCGCACTTACCTCCATGGGAGTAATGTCTCAAAGAGTCTACGATTTGATCGTTCCCTAGAAGACCAGTAGTAGTTTCCGATGCAGATCTGGGAGCATTCTGTAATCTGTGGCCTATCAGAATGTTGATGAAACACAGAAATTGCATCGGGTTCAATACAACAGTCACCATTTGAATTTTCCTCCATGGGAGTAATGTTTCAAACAGTCTACGCATTGATCGATCCCTGGAAGACCAGTAGATGTTTCCGATGAACATCTGGAGGCACTCTGTAATCTGTGGACTATCAGACTGTTGATGAAACACAGAAATTGCATCGGGATTGAATACAACATTCACCATGCGCACTTTCCTCCAGGGGAGTATTATCTCTAACAGTCTACGCTTTGATCACTCCCTGGAAGACCAGTAGTAGTTTCCGATGCACATCTGGAGGCATTCTGTAATCTGTGGACTATCAGAGTGTTGATGAAACTCAGAAATTGCATCGGGATTGAATACAACAGTCACCATGCGCACTTTGCTCCACGGGAGTAATGTCTCAAACAGTCTACTCTTTCATCGTTCCCTCGAAGACCAGTAGTAGTTTCCGATGCACATCTGGAGGCTTTCTGTAATCTGTGGACCATCAGAGTGTTGATGAAACACAGAAATTGCGTCGGGATTGAATACAACAGTCACCATGCGCACTTTCCTCCATGTGAGTAATGTCTCAAACAGTCTACGCTTTGATCGTTCCCTGGACGACCAGTAGTAGTTTCCGATGCACATCTGGAGGCATTCTGTAATCTGTGGACTATCAGAGTGTTGATGAAACTCTGAAATTGCATCGGGATTGAATACAACCGTCACCATGCGCATTTTCCTCCATGGGAGTAATGTCTCTAACAGTCTACGCTTTGATGTTCCCTGGAAGACCAGTAGTAGTTTCCGATGCACATCTGGAGGCTATCTGTAATCTGTGGACCATCAGAGTGTTGATGAAACACAGAAATTGCATCGGGATTGAATATAACAGTCACCACGCGCACTTTCCTCCATGTGAGAAATGTCTCAAAGAGTCTACGCTTTGATCGTTCCCTGGAAGACCAGTAGTAATTTCCGATGCACATCTGGAGGCATTCTGTAATCTGTTGACTAACAGACTGTTGATGAAACACAGATATTGCATCGGGATTGAATACAACAGTCCACATGCGCACATTCCTCCATGGGAGTAATGTCTCAAACAGTCTACGCTTTAATCGGACCTGGAAGACCAGTAGTAGTTTCCGATGCACATCTGGAGGCATTCTGTATGCTTTGGACTATCAGAAAGTTGATGAAACACAGAAATTGCATCGGGATTGAATGCAACAGTCACCATGCGCACTTTCCTCCATGGGAGTAATGTCTCAAAACAGTCTACGTTTTGATCGATCCCTGGAAGACCAGTAGTAGTTTCCGATGCACACCTGGAGGCAATCTGTAATCTGTTGACCTTCAAAGTGTTGATGAAACACAGAAATTGCGTCGGGATAGTATACAACATTCACGATGCTTACCTTCCTCCATGGGAGTAATGTCTCAAACAGTCTACGCATTGATCGTTGCCTGGAAGACCAGTAGTAGTTTCCGATGCACAACTGGAGGCATTCTGTAATCTGTGGACTATCAGGGTGTTGATAGAACACCGAAAATGCATCGGAATTGAATACAACAGTCACCATGCGCACTTTCCTCCATGGGAGTAATATCTCAAACTTTCTACGCTTTGATCGTTCCCTGGAAGACCAGAAGTAGTTTCCGATGCACAACTGGAGGCATACTGTAATCTGTGGACATTCAGAGTGTTGATAAAACAACGAAAATGCATCGGGATTGAATACAACAGTCACCATGCGCACTTTTCTCCATGGGAGTAATGTCTCAAACAGTCTACGCTTTGATCGTTCCCTGGACGACCAATAGTAGTTTCCGATGCACATCTGGAGGCACTCTGTAATCTGTGGACTATCAGAGTGTTGATGAAACACACAAATTACATCGGGATTGAATACAACAGTTACCATGATCACATTCCTCCATGGGAGTAATGTCTCAAAGAGTCTACGATTTGATCGTTCCCTAGAAGACCAGTAGTAGTTTCCGATGCAGATCTGGGAGCATTCTGTAATCTGTGGCCTATCAGAATGTTGATGAAACACAAAAATTGCATCGGGATTCAAAACAACAGTCACCATTTGAACTTTCCTCCATGGGAGTAATGTTTCAACAGTCTACGCATTGTTCGATCCCTGGAAGACCAGTAGATGTTTCCGATGAAAATCTGGAGGCATTCAGTAATCTGTTGACCTTCAAAGTGTTGATGTAACACAGAATATGTATCAGGATTGTATACAACAGTCACGAAGCTTACCTTCCTCCATGGGAGTAATATCTCAATGAGTTTACGCTTTGATCGTTCCCTGGAAGACCAGTAGTAGTTTCCACTGCACATCTGGAGGCATTCTGTAATCTGTGGACTATCAGAGTGTTGATAAAACACAGAAAATGCATTGGGATTGAATACAACAATCACCATGCGCACTTTCCTCCATGGGAGTAATTCTCAAACAGTCTACGATTTGATCGTTCCCTGGAAGACCAGTAGTAGTTTCCGATGCACATCTGGAGGCATTCGGTAATCTGTGGACTATCAGAGTGTTGATAAAACACCGAAAATGCATCGGGATTGAATACAACAGTCACCATGCGCACTTTCCACCATGGGAGTAATGTCTCAAACAGTCTACGCTTTGATCGTTGCCTAGAAGACCAGTAGTAGTTTCCAATGCACATCTGGAGGCATTCTGTAATCTGTGGACTATCAGAGTGTTGACGAACCACAGAAATTGCATCGGGATTGAATACAACAGTCACCATGCGCACTTTCCTCTATGGGAGTAATGTCTTAAAGAGTCTACGGTTTTATCGTTCCCTGGAAGACCAGTAGTAGTTTCCGATGCACATCTGGAGGCATTCTGTAATCTGTGGACTATCAGAGTGTTGATGAAACACAGAGATTGCATCGGGTAAGGAAACAACACTCATCATGCGCACTTTCTTCCACGGGAGTAATGTCTCAAAGAGTCTACGCTTTGATCGTTCCCTGAAAGACCAGTAGTAGCTTCCGATGCACATATGGTGGCAATCTGTAATCTGTGGACTATCAGAGTGTTGATGAAACACAGAAATTTCATCGGGATTGAATACAACATTCACCATGCGCACTTTCCTCCACGGGAGTAATGTCTGAAACAGTCTACGCTTTGATCGTTCCCTGAAAGACCAGTAGTAGTCTCCGATGCACATCTGGTGGCATTCTGTAATCTGTGGACTATCAGAGTGTTGATGAAACTCTGAAATTTCATCGGGATTGAATACAACAGTCACCATGCGCATTTTCCTCCATGGGAGTAATGTCTCTAACAGTCTACGATTTGATCGTTCCCTGGAAGACCAGTAGTAGTTTCCGATGCACATCTGGAGGCTATCTGTAATCTGTGGACCATCAGAGTGTTGATGAAACACAGAAATTGCATCGGGATTGAATATAACAGTCACCACGCGCACTTTCCTCCATGTGAGAAATGTCTCAAAGAGTCTACGCTTTGATCGTTCCCTGGAAGACCAGTAGTAATTTCCGATGCACATCTGGAGGCATTCTGTAATCTGTTGACTAACAGACTGTTGATGAAACACAGATATTGCATCAGGATTGAATACAACAGTCCACATGCGCACATTCCTCCATGGGAGTAATGTCTCAAACAGTCTACGCTTTAATCGTTCCCTGGAAGACCAGTAGCAGTTTCCGATGCACATCTGGAGGCATTCTGTAAGCTTTGGACTATCAGAGTGTTGATGAAACACAGAAATTGCATCGGGATTGAATGCAACAGTCACCATGCGCACTTTCCTCCATAGGAGTAATGTCTCAAACAGTCTACGTTTTGATCGATCCCTGGAAGACCAGTAGTAGTTTCCGATGCACATCCGTAGACATTCTGTAATCTGTGGACGATCAGAGTGTTGATGAAACACAGAAATTGCGTCGGGATAGTATACAACATTCACGATGCTTACCTTCCTCCATGGGAGTAATGTCTCAAACAGTCTACGCATTGATCGTTGCCTGGAAGACCAGTAGTAGTTTCCCATGCACAACTGGAGGCATTCTGTAATCTGTGGACTATCAGAGTGTTGATAAAACACCGAAAATGCATCGGAATTGAATACAACAGTCACCATGCGCACTTTCCTCCATGGAAGTAATATCTCAAACTGTCTACGCTTTGATCGTTCCCTGGAAGACCAGAAGTAGTTTCCGATGCACAACTGGAGGCATACTGTAATCTGTGGACATTCAGAGTGTTGATAAAACAACGAAAATGCATCGGGATTGAATACAACAGTCACCATGCGCACTTTCCTCCATGGGAGTAATAATGTCTCACAGAGTTTACGCTGTGATCGTTCCCTGGAAGACCACTAGTAGTTTCCGATGCACATCTGGAGGCATTCTCTAATCTGTGGACTATCAGAGTGTTGATGAAACACAGAAATTGCATCGGGATTGAATACAACAGTCACCATGCGCACTTCCCTCCATGTGAGTAACGTCTCAAACAGTCTACGCTTTGATCGTTCCCTGGACGACCGGTTGTAGTTTCCGATGCACATCTGGAGGCATTCTGTAATCTGTGGACTATCAGAGTGTTGATGAAACTCAGAAATTGCATCGGGATTGAATACAACAGTCACCATGCGCACTTTGCTCCACGGGAGTAATGTCTCAAATGGTCTACTCTTTGATCGTTCCCTCGAAGACCAGTAGTAGCTTCCGATGCACATCTGGAGGCTTTCTGTAATCCGTGGACCATCTGTGTGTTGATGAAACACAGAAATGGCATCGGGATTGAATACAACAGTCACCAAGCGCACTTTCCTCCATGTGAGTAATGTTTCAAACAGTCTACGCTTTGATCGTTCCCTGGACGACCAGTAGTAGTTTCCGATGCACATCTGGAGGCATTCTGTAATCTGTGGACTATCAGAGTGTTGATGAGACACACAAGTTACATCGGGATTGAATACAACAGTTACCATGCGCACTTTCCTCAATGGGAGTAATGTCTCAAGGAGTCTACGATTTGATAGTTCCCTAGAAGACCAGTAGTTGTTTCCGATGCAGATCTGGGAGCATTCTGTAATCTGTGGCCTATCAGAGTGTTGATGATACACAGAAAGTGCATCGGGATTCAATACAACAGTCACCATTTGAACTTTCCTCCATGGGAGTAATGTTTCAAACAGTCTACGCATTGATCGATCCCTGGAAGACCAGTAGATGTTTCCGATGAACATCTGGAGGCATTCTGTAATCTGTGGACTATCAGAGTGTTGATAAAACACAGAAAATGCATCGGGATTGAATACAACAGTCACCATGCGCACTTTCCTCAATGGGAGTAATGTCTCAAACAGTCTACGATTTGATCGTTCCCTGGAAGACCAGTAGTAGTTTCCGATGCACATCTGGAGGCATTCGGTAATCTGTGGACTATCAGACTGTTGATGAAACACAGAAATTGCATCTGGATTGAATACAAAAGTCACCATGCGCTCTTTCCTCCATAGGAGTAATGTCTCAAACAGTCTACGCTTTGATCGTTGCCTAGAAGACCAGTAGTAGTTTCCGATGCACATCTGGAGGCATTCTGTAATCTGTGGACTATCAGAGTGTTGATGAACCACAGAAATTGCATCGGAATTGAATACAACAGTCACCATGCGCACTTTCCTCCATGGGAGTAATGTCTCAAAGAGTCTACGATTTGATCGTTCCCTGGAAGACCAGTAGCAGTTTCCGATGCACATCTGGAGGCATTCTGTAATCTGTGGACTATCAGAGTGTTGATGAAACACAGAAATTGCATTGGGATTCTATACAACAGTCACCATGCGAACTTTCCTCCATGGGAGTAATGTCTCAAACAGTCTACGCATTGATCGATCCCTGGAAGACCAGTAGTAGTTTCCGATGCACATCTATGGGCATTCTGTAATCTGTTGACCTTCAAAGTGTTGATGAAACACAGAAATTGCCTCGGCATTGAATACAACACTCACCATATGCACTTTCCTCCATGTGAGTAATGTCTCAAAGAGTCTACGATTTGATCGTTCCCTGGAAGACCAAAAGTAGATTCCGATGCACATCTGGAGGCATTCTGCAATCTGTGGACTATCAGAGTGTTGATGAAACACAGAAATTGCATCGGGATTGAATACAACAGTCACCATGCGCACTTTGCTCCACGGGAGGTATGTCTCAAACAGTCTACGCTTTGATCGTTCCCTGGAAGACCAGTAGTAGCTTCCGATGCACATATGGTGGCATTCTGTAATCTGTGGACTATCACAGTGTTGATGAAAAGCAGATATTTCATCGGGATTGAATACAACATTCACCATACGCACTTTCCTCCACGGGAGTAATGTCTGAAACAGTCTACGCTTTGATCGTTCCCTGGAAGACAAGTAGTAGTCTCCGATGCACATCTGGTGGCATTCTGTAATCTGTGGACTATCAGAGTGTTGATGAAACACAGAAATTGCATCGGGATTGAATACAACAGTCACCATCGGCACTCTCCTCCATGGGAGTAGTGTCTGAAACAGCCTACGCTTTGATCGTTCCCTGGGAGACCAGTACTAGGTTCCGATGCACATCTAGTGGCATTCTGTAATCTGTGGACTATCAGAGTGTTGATGAAACTCAGAAATTGCATCGGGATTGAATACAACAGTCACCATGCGCATTTTCCTCCATGGGAGTAATGTCTCTATCAGTCTACGCTTTGATCGTTCCCTGGAAGACCAGTAGTAGTATCCGATGCACATCTGGAGGCTATCTGTAATGTGTGGACCATCAGAGTGTTGATGAAACACAGAAATTGCATCGGGATTGAATATAACAGTCACCACGCGCACTTTCCTCCATGTGAGAAATGTCTCAAAGAGTCTACGCTTCGATCGTTCCCTGGAAGACCAGTAGTAGTTTCCGATGCACATCAGGAGGCATTCTGTAATCCGTGGACTATCAGACTGTTGATGAAACACAGAAATTGCATCGGGATTAAATACAACAGTCAACATGCTCACTTTCCTCCATGGGAGTAATGTCTCAAACAGTCTACGCTTTGATCGCTCCCTGGAAGACCAGTAGTAGTTTCCGATGCACATCTGGAGGCATTCTGTAAGCTTTGGACTATCTGAGTGTTGATGAAACACAGAAATTGCCTCGGGAGTGAATACAACAGTCACCATGCGCACTTTCCTCCATGGGAGTAATGTCTCAAACAGTCTACGCTGTGATCCTTCCCTGGAAGACCAGTAGTAGTTTCCGATGCACATCTGGAGGCATTCTGTAATCTGTGGACTATCAGAGTGGTGATGAAACACAGAAGTTGCATCGGGATTGAATACAACAGTCACCATGCGCACTTTCCTCCATGAGAGTAATGTCTCAAACAGCCTACGCTTTGATCGTTCCCTGGAAGACCAGTAGTAGTTTCCGATGCACATCTGGAGGAATTCTGTAATCTGTGGACTATCAGACTGTTGATGAAACATAGAAATTGCATCGGGATTGATACAACAGTCACCATGCGCACTTTCCTCCATGGGAGTAATGTCTTAAACAGTCTACGATTTGATCGTTGCCTGGAAGACCTGTAGTAGCTTCCGATGCACATCTGGAGGCTTTCTGTACTCTGTGGACCATCAGGGATATGATGAAACACAGTAATTGCTTCGGGATTGAATACAACAGTCACCAAGCGCACTTTCCTCCATGTGAGTAATGTCTCAAACAGTCTACGCTTTGATCGTTCCCTGGACGACCAGTAGTAGTTTCCGATGCACATCTGGAGGCATTCTGTAATCTGTGGACTATCAGAGTGTTGATGAAACACCAAATTACATGGAGATTGAATACAACAGTTACTATGCGCACTTTCCTCCACGGGAGTAATGTCTCAAAGAGTCTACGATTTGATCGTTCCCTAGAAGACCAGTAGTAGTTTCCGATGTAGATCTGGGAGCATTCTGTAATCTGTGGCCTATCAGAATGTTGAAGAAACACAGAAATTGCATCGGGATTCAATACAACAGTCACCATTAGAACTTTCCTCCATGGGAGTAATGTTTCAAACAGTCTACGCATTGATCGATCCCTGGAAGACCAGTAGATGTTTCCGATGAACATCTGGAGGCATTCTGTAATCTGTTGGCCTTCAAAGTGTTGATGTAACACAGAGTTTGCATCGGGATTGTATACAACAGTCACGATGCTTACCTTCCTCCATGGGAGTAATATCTCAAAGAGTTTACGCTTTGATCGTTCCCTGGAAGACCAGTAGTAGTTTCCGATGCACATCTGGAGGCATTCTGTAATCTGTGGACTATCAGAGTGTTGATAAAACACAGAAAATGCATCGGGATTGAATACAACAGTCACCATGCACACTTTCCTCCATGGGAGTAATGTCTCAAAGAGTCTACGTTTTGATCATTCCCTGGAAGACCAGTAGTAGTTTGCGATGCACATCTGGAGGCATTCTGTAATCTGTGAACTATCAGAGTGTTGATGAAACACAGAAATTGCATCCGGATTCAATACAACAGTCACCATGAGAACTTTCCTCCATGGGAGTAATGTCTCAAACAGTCTACGCATTGATCGATCCCTGGGAGACCAGTAGTAGTTTCCGATGCACATCTATAGGCATTCTGTAATCTGTTGACCTTCAAAGTGTTGATGAAACACAGAAATTGACTCAGGATTGAATACAACAGTCACCATATGCACTTTCCTCCATGGGAGTAATGTCTCAAATAGTCTACGCTTTGATCGTTCCCTGGAAGACCAAAAGTAGTTTCCGATGCACATCTGGAGGCATTCTGTAAGCTTTGGACTATCAGAGTGTTGATGAAACACAGAAATTGCATCGGGATTGAATACAACATTCACCATGCGCACTTTCCTCCACGGAAGTAATGTCTGAAACAGTCTACGCTTTGATCGTTCCCTGGAAGACGAGTAGTAGTCTCCGATGCACATCTGGTGGCATTCTGTAACCTGTGGACTATCATAGTGTTGATGAAACACAGAAATTGCATCGGGATTGAATACAACACTCACCGTTCGCACTCTCCTCCACGGGAGTAATGTCTCAAACAGTCTACACTTTGATGTTCCCTGGAAGATCAGTAGTAGTTTCCGATGCACGTCTGTTGGCATTCTGTAATCTGTGGACTATCAGAGTGTTGATGAAACACAGATATTGCATCGGGATTGATTGCAACAGTCACCATGTGCACTTTCCTCCATGGGAGTAATGTCTCAAACAGTCTACGCCTTGATCGTTCCCAGGAAGACCAGTAGTAGTTTCCGATGCACATCTGGAGGCATTCTGTAATCTGTGGATTATCAGACTGTTGATGAAACACAGAAATTGCATCGGGATTGAATGCAACAGTCACCATACGCACTTTCCTAAATGGGAGTAATGTCTCAAACAGTCTACGCTTTGATCGTTCCCTGGAAGACCAGTAGTAGTTTCCGATGCACATCTGGAGGCATTCTGTAATCTGTGGACTATCAGAGTGTTGATGTACACAGAAATTGCGTCGGGATTCAATAAAACAGTCACCATGCGAACTTTCCTCCATGGGAGTAATGTCTCAAACAGTCTACGCATTGATTGATCCCTGGAAGACCAGTAGTAGTTTCTGATGCACATCTGGATGCATTCTGTAATCTGTGGAGTATCAGAGTGTTGATGAAACACAGAAATTGCATCGGGATTGAATACAACAGTAACTATGCGCACTTTCCTCCATGGGAGTAGTGTCTCATACAGTCTACGTTTTGATCGTTCCCTGGAAGACTAGAAGTAGTTTCCGATGCACATCTGGAGGCATTCAGAACTCTGTGGACTAACAGAGTGTTGATGAAACACAGAAATTGCATCGGGATTGAATACAACAGTCACCATGCGCACTTACTCCATGGGAGTAATGTCTCAAACAGTCTACGCTTTGATCGTTCCCTCGAAGACCAGTAGTAGTTTCCGATGCACATCTGGAGGCATTCTGTAATCTGTGGACCATCAGAGTGTTGGTGAAACACAGAAAATCCATCGGGATTGAATATAACAGTCACCATGCGCACTTTCCTCCACGGGAGTAATTCTCAAACGGTCTACGCTTTGATCGTTCCCTGGAAGACCAGTAGTATTTTCCGATGCACATCTGGTGTCATTCTGTAATCTGTGGACTATCAGAGTGTTGATGAAACACAGAAATTGCATCGGGATTGAATACAACTGTCACCATGCGAACTTTCCTCCACGGGAGAAATGTCTCAAACAGTCTACGCATTGATCGTTCCCTGGAAGACCAGTAGTAGTTTCCGATGCACATATGGTGGCATTCTGTAACCTGAGGACTATCAGAGTGTTGATGAAACACATTAATTGCATCGGGATTGAATACAACATTCACCATGCGCACTTTCCTCCACGGGAGTATTGTCTGAAACAGTCTACGCTTTGATCGTTCCCTGGGGACCAGTAGTAGTCTCCGATGCACATGTGGTGGCATTCTGTAATATGTGGACTATCAGAGTGTTGATGAAACACAGAAATTGCATCGGGATTGAATACAACAGTCACCATCGGCACTCTCCTCCATGGGAGTAATGTCTGCAACAGCCAACGCTTTGATCGTTCCATGGAAGACCAGTAGTAGGTTCCGATGCACATCTGGTGGCATTCTGTAATCTGTGGACTAACAGAGTGTTGATGAAACTCAGAAATTGCATCGGGATTGAATACAACAGTCACCATGCGCATTTTCCTCCATGGGAGTAATGTCTCTAACAGTCTACGCTTTGATCGTTCCCTGGAAGACCAGTAGTAGTTTCCGATGCACATCTGGATGCATTCTGTAATCTGTGGACTATCAGAGTGTTGATGAAACACATTAATTGCATCGGGATTGAATACAACAGTCACCATGCGCACTTTCCTCTACGGGAGTAATGTCTCAAACAGTCTACGCTTTGATGTTCCCTGGAAGATCAGTAGTAGTTTCCGATGCACGTCTGTTGGCATTCTGAAATCTGTGGACTATCAGAGTGTTGATGAAACACAGATATTGCATCGGGATTGAATGCAACATTCACCATGTGCACTTTCCTCCATGGGAGTAATGTCTCAAACAGTCTACGGTTTGATCGTCCCCAGGAAGAACAGTAGTAGTTTCCGATGCACATCTGGAGGCATTCGGTAATCTGTGGACTATCAGACTGTTGATGAAACACAGAAATTGCATCGGGATTGAATACAACAGTCAACATGCGCACTTTCTTCCATGGGAGTAATGTCTCAAACAGTCTACGCTTTGATCGTTCCCTGGAAGACCTGTAGTAGTTTCCGATGCACATCTGGAGGCATTCTGTAAGCTTTGGACTATCAGAGTGTTGATGAAACACAGAAATTGCATCGGGATTGAATACAACATTCACCATGCGCACTTTCCTCCACGGAAATAATGTCTGAAACAGTCTACGCTTTGATCGTTCCCTGGAAGACCAGTAGTAGTCTCCGATGCACATCTGGTGGCATTCTGTAATCTGTGGACTATCATAGTGTTGATGAAACACGTGAATTTGCATCGGGATTGAATACAACACTCACCGTCGGCACTCTCCTCCACGGGAGTAATGTCTCAAACATTCTACGCTTTGATGTTCCCTGGAAGATCAGTAGTAGTTTCCGATGCACGTCTGTTGGCATTCTGTAATCTGTGGACTATCAGAGTGTTGATGAAACACAGATATTGCATCGGGATTGATTGCAACAGTCACCATGTGCACTTTCCGCCATGGGAGTAATGTCTCAAACAGTCTACGCTTTGATCGTTCCCAGGAAGACCAGTAGTAGTTTCCGATGCACATCTGGAGGCATTCTGTAATCTGTGGATTATCAGACTGTTGATGAAACACGGAAATTGCATCGGGATTGAATGCAACAGTCACCATACGCACTTTCCTAAATGGGAGTAATGTCTCAAACAGTCTACGCTTTGATCGTTCCCTGGAAGACCAGTAGTAGTTTCCGATGCACGTCTGTTGGCATTCTGTAATCTGTGGACTATCAGAGTGTTGATGAAACACAGATATTGCATCGGGATTGAATGCAACATTCACCATGTGCACTTTCCTCCATGGGAGTAATGTCTCAAACAGTCTACGGTTTGATCGCCCCCAGGAAGACCAGTAGTAGTTTCCGATGCACATCTGGAGGCATTCGGTAATCTGTGGACTATCAGACTGTTGATGAAACACAGAAATTGCATCGGGATTGAATGCAACAGTCACCATACGCACTTTCTTAAATGGGAGTAATGTCTCAAACAGTCTACGGTTTGATCGTCCCCAGGAAGAACAGTAGTAGTTTCCGATGCACATCTGGAGGCATTCGGTAATCTGTGGACTATCAGACTGTTGATGAAACACAGAAATTGCATCGGGATTGAATACAACAGTCAACATGCGCACTTTCTTCCATGGGAGTAATGTCTCAAACAGACTACGCTTTTGATCGTTCCCTGGAAGACCTGTAGTAGTTTCCGATGCACATCTGGAGGCATTCTGTAAGCTTTGGACTATCAGAGTGTTGATGAAACACAGAAATTGCATCGGGATTGAATACAACATTCACCATGCGCACTTTCCTCCACGGAAGTAATGTCTGAAACAGTCTACGCTTTGATCGTTCCCTGGAAGACCAGTAGTAGTCTCCGATGCACATCTGGTGGCATTCTGTAATCTGTGGACTATCATAGTGTTGATGAAACACGTGAATTTGCATCGGGATTGAATACAACACTCACCGTCGGCACTCTCCTCCACGGGAGTAATGTCTCAAACAGTCTACGCTTTGATGTTCCCTGGAAGATCAGTAGTAGTTTCCGATGCACGTCTGTTGGCATTCTGTAATCTGTGGACTATCAGAGTGTTGATGAAACACAGATATTGCATCGGGATTGATTGCAACAGTCACCATGTGCACTTTCCTCCATGGGAGTAATGTCTCAAACAGTCTACGCTTTGATCGTTCCCAGGAAGACCAGTAGTAGTTTCCGATGCACATCTGGAGGCATTCTGTAATCTGTGGATTATCAGACTGTTGATGAAACACAGAAATTGCATCGGGATTGAATGCAACAGTCACCATACGCACTTTCCTAAATGGGAGTATTGTCTCAAACAGTCTATGCTTTGATCGTTCCCTGGAAGACCAGTAGTAGTTTCCGATGCACATCTGGAGGCATTCTGTAATCTGTGGACTATCAGAGTGTTGATGTACACAGAAATTGCGTCGGGATTCAATAAAACAGTCACCATGGGAACTTTCCTCCATGGGAGTAATGTCTCAAACAGTCTACGCATTGATTGATCCCTGGAAGACCAGTAGTAGTTTCTGATGCACATCTGGATGCATTCTGTAATCTGTGGAGTATCAGAGTGTTGATGAAACACAGAAATTGCATCGGGATTGAATACAACAGTCACTATGCGCACTTCCCTCCATGGGAGTAGTGTCTCATACAGTCTACGTTTTGATCGTTCCCTGGAAGACTAGAAGTAGTTTCCGATGCACATCTGGAGGCATTCAGAACTCTGTGGACTAACAGAGTGTTGATGAAACACAGAAATTGCATCGGGATTGAATACAACAGTCACCATGCGCACTTGCTCCATGGGAGTAATGTCTCAAACAGTCTACGCTTTGATCGTTCCCTCGAAGACCAGTAGTAGTTTCTGATGCACATCTGGAGGCATTCTGTAATCTGTGGACCATCAGAGTGTTGGTGAAACACAGGAAATCCATCGGGATTGAATATAACAGTCACCATGCGCACTTTCCTCCACGGGAGTAATTCTCAAACAGTCTACGCTTTGATCGTTCCCTGGAAGACCAGTAGTATTTTCCGATGCACATCTGGTGTCATTCTGTAATCTGTGGACTATCAGAGTGTTGATGAAAAACAGAAATTGCATCGGGATTGAATACAACTGTCACCATGCGAACTTTCCTCCACGGGAGAAATGTCTCAAACAGTCTACGCATTGATCGTTCCCTGGAAGACCAGTAGTAGTTTCCGATGCACATATGGTGGCATTCTGTAACCTGAGGACTATCAGAGTGTTGATGAAACACATTAATTGCATCGGGATTGAATACAACATTCACCATGCGCACTTTCCTCCACGGGAGTATTGTCTGAAACAGTCTACGCTTTGATCGTTCCCTGGAGACCAGTAGTAGTCTCCGATGCACATGTGGTGGCATTCTGTAATCTGTGGACTATCAGAGTGTTGATGAAACACATTAATTGCATCGGGATTGAATACAACAGTCACCATGTGCACTTTCCTCTACGGGAGTAATGTCTCAAACAGTCTACGCTTTGATGTTCCCTGGAAGATCAGTAGTAGTTTCCGATGCACGTCTGTTGGCATTCTGTAATCTGTGGACTATCAGAGTGTTGAAGAAACACAGATATTGCATCGGGATTGAATGCAACATTCACCATGTGCACTTTCCTCCATGGGAGTAATGTCTCAAACAGTCTACGGTTTGATCGTCCCCAGGAAGACCAGTAGTAGTTTCCGATGCACATCTGGAGGCATTCGGTAATCTGTGGACTATCAGACTGTTGATGAAACACAGAAATTGCATCGGGATTGAATGCAACAGTCACCATACGCACTTTCTTAAATGGGAGTAATGTCTCAAACAGTCTACGCTTTGATCGTTCCCTGGAAGACCAGTAGTAGTTTCCGATGCACATCTGGAGGCATTCTGTAATCTGTGGACAATCAGAGTGTTGATGTACACAGAAATTGCATCGGGATTCAATAAAAAAGTCACCATGAGAACTTATCTCCATGGGAGTAATGTCTCAAACAGTCTACGCATTGATCGATCCCTGGAAGACCAGTAGTAGTTTCTGATGCACATCTGGAGGCATTCTGAAATCTGTGGACTATCAGAGTGTTGATGAAACACAGAAATTGCATCGGGATTGAATACAACAGTCATTATGCGCACTTTCCTCCATGGGAGTAAAGTCTCAAACAGTCTACGCTTTGATCGTTCCCTGGAAGACCAGTAAGAGTTTCCGAGGCACATCTGGTGTCATTCTGTAATCTGAGGACTATCAGAGTGTAAATGAAACACAGAAATTGCATCGGGATTGAATAAAACTGTCACCATGCGCACTTTCCTCCACGGGAGTAATGTCTCAAACAGTCTACGCTTTGATCGTTCCCTGGAAGACCAGTAGTAGTTTCCGATGCACATATGGTGGCATTCTGTAACCTGTGGACTATCAGAGTGTTGATGAAACACATTAATTGCATCGGGATTGAATACAACAGTCACCATGCGCACTTTCCTCCACAGGAGTAATGTCTCAAACAGTCTACGCTTTGATGTTCCCTGGAAGACCAGTTGTAGTTTCCGATGCACATCTGGAGGCATTCTGTAATCTGTGGACTATCAGAGTGTTGATGATACACAGAAATTGCATCGGGATTGAATACAACAGTCACCATGCGCACTTTGCTCCATGTTAGTAATATCGCTAACAGTCTACGCTTTTATCATTCCCTCGAAGACAAGTAGTAGTTTCCGATGCACATCTGGAGGCATTCTGTAATCTGTGGACTATCAGAGTATTGATGAAATACAGAAATTGCATCGGGATTGAATATAAAAGTCACCATGCGCACTTTCCTCCATGGGAGTAATACCTATAACAGTCTACGTTTTGACCAATCCCTGGAAGACCAGTAGTAGTTTTCGATGCATTCGTGAGGCATTCTGTTATTTGTGGACTATCAGAGTGTTAAAGAAACACAGAAATTGCAAATGGGGTATGAATTTAACAGTCACCATGCGCACTTTCCTCCACAGGAGTAATGTCTCAAACAGTCCACGCTTTGATCGTTCTCTGGAAGACCAGTAGTAGTTTCCGATGCACAACTGGTGGCATTCTGTAATCTGTGGACTATCAGAATGTTGATGAAACACAGAAATTGCATCAGGACTGAATACAACAGTCACCAGGCGCACTTGTCTCCATGGGAGTAATGTCTCAAACAGTCTACGCTTTGATCGTTCCCTAGAAGACCAGTAGTAGTTTCCGATGCACATCTGGAGGCATTCTGCAATCAGTGGACTATCAGAGTGTTGATGAAACACAGAAAATGCATCGGTATTGAATACAACAGTCACCATGCGCACTTTCCTCCATGGGAGTAATGTCTCAAAGAGTTTACGCTTTGATCGTTCCCTGGAAGACCAGTAGTAGTGTCCGATGCACATCTGGAGGCATTCTGTAATCTGTGGACTATCAGAGTGTTGATGGAACACAGAAAATGCATCGGGATAGAATATAACAGTCACCATGCGCACTTTCCCCCACAGGAGTAATGTCTCAAACAGTCTACGCTTTGATCGTTCCCTGGAAGACCAGTAGTAGTTTCCGATGCACATCTGGTGGCATTCTGTAACCTGTGGACTATCAGAATATTGATGAAACACAGAAATTGCATCGTGATTGAACACAACTGCCACCATGCGCACTTTCCTCCATCGGAGTATTATCTCTAACAGTCTACGCTTTAATCAATCACTGGAAGACCAGTAGTAGTTTTAGATGCAAATCTGGAGGCATTCTGTAATCTGTGGACTATCAGAGTGTTGATGAGACAGAGAAAATGCATCGGGATTGAATACAACAGTCACCATGCTCACTTACCTACACGGGAGTAATGTCTCAAACAGTCTACGCTTTGATCGTTCCCAGGAAGACCAGTAGTCGTTTCCGATGCACATCTGGAGGCATTCTGTAATCTGTGGACTATCAGAGTGTTGATGAAACACAGAAAATGCATCGGGATTGAATACAACAGTCACCATGTGCACTTTCCTCCATGGGAGTAATGTCTCAAAGAGTTTTCGCTTGGATCGTTCCCTGGAAGACCAGTAGTAGTTTCCGATGCACATCTGGAGGCATTCTGTAATCTGTGGACTATCAGATTGTTGATGAAACAAAGAAATTGCATCGGGATTGAATACAACAGTCACCATGCGCACTTTCTTCCATGGGAGAAATTCTCAAACAGTCTACGCTTTGTTCGTTCCCTGGAAGACCAGTAGTAGTTACCGATTCACATCTGGAGGCACTCTGTAATCTGTGGACTATCAGGTTGTTGATGAAACACAGAAATTGCATCGGGATTGAATACAATAGTCACCATGCGCACTTTCCTCCATGGGAGTAATGTCTCAAACAGTCTACGCTTTGATCGTTCCCTGGAAGACCAGTAGCAGTTACCGATGCACATCTGGAGTCATTCTGAAATCTGTGGACTATCAGAGTGTTCATGAAACACAGATATTGCATCGGGATAGTATACAACACTCACCATGGGCACTTTCTTCCATGGGAGTAATATCCCTAACAGTCTACGCTTTGATCATTCCCTGGAAGACCAGAAGTAGTTTCCGATGCGCATCTGGTGGCATTCTGCAACCTGTGGACAATCGGAGTGTTGATGAAACACTGATATTGCATCGGGATTTAATACAACAGTCACCATGCGCACTTTCCTCCACGGGAGTAATGTCTCAAACAGTCTACGATTTGATCGTTCCCTGGAAGTCCAGTAGTAATTTCCGATGCACATCTGGAGGCATTCTGTAATCTGTGGATTAACAGAGTGTTGATGAAACACAGACATTGCATCGAGATTGAATACAACAGTCACCATCCGCACTTTCCTCCATGGGAGTAATGTCTCAAACAGTCTACGCTTTGATCGTTCATCTGGAAGACCAGTAGTATTTACCGATACACATCTGGAGGCATTCTGAAATCTGTTCACTATCAGAGTGTTGAAGAAACACAGAAAATGCATCGGGATTGAATACAACAGTCTCCATGCGCACTTTCCTCCATGGGAGTAATGTCTCAAAGAGTTTACGCTTTGATCGTTCCCTGGAAGACCAGTAGTAGTTTCCGATGCACATCTGGAGGCATTCTATAATCTGTTTACTATCTGAGAGATGATGAAACACAGAAATTGCATCGGGATTGAATACAACAGTCACCTTGCGCACTTTCCTCCATGGGAGTAATGTCTCAAACAGTCTACGCTTTGATAGTTCATCTGGAAGACCAGTAGTATTTACCGATGCACATCTGGAGGCATTCTGAAATCTGTGGACTATCAGAGTGTTGAAGAAACACAGAAAATGCATCGGGATTGAATACAACAGTCTCCATGCGCACTTTCCTCCATGGGAATAATGTCTCAAAGAGTTTACGCTTTGATCGTTCCCTGGAAGACCAGTAGTAGTGTCCGATGGACATCTGGAGGCATTCTGTAATCTGTGGACTATCAGAGTGTTGATGAAACACAGAAAATGCATCGGGATTGAATACAACAGTCACAATGCGCACTTTCGTCCACGGGAGGAATGTCTCAAACAGTCTACGCTTTGATCGTTCCCTGGAAGACGAGTAGCAGTTTCCGATGCACATCTGGTGGCATTCTGTAACCTGTGGAAGATCAGAGTATTGATGAAACACAGAAATTGCATCGGGATTGAATACAACAGTCACCATGCGCACTTTCCTCCATGGGAGTAATGTCTCAAACAGTCTACGATTTGATCGTTCCCAGGAAGACCAGTAGTAGTTTCCGATGCACATCTGGAGGCATTCTGTAATCTGTGGACTATCAGAGTGTTGATGAAACACAGAAATTGCATCGGGATTGAATACAACATTCACCATGCGCACTTTCCTCCACGGAAATAATGTCTGAAACAGTCTACGCTTTGATCGTTCCCTGGAAGACCAGTAGTAGTCTCCGATGCACATCTGGTGGCATTCTGTAATCTGTGGACTATCATAGTGTTGATGAAACACGTGAATTTGCATCGGGATTGAATACAACACTCACCGTCGGCACTCTCCTCCACGGGAGTAATGTCTCAAACATTCTACGCTTTGATGTTCCCTGGAAGATCAGTAGTAGTTTCCGATGCACGTCTGTTGGCATTCTGTAATCTGTGGACTATCAGAGTGTTGATGAAACACAGATATTGCATCGGGATTGATTGCAACAGTCACCATGTGCACTTTCCGCCATGGGAGTAATGTCTCAAACAGTCTACGCTTTGATCGTTCCCAGGAAGACCAGTAGTAGTTTCCGATGCACATCTGGAGGCATTCTGTAATCTGTGGATTATCAGACTGTTGATGAAACACGGAAATTGCATCGGGATTGAATGCAACAGTCACCATACGCACTTTCCTAAATGGGAGTAATGTCTCAAACAGTCTACGCTTTGATCGTTCCCTGGAAGACCAGTAGTAGTTTCCGATGCACATCTGGAGGCATTCTGTAATCTGTGGACTATCAGAGTGTTGATGTACACAGAAATTGCGTCGGGATTCAATAAAACAGTCACCATGCGAACTTTCCTCCATGGGAGTAATGTCTCAAACAGTCTACGCATTGATTGATCCCTGGAAGACCAGTAGTAGTTTCTGATGCACATCTGGATGCATTCTGTAATCTGTGGAGTATCAGAGTGTTGATGAAACACAGAAATTGCATCGGGATTGAATACAACAGTCACTATGCGCACTTTCCTCCATGGGAGTAGTGTCTCATACAGTCTACGTTTTGATCGTTCCCTGGAAGACTAGAAGTAGTTTCCGATGCACATCTGGAGGCATTCAGAACTCTGTGGACTAACACAGTGTTGATGAAACACAGAAATTGCATCGGGATTGAATACAACAGTCACCATGCGCACTTACTCCATGGGAGTAATGTCTCAAACAGTCTACGCTTTGATCGTTCCCTCGAAGACCAGTAGTAGTTTCCGATGCACATCTGGAGGCATTCTGTAATCTGTGGACCATCAGAGTGTTGGTGAAACACAGAAAATCCATCGGGATTGAATATAACAGTCACCATGCGCACTTTCCTCCACGGGAGTAATTCTCAAACAGTCTACGCTTTGATCGTTCCCTGGAAGACCAGTAGTATTTTCCGATGCACATCTGGTGTCATTCTGTAATCTGTGGACTATCAGAGTGTTGATGAAAAACAGAAATTGCATCGGGATTGAATACAACTGTCACCATGCGAACTTTCCTCCACGGGAGAAATGTCTAAAACAGTCTACGCATTGATCGTTCCCTGGAAGACCAGTAGTAGTTTCCGATGCACATATGGTGGCATTCTGTAACCTGAGGACTATCAGAGTGTTGATGAAACACATTAATTGCATCGGGATTGAATACAACATTCACCATGCGCACTTTCCTCCACGGGAGTATTGTCTGAAACAGTCTACGCTTTGATCGTTCCCTGGGGACCAGTAGTAGTCTCCGATGCACATGTGGTGGCATTCTGTAATCTGTGGACTATCAGAGTGTTGATGAAACACATTAATTGCATCGGGATTGAATACAACAGTCACCATGTGCACTTTCCTCTACGGGAGTAATGTCTCAAACAGTCTACGCTTTGATGTTCCCTGGAAGATCAGTAGTAGTTTCCGATGCACGTCTGTTGGCATTCTGTAATCTGTGGACTATCAGAGTGTTGATGAAACACAGATATTGCATCGGGATTGAATGCAACATTCACCATGTGCACTTTCCTCCATGGGAGTAATGTCTCAAACAGTCTACGGTTTGATCGTCCCCAGGAAGACCAGTAGTAGTTTCCGATGCACATCTGGAGGCATTCGGTAATCTGTGGACTATCAGACTGTTGATGAAACACAGAAATTGCATCGGGATTGAATGCAACAGTCACCATACGCACTTTCTTAAATGGGAGTAATGTCTCAAACAGTCTACGGTTTGATCGTCCCCAGGAAGAACAGTAGTAGTTTCCGATGCACATCTGGAGGCATTCGGTAATCTGTGGACTATCAGACTGTTGATGAAACACAGAAATTGCATCGGGATTGAATACAACAGTCAACATGCGCACTTTCTTCCATGGGAGTAATGTCTCAAACAGACTACGCTTTGATCGTTCCCTGGAAGACCTGTAGTAGTTTCCGATGCACATCTGGAGGCATTCTGTAAGCTTTGGACTATCAGAGTGTTGATGAAACACAGAAATTGCATCGGGATTGAATACAACATTCACCATGCGCACTTTCCTCCACGGAAGTAATGTCTGAAACAGTCTACGCTTTGATCGTTCCCTGGAAGACCAGTAGTAGTCTCCGATGCACATCTGGTGGCATTCTGTAATCTGTGGACTATCATAGTGTTGATGAAACACGTGAATTTGCATCGGGATTGAATACAACACTCACCGTCGGCACTCTCCTCCACGGGAGTAATGTCTCAAACAGTCTACGCTTTGATGTTCCCTGGAAGATCAGTAGTAGTTTCCGATGCACGTCTGTTGGCATTCTGTAATCTGTGGACTATCAGAGTGTTGATGAAACACAGATATTGCATCGGGATTGATTGCAACAGTCACCATGTGCACTTTCCTCCATGGGAGTAATGTCTCAAACAGTCTACGCTTTGATCGTTCCCAGGAAGACCAGTAGTAGTTTCCGATGCACATCTGGAGGCATTCTGTAATCTGTGGATTATCAGACTGTTGATGAAACACAGAAATTGCATCGGGATTGAATGCAACAGTCACCATACGCACTTTCCTAAATGGGAGTATTGTCTCAAACAGTCTATGCTTTGATCGTTCCCTGGAAGACCAGTAGTAGTTTCCGATGCACATCTGGAGGCATTCTGTAATCTGTGGACTATCAGAGTGTTGATGTACACAGAAATTGCGTCGGGATTCAATAAAACAGTCACCATGCGAACTTTCCTCCATGGGAGTAATGTCTCAAACAGTCTACGCATTGATTGATCCCTGGAAGACCAGTAGTAGTTTCTGATGCACATCTGGATGCATTCTGTAATCTGTGGAGTATCAGAGTGTTGATGAAACACAGAAATTGCATCGGGATTGAATACAACAGTCACTATGCGCACTTTCCTCCATGGGAGTAGTGTCTCATACAGTCTACGTTCTGATCGTTCCCTGGAAGACTAGAAGTAGTTTCCGATGCACATCTGGAGGCATTCAGAACTCTGTGGACTAACAGAGTGTTGATGAAACACAGAAATTGCATCGGGATTGAATACAACAGTCACCATGCGCACTTACTCCATGGGAGTAATGTCTCAAACAGTCTACGCTTTGATCGTTCCCTCGAAGACCAGTAGTAGTTTCCGATGCACATCTGGAGGCATTCTGTAATCTGTGGACCATCAGAGTGTTGGTGAAACACAGGAAATCCATCGGGATTGAATATAACAGTCACCATGCGCACTTTCCTCCACGGGAGTAATTCTCAAACAGTCTACGCTTTGATCGTTCCCTGGAAGACCAGTAGTATTTTCCGATGCACATCTGGTGTCATTCTGTAATCTGTGGACTATCAGAGTGTTGATGAAAAACAGAAATTGCATCGGGATTGAATACAACTGTCACCATGCGAACTTTCCTCCACGGGAGAAATGTCTCAAACAGTCTACGCATTGATCGTTCCCTGGAAGACCAGTAGTAGTTTCCGATGCACATATGGTGGCATTCTGTAACCTGAGGACTATCAGAGTGTTGATGAAACACATTAATTGCATCGGGATTGAATACAACATTCACCATGCGCACTTTCCTCCACGGGAGTATTGTCTGAAACAGTCTACGCTTTGATCGTTCCCTGGAGACCAGTAGTAGTCTCCGATGCACATGTGGTGGCATTCTGTAATCTGTGGACTATCAGAGTGTTGATGAAACACATTAATTGCATCGGGATTGAATACAACAGTCACCATGTGCACTTTCCTCTACGGGAGTAATGTCTCAAACAGTCTACGCTTTGATGTTCCCTGGAAGATCAGTAGTAGTTTCCGATGCACGTCTGTTGGCATTCTGTAATCTGTGGACTATCAGAGTGTTGAAGAAACACAGATATTGCATCGGGATTGAATGCAACATTCACCATGTGCACTTTCCTCCATGGGAGTAATGTCTCAAACAGTCTACGGTTTGATCGTCCCCAGGAAGACCAGTAGTAGTTTCCGATGCACATCTGGAGGCATTCGGTAATCTGTGGACTATCAGACTGTTGATGAAACACAGAAATTGCATCGGGATTGAATGCAACAGTCACCATACGCACTTTCTTAAATGGGAGTAATGTCTCAAACAGTCTACGCTTTGATCGTTCCCTGGAAGACCAGTAGTAGTTTCCGATGCACATCTGGAGGCATTCTGTAATCTGTGGACAATCAGAGTGTTGATGTACACAGAAATTGCATCGGGATTCAATAAAAAAGTCACCATGAGAACTTATCTCCATGGGAGTAATGTCTCAAACAGTCTACGCATTGATCGATCCCTGGAAGACCAGTAGTAGTTTCTGATGCACATCTGGAGGCATTCTGAAATCTGTGGACTATCAGAGTGTTGATGAAACACAGAAATTGCATCGGGATTGAATACAACAGTCATTATGCGCACTTTCCTCCATGGGAGTAAAGTCTCAAACAGTCTACGCTTTGATCGTTCCCTGGAAGACCAGTAAGAGTTTCCGAGGCACATCTGGTGTCATTCTGTAATCTGAGGACTATCAGAGTGTAAATGAAACACAGAAATTGCATCGGGATTGAATAAAACTGTCACCATGCGCACTTTCCTCCACGGGAGTAATGTCTCAAACAGTCTACGCTTTGATCGTTCCCTGGAAGACCAGTAGTAGTTTCCGATGCACATATGGTGGCATTCTGTAACCTGTGGACTATCAGAGTGTTGATGAAACACATTAATTGCATCGGGATTGAATACAACAGTCACCATGCGCACTTTCCTCCACAGGAGTAATGTCTCAAACAGTCTACGCTTTGATGTTCCCTGGAAGACCAGTTGTAGTTTCCGATGCACATCTGGAGGCATTCTGTAATCTGTGGACTATCAGAGTGTTGATGATACACAGAAATTGCATCGGGATTGAATACAACAGTCACCATGCGCACTTTGCTCCATGTTAGTAATATCGCTAACAGTCTACGCTTTTATCATTCCCTCGAAGACAAGTAGTAGTTTCCGATGCACATCTGGAGGCATTCTGTAATCTGTGGACTATCAGAGTATTGATGAAACACAGAAATTGCATCGGGATTGAATATAAAAGTCACCATGCGCACTTTCCTCCATGGGAGTAATACCTATAACAGTCTACGTTTTGACCAATCCCTGGAAGACCAGTAGTAGTTTTCGATGCATTCGTGAGGCATTCTGTTATTTGTGGACTATCAGAGTGTTAAAGAAACACAGAAATTGCAAATGGGGTATGAATTTAACAGTCACCATGCGCACTTTCCTCCACAGGAGTAATGTCTCAAACAGTCCACGCTTTGATCGTTCTCTGGAAGACCAGTAGTAGTTTCCGATGCACAACTGGTGGCATTCTGTAATCTGTGGACTATCAGAATGTTGATGAAACACAGAAATTGCATCAGGACTGAATACAACAGTCACCAGGCGCACTTGTCTCCATGGGAGTAATGTCTCAAACAGTCTACGCTTTTATCGTTCCCTAGAAGACCAGTAGTAGTTTCCGATGCACATCTGGAGGCATTCTGCAATCAGTGGACTATCAGAGTGTTGATGAAACACAGAAAATGCATCGGTATTGAATACAACAGTCACCATGCGCACTTTCCTCCATGGGAGTAATGTCTCAAAGAGTTTACGCTTTGATCGTTCCCTGGAAGACCAGTAGTAGTGTCCGATGCACATCTGGAGGCATTCTGTAATCTGTGGACTATCAGAGTGTTGATGGAACACAGAAAATGCATCGGGATAGAATATAACAGTCACCATGCGCACTTTCCCCCACAGGAGTAATGTCTCAAACAGTCTACGCTTTGATCGTTCCCTGGAAGACCAGTAGTAGTTTCCGATGCACATCTGGTGGCATTCTGTAACCTGTGGACTATCAGAATATTGATGAAACACAGAAATTGCATCGTGATTGAACACAACTGCCACCATGCGCACTTTCCTCCATCGGAGTATTATCTCTAACAGTCTACGCTTTAATCAATCACTGGAAGACCAGTAGTAGTTTTAGATGCAAATCTGGAGGCATTCTGTAATCTGTGGACTATCAGAGTGTTGATGAGACAGAGAAAATGCATCGGGATTGAATACAACAGTCACCATGCTCACTTACCTACACGGGAGTAATGTCTCAAACAGTCTACGCTTTGATCGTTCCCAGGAAGACCAGTAGTCGTTTCCGATGCACATCTGGAGGCATTCTGTAATCTGTGGACTATCAGAGTGTTGATGAAACACAGAAAATGCATCGGGATTGAATACAACAGTCACCATGTGCACTTTCCTCCATGGGAGTAATGTCTCAAAGAGTTTTCGCTTGGATCGTTCCCTGGAAGACCAGTAGTAGTTTCCGATGCACATCTGGAGGCATTCTGTAATCTGTGGACTATCAGATTGTTGATGAAACAAAGAAATTGCATCGGGATTGAATACAACAGTCACCATGCGCACTTTCTTCCATGGGAGAAATTCTCAAACAGTCTACGCTTTGTTCGTTCCCTGGAAGACCAGTAGTAGTTACCGATTCACATCTGGAGGCACTCTGTAATCTGTGGACTATCAGGTTGTTGATGAAACACAGAAATTGCATCGGGATTGAATACAATAGTCACCATGCGCACTTTCCTCCATGGGAGTAATGTCTCAAACAGTCTACGCTTTGATCGTTCCCTGGAAGACCAGTAGCAGTTACCGATGCACATCTGGAGTCATTCTGAAATCTGTGGACTATCAGAGTGTTCATGAAACACAGATATTGCATCGGGATAGTATACAACACTCACCATGGGCACTTTCTTCCATGGGAGTAATATCCCTAACAGTCTACGCTTTGATCATTCCCTGGAAGACCAGAAGTAGTTTCCGATGCGCATCTGGTGGCATTCTGCAACCTGTGGACAATCGGAGTGTTGATGAAACACTGATATTGCATCGGGATTTAATACAACAGTCACCATGCGCACTTTCCTCCACGGGAGTAATGTCTCAAACAGTCTACGATTTGATCGTTCCCTGGAAGTCCAGTAGTAATTTCCGATGCACATCTGGAGGCATTCTGTAATCTGTGGATTAACAGAGTGTTGATGAAACACAGACATTGCATCGAGATTGAATACAACAGTCACCATCCGCACTTTCCTCCATGGGAGTAATGTCTCAAACAGTCTACGCTTTGATCGTTCATCTGGAAGACCAGTAGTATTTACCGATACACATCTGGAGGCATTCTGAAATCTGTTCACTATCAGAGTGTTGAAGAAACACAGAAAATGCATCGGGATTGAATACAACAGTCTCCATGCGCACTTTCCTCCATGGGAGTAATGTCTCAAAGAGTTTACGCTTTGATCGTTCCCTGGAAGACCAGTAGTAGTTTCCGATGCACATCTGGAGGCATTCTATAATCTGTTTACTATCTGAGAGATGATGAAACACAGAAATTGCATCGGGATTGAATACAACAGTCACCTTGCGCACTTTCCTCCATGGGAGTAATGTCTCAAACAGTCTACGCTTTGATAGTTCATCTGGAAGACCAGTAGTATTTACCGATGCACATCTGGAGGCATTCTGAAATCTGTGGACTATCAGAGTGTTGAAGAAACACAGAAAATGCATCGGGATTGAATACAACAGTCTCCATGCGCACTTTCCTCCATGGGAATAATGTCTCAAAGAGTTTACGCTTTGATCGTTCCCTGGAAGACCAGTAGTAGTGTCCGATGGACATCTGGAGGCATTCTGTAATCTGTGGACTATCAGAGTGTTGATGAAACACAGAAAATGCATCGGGATTGAATACAACAGTCACAATGCGCACTTTCGTCCACGGGAGGAATGTCTCAAACAGTCTACGCTTTGATCGTTCCCTGGAAGACGAGTAGCAGTTTCCGATGCACATCTGGTGGCATTCTGTAACCTGTGGAAGATCAGAGTATTGATGAAACACAGAAATTGCATCGGGATTGAATACAACAGTCACCATGCGCACTTTCCTCCATGGGAGTAATGTCTCAAACAGTCTACGATTTGATCGTTCCCAGGAAGACCAGTAGTAGTTTCCGATGCACATCTGGAGGCATTCTGTAATCTGTGGACTATCAGAGTGTTGATGAAACACAGAAAATGCATCGGGATTGAATACAACAGTCACCATACGCACCTTCCTCCATGGGAGTAATGTCTCAAAGTGTTTACGCTTTGATCGTTCCCTGGAAGACCAGTAGTAGTTTCCGATGGACATCTGGAGGCATTCTGTAATCTGTGGACTATCAGAGTGTAGATGAAATACAGAAATTGCATCGGGACTGAATACAACTGTCACCATGCGCACTTTCCGCCATAAAAGTTAAGTCTCAAACAGTCTACGCTTTGATCGTTCCCTCGAATTCCAGTAGTAGTTTCCGATGCCCATCTGGATGCATTCTGTAATCTGTGGACTATCAGAGTGTTGGTGAAACACAGAAATTGCATCGGGAATGAATACAACAGTCACCATCCGCACTTTCCTCCATGGGAGTAATGTCAAAAGAGTTTACGATTTGATCGTTCCCTGGAAGACCAGTAGTAGTTTCCGATGCACATCTGGAGGCATTCTGTAATCTGTGGACTATCAGAGTGTTGGTGAAACACAGAAATTGCATCGGGAATGAATACAACAGTCACCATCCGCACTTTCCTCCATGGGAGTAATGTCTGAAACAGTCTACGCTTCGATTGTTCCCTGGAAGACCAGAAGTAGTTTCCGATGCACATCTGGAGGCATTCTATAATCTTTTTACTATCTGAGAGTTGATGAGACACAGAAATAGCATCGGGATTGTATACAACAGTCACCATGCGCACTTTCCTCCATGGGAGTAATGTCTCAAACAGTCTACGCTTTGATCGTTCATCTGGAAGACCAGTAGTATTTACCGATGCACATCTGGAGGCATTCTGAAATCTGTGGACTATCAGAGTGTTGATGAAACACAGAAAATGCATCGGGATTGAATACAACAGTCTCCATGCGCACTTTCCTCCATGGGACTAATGTCTCAAAGAGTTTACGCTTTGATCGTTCCCTGGAAGACCAGTAGTAGTTTCCGATGCACATCTGGAGGCATTCTGTAATCTGTGGACTATCAGAGTGTTGATGAAACACAGAAAATGCATCGGGATTGAATACAACAATCACCATGCGCACTTTCCTCCACGGGAGTAATGTCTCAAACAGTCTACGCTTTCATCGTTCCCCGGAAGCCGAGTAGCAGTTTCCGATGCACATCTGGTGGCATTCTGTAACCTGTGGACTATCAGAGTATTGATGAAACACAGAAATTGCATCGGGATTGAATACAACAGTCACCATGCGCACTTTCCTCCATGGGAGTAATGTCTCAAACAGTGTACGCTTTGATCGTTCCCAGGAAGACCAGTAGTAGTTTCCGATGCACATCTGGAGGCATTCTGTAATCAGTGGACCTTCAAAGTGTTGATGAAACACAGAAAATGCATCGGGATTGAATACAACAGTCTCCATGCGCACTTTCCTCCATGGGACTAATGTCTCAAAGAGTCTACGCTTTGATGTTCCCTGGAAGATCAGTAGTAGTTTCCGATGCACGTCTGTTGGCATTCTGTAATCTGTGGACTATCAGAGTGTTGATGAAACACAGAAATAGCATCGGGATTGAATACAACAGTCACCAGGTGCACTTCTCTCCATGGGAGTAATGTCTCAAACAGTCTACGCCTTGTTCGTTCCCTAGAAGACCAGTAGTAGTTTCCGATGCACATCTGGAGGCATTCTGCAATCAGTGGACTATCAGAGTGTTGATGAAACACAGAAATTGCATCGGGATTGAATACAACAGTCACCATGCGCACTTTGCTCCATGTTAGTAATATCGCTAACAGTCTACGCTTTTATCATTCCCTCGAAGACAAGTAGTAGTTTCCGATGCACATCTGGAGGCATTCTGAAATCTGTGAACTAACTGAGTATTGATGAAACACAGAAATTGCATCGGGATTGAATACAACAGTCACCATGCGCACTTTCCTCCATGGGAGTAATACCTCTAACAGTCTACGTTTTGATCAATCCCTGGAAGACCAGTAGTAGTTTTCGATGCATTCATGAGGCATTCTGTTATCTGTGGACTATCAGAGTGTTAAAGAAACACAGAAATTGCAAATGGGGTATGAATTTAACAGTCACCATGCGCACTTTCCTATACAGGAGTAATGTCTCAAACAGTCCACGCTTTGATCGTTCCCTGGAAGACCAGTAGTAGTTTCCGATGCACAACTGGTGGCATTCTGTAATCTGTGGACTATCAGAGTGTTGATGAAACACAGAAATTGCATCAGGACTGAATACAACAGTCACCAGGCGCACTTGTCTCCATGGGAGTAATGTCTCAAACAGTCTACGCTTTGATCGTTCCCTAGAAGACCAGTAGTAGTTTCCGATGCACATCTGGATTCATTCTGCAATCAGTGGACTATCAGAGTGTTGATGAAACACAGAAAATGCATCGGTATTGAATGCAACAGTCACCATGTTCACTTTCCTCCATGGGAGTAATGTCTCAAAGAGTTTACGCTTTGATCGTTCCCTGGAAGACCAGTAGTAGTGTCCGATGCACATCTGGAGGCATTCTGTAATCTGTGGACTATCAGAGTGTTGATGGAACACAGAAAATGCATCGGGATAGAATATAACAGTCACCATGCGCACTTTCCCCCACAGGAGTAATGTCTCAAACAGTCTACGCTTTGATCGTTCCCTGGAAGACCAGTAGTAGTTTCCGATGCACATCTGGTGGCATTCTGTAACCTGTGGACTATCAGAATATTGATGAAACACAGAAATTGCATCGTGATTGAATACAACTGCCACCATGCGCACTTTCCTCCATCGGAGTATTATCTCTAACAGTCTACGCTTTAATCAATCACTGGAAGACCAGTAGTAGTTTTAGATGCAAATCTGGAGGCATTCTGTAATCTGTGGACTATCAGAGTGTTGATGAGACAGAGAAAATGCATCGGGATTGAATACAACAGTCACCATGTGCACTTTCCTCCATGGGAGTAATGTCTCAAAGAGTTTTCGCTTGGATCGTTCCCTGGAAGACCAGTAGTAGTTTCCGATGCACATCTGGAGGCATTCTGTAATCTGTGGACTATCAGATTGTTGATGAAACAAAGAAATTGCATCGGGATTGAATACAACAGTCACCATGCGCACTTTCTTCCATGGGAGAAATATCCCTAACAGTCTACGCTTTGATCATTCCCTGGAAGACCAGTAGTAGTTACCGATTCACATCTGGAGGCACTCTGTAATCTGTGGACCATCAGGTTGTTGATGAAACACAGAAATTGCATCGGGATTGAATACAACAGTCACCATGCGCACTTTCCTCCATGGGAGTAATGTCTCAAACAGTCTACGCTTTGATCGTTCCCTGGAACACCAGTAGTAGTTACCGATGCACATCTGGAGTCATTCTGAAATCTGTGGACTATCAGAGTGTTCATGAAACACAGATATTGCATCGGGATAGTATACAACACTCACCATGGGCACTTTCTTCCATGGGAGTAATATCCCTAACAGTCTACGCTTTGATCATTCCCTGGAAGACCAGAAGTAGTTTCCGATGCGCATCTGGTGGCATTCTGCAACCTGTGGACAATCGGAGTGTTGATGAAACACTGATATTGCATCGGGATTTAATACAACAGTCACCATGCGCACTTTCCTCCACGGGAGTAATGTCTCAAACAGTCTAAGATTTGATCGTTCCCTGGAAGTCCAGTAGTAATTTCCGATGCACATCTGGAGGCATTCTGTAATCTGTGGATTAACAGAGTGTTGATGAAACACAGACATTGCATCGAGATTGAATACAACAGTCACCATCCGCACTTTCCTCCATGGGAGTAATGTCTCAAACAGTCTACGCTTTGATCGTTCATCTGGAAGACCAGTAGTATTTACCGATGCACATCTGGAGGCATTCTGAAATCTGTGGACTATCAGAGTGTTGAAGAAACACAGAAAATGCATCGGGATTGAATACAACAGTCTCCATGCGCACTTTCCTCCATGGGAATAATGTCTCAAAGAGTTTACGCTTTGATCGTTCCCTGGAAGACCAGTAGTAGTGTCCGATGGACATCTGGAGGCATTCTGTAATCTGTGGACTATCAGAGTGTTGATGAAACACAGAAAATGCATCGGGATTGAATACAACAGTCACAATGCGCACTTTCGTCCACGGGAGGAATGTCTCAAACAGTCTACGCTTTGATCGTTCCCTGGAAGACGAGTAGCAGTTTCCGATGCACATCTGGTGGCATTCTGTAACCTGTGGACTATCAGAGTATTGATGAAACACAGAAATTGCATCGGGATTGAATACAACAGTCACCATGCGCACTTTCCTCCATGGGAGTAATGTCTCAAACAGTCTACGATTTGATCGTTCCCAGGAAGACCACTAGTAGTTTCCGATGCACATCTGGAGGCATTCTGTAATCTGTGGACTATCAGAGTGTTGATGAAACACAGAAAAAGCATCGGGATTGAATACAACAGTCACCATACGCACCTTCCTCCATGGGAGTAATGTCTCAAAGTGTTTACGCTTTGATCGTTCCCTGGAAGACCAGTAGTAGTTTCCGATGGACATCTGGAGGCATTCTGTAATCTGTGGACTATCAGAGAGTTGGTGAAATACAGAAATTGCATCGGGACTGAATACAACTGTCACCATGCGCACTTTCCTCTATAAAAGTTAAGTCTCAAACAGTCTACGCTTTGATCGTTCCCTCGAATTCCAGTAGTAGTTTCCGATGCCCATCTGGATGCATTCTGTAATCTGTGGACTATCAGAGTGTTGGTGAAACACAGAAATTGCATCGGGAATGAATACAACAGTCACCATCCGCACTTTCCTCCATGGGAGTAATGTCTGAAACAGTCTACGCTTCGATTGTTCCCTGGAAGACCAGAAGTAGTTTCCGATGCACATCTGGAGGCATTCTATAATCTTTTTACTATCTGAGAGTTGATGAAACACAGAAATAGCATCGGGATTGTATACAACAGTCACCATGCGCACTTTCCTCCATGGGAGTAATGTCTCAAACAGTCTACGCTTTGATCGTTCATCTGGAAGACCAGTAGTATTTACCGATGCACATCTGGAGGCATTCTGAAATCTGTGGACTATCAGAGTGTTGATGAAACACAGAAAATGCATCGGGATTGAATACAACAGTCTCCATGCGCACTTTCCTCCATGGGACTAATGTCTCAAAGAGTTTACGCTTTGATCGTTCCCTGGAAGACCAGTAGTAGTTTCCGATGCACATCTGGAGGCATTCTGTAATCTGTGGACTATCAGAGTGTTGATGAAACACAGAAAATGCATCGGGATTGAATACAACAATCACCATGCGCACTTTCCTCCACGGGAGTAATGTCTCAAACAGTCTACGCTTTCATCGTTCCCCGGAAGCCGAGTAGCAGTTTCCGATGCACATCTGGTGGCATTCTGTAACCTGTGGACTATCAGAGTATTGATGAAACACAGAAATTGCATCGGGATTGAATACAACAGTCACCATGCGCACTTTCCTCCATGGGAGTAATGTCTCAAACAGTGTACGCTTTGATCGTTCCCAGGAAGACCAGTAGTAGTTTCCGATGCACATCTGGAGGCATTCTGTAATCTGTGGACCTTCAAAGTGTTGATGAAACACAGAAAATGCATCGGGATTGAATACAACAGTCTCCATGCGCACTTTCCTCCATGGGACTAATGTCTCAAAGAGTCTACGCTTTGATGTTCCCTGGAAGATCAGTAGTAGTTTCCGATGCACGTCTGTTGGCATTCTGTAATTTGTGGACTATCAGAGTGTTGATGAAACACAGAAATTGCATCGGGATTGAATACAACAGTCACCAGGTGCACTTCTCTCCATGGGAGTAATGTCTCAAACAGTCTACGCCTTGTTCGTTCCCTAGAAGACCAGTAGTAGTTTCCGATGCACATCTGGAGGCATTCTGCAATCAGTGGACTATCAGAGTGTTGATGAAACACAGAAATTGCATCGGGATTGAATACAACAGTCACCATGCGCACTTTGCTCCATGTTAGTAATATCGCTAACAGTCTACGCTTTTATCATTCCCTCGAAGACAAGTAGTAGTTTCCGATGCACATCTGGAGGCATTCTGTAATCTGTGGACTATCAGAGTATTGATGAAACACAGAAATTGCATCGGGATTGAATACAAAAGTCACCATGCGCACTTTCCTCCATGGGAGTAATACCTCTAACAGTCTACGTTTTGATCAATCCCTGGAAGACCAGTAGTAGTTTTCGATGCATTCGTGAGGCATTCTGTTATCTGTGGACTATCAGAGTGTTAAAGAAACACAGAAATTGCAAATGGGGTATGAATTTAACAGTCACCATGCGCACTTTCCTCCACAGGAGTAATGTCTCAAACAGTCCACGCTTTGATCGTTCTCTGGAAGACCAGTAGTAGTTTCCGATGCACAACTGGTGGCATTCTGTAATCTGTGGACTATCAGAGTGTTGATGAAACACAGAAATTGCATCAGGACTGAATACAACAGTCACCAGGCGCACTTGTCTCCATGGGAGTAATGTCTCAAACAGTCTACGCTTTGATCGTTCCCTAGAAGACCAGTAGTAGTTTCCGATGCACATCTGGAGGCATTCTGCAATCAGTGGACTATCAGAGTGTTGATGAAACACAGAAAATGCATCGGTATTGAATACAACAGTCACCATGCGCACTTTCCTCCATGGGAGTAATGTCTCAAAGAGTTTACGCTTTGATCGTTCCCTGGAAGACCAGTAGTAGTGTCCGATGCACATCTGGAGGCATTCTGTAATCTGTGGACTATCAGAGTGTTGATGGAACACAGAAAATGCATCGGGATAGAATATAACAGTCACCATGCACACTTTCCTCCACGTTAGTAATGTCTCAAACAGTCTACGCTTTCATCGTTCCCTGGAAGACCAGTTATAGTTTCCGATGCACATCTGGTGGCATTCTGTAACCTGTGGACTATCAGAATATTGATGAAACACAGAAATTGCATCGTGATTGAATACAACAGCCACCATGCGCACTTTCCTCCATCGGAGTAATATCTCTAACAGTCTACGCTTTGATCAATCACTGGAAGACCAGTAGTAGTTTTAGATGCAAATCTGGAGACATTCTGTAATCTGTGGACTATCAGAGTGTTGATGAGACAGAGAAAATGCATCGGGATTGAATACAACAGTCACCATGCTCACTTACCTACACGGGAGTAATGTCTCAAACAGTCTACGCTTTGATCGTTCCCAGGAAGACCAGTAGTCGTTTCCGATGCACATCTGGAGGCATTCTGTAATCTGTGGACTATCAGAGTGTTGATGAAACACAGAAAATGCATCGGGATTGAATACAACAGTCACCATGTGCACTTTCCTCCATGGGAGTAATGCCTCAAAGAGTTTTCGCTTTGATCGTTCCCTGGAAGACCAGTAGTAGTTTCCGATGGATATCTGGAGGCATTCTGTGATCTGTGGACTATCAGAGTGTTGATGAAGTACAGAAATTGCATCGGGATTGATTACAACTGTCACCATGCGCACTTAACTCCACAAAAGTTATGTCTCAAACAGTCTACCCTTTGATCGTTCCCTGGAAGACCAGTAGTAGTTTACGATGCACATCTGGAGGCATTCTGTAATCTGTGGACTATCAGATTGTTGATGAAACACAGAAATTGCATCGGGATTGAATACAACAGTCACCATGCGCACTTTCTTCCATGGGAGAAATTCTCAAACAGTCTACGCTTTGTTCGTTCCCTGGAAGACCAGTAGTAGTTTACGATGCACATCTGGAGGCATTCTGTAATCTGTGGACTATCAGATTGTTGATGAAACACAGAAATTGCATCGGGATTGAATACAACAGTCACCATGCGCACTTTCTTCCATGGGAGAAATTCTCAAACAGTCTACGCTTTGTTCGTTCCCTGGAAGACCAGTAGTAGTTACCGATTCACATCTGGAGGCACTCTGTAATCTGTGGACTATCAGGTTGTTGATGAAACACAGAAATTGCATCGGGATTGAATACAACAGTCACCCTGCGCACTTTCCTCCATGGGAGTAATGTCTCAAACAGTCTACGCTTTGATCGTTCCCTGGAAGACCAATAGTAGTTACCGATGCACATCTGGAGTCATTCTGAAATCTGTGGACTATCAGAGTGTTCATGAAACACAGATATTGCATCGGGATAGTATACAACACTCACCATGGGCACTTTCCTCCATGGGAGTAATATCCCTAACAGTCTACGCTTTGATCATTCCCTGGAAGACCAGAAGTAGTTTCCGATGCGCATCTGGTGGCATTCTGTAACCTGTGGACAATCGGAGTGTTGATGAAACACTGATATTGCATCGGGATTTAATACAACAGTCACCATGCGCACTTTCCTCCATGGGAGTAATGTCTCAAACAGTCTACGATTTGATCGTTCCCTGGAAGTCCAGTAGTAATTTCCGATGCACATCTGGAGGCATTCTGTAATCTGTGGATTAACAGAGTGTTGATGAAACACAGACATTGCATCGAGATTGAATACAACAGTCACCATCCGCACTTTCCTCCATGGGAGTAATGTCTCAAACAGTCTACGCTTTGATCGTTCATCTGGAAGACCAGTAGTATTTACCGATGCACATCTGGAGGCATTCTGAAATCTGTTCACTATCAGAGTGTTGAAGAAACACAGAAAATGCATCGGGATTGAATACAACAGTCTCCATGCGCACTTTCCTCCATGGGAGTAATGTCTCAAAGAGTTTACGCTTTGATCGTTCAATGGAAGACCAGTAGTAGTTTCCGATGCACATCTGGAGGCATTCTATAATCTGTTTACTATCTGAGAGTTGATGAAACACATAAATTGCATCGGGATTGAATACAACAGTCACCATGCGCACTTTCCTCCATGGGAGTAATGTCTCAAACAGTCTACGCTTTGATAGTTAATCTGGAAGACCAGTAGTATTTACCGATGCACATCTGGAGGCATTCTGAAATCTGTGGACTATCAGAGTGTTGAAGAAACACAGAAAATGCATCGGGATTGAATACAACAGTCTCCATGCGCACTTTCCTCCATGGGAAAAATGTCTCAAAGAGTTTACGATTTGATCGTTCCCTGGAAGACCAGTAGTAGTGTCCGATGGACATCTGGAGGCATTCTGTAATCTGTGGACTATCAGAGTGTTGATGAAACACAGAAAATGCATCGGGATTGAATACAACAGTCACCAGGCGCACTTTTCTCCATGGGAGTAATGTCTCAAAGAGTCCACGCTTTCATCGTTCCCTGGAAGACCAGTTGTAGTTTCCGATGCACATCTGGGGGCATTCTGCAATCAGTGGACTATAAGAGTGTTGATGAACACAGAAATTGCATCGGGATTGAATACAACAGTCACCATGCGCACTTTCCTCCATGGGAGTAATGTCTCAAACAGTCTACGATTTGATCGTTCCCAGGAAGACCAGTAGTAGTTTCCGATACACATCTGGAGGCATTCTGTAATCTGTGGACTATCAGAGTGTTGATAAAACACAGAAAAGGCATCGGGATTGAATACAACAGTCACAATGCGCACTTTCCTCCATGGGAGTAATATCTCAAAGCGTTTACGCTTTGATCGTTCCCTGGAAGACCAGTAGTAGTTTCCGATGGACATCTGGAGGCATTCTGTAATCTGTGGACTATCAGAGTGTTGATGAAATACAGAAATTGCATCGGGACTGAATACAACTGTCACCAATCGCACTTTCCTCCATAAAAGTTATGTCTCAAACAGTCTACGCTTTGATCGTTCCCTGGAATTCCAGTAGTAGTTTCCGATGCACATCTGGAGGCATTCTGTAATCTGTGGACTATCAGAGTGTTGATGAAACACAGAAATTGCATCGGAAAGGAAACAACACTCATCATGCGCACTTTCTTCCATGGGAGTAATGTCCCAAACAGTCTACGCTTTGATCGTTCCCTGGAAGACCAGTAGTAGTTTCCGATGCACATCTGGTGGCATACTGTAATCTGTGGACTATCAGAGTGTTGATGAAACACAGAAATTGCATCGGGAATAAATACAACCATCACCATGCGCACTTATCTCCATGGGAGTAATTTCTCAAACAGTCTACGCTTTGATCAATCCCTGGAAGACCAGTAGTAGTTTTCGATGCAAATCGTAAGGCATTCTGTAATCTGTGGACTATCAGAGTGTTGATGAAACACAGAAAATGCATCGGGATTGAATACAACAGTCACCATGCGCACTCTCCTCCATTGGAGTAATGTCTCAAAGAGTTTACGCTTTGATCGTTCCCTGGAAGACCAGTAGTAGTTTCCGATGCACATCAGGAGGCATTCTGTAATCTGTGGACTATCAGAGTGTTGATGAAACACCGAAATTGCATCGGGATGAATACAACAGTCACCATCCGCACTTTCCTCCATGGGAGTAATGTCAAAAGAGTTTACGATTTGATCGTTCCCTGGAAGACCAGTAGTAGTTTCCGATGCACATCTGGAGACATTCTATAATCTGTTTACTATCTGAGAGTTGATGAAACACAGAAATTGCATCGGGATTGAATACAACAGTCACCATGCGCACTTTCCTCCATGGGAGTAATGTCTCAAACAGTCTACGCTTTGATAGTTCATCTGGAAGACCAGTAGTATTTACCGATGCACATCTGGAGGCATTCTGAAATCTGTGGACTATCAGAGTGTTGAAGAAACACAGAAAATGCATCGGGATTGAATACAACAGTCTCCATGCGCACTTTCCTCCATGGGAGTAATGTCTCAAAGAGTTTACGCTTTGATCGTTCCCTGGAAGACCAGTAGTAGTGTCCGATGGACATCTGGAGGCATTCTGTAATCTGTGGACTATCAGAGTGTTGATGAAACACAGAAAATGCATCGGGATTGAAAACAACAGTCACCATCCACACTTTCCTTCATGGGAGTAATGTCTGAAACAGCCTACGCTTTGAGCGTTCCCTGGAACACCAGTAGTAGTTTCCGATGCACATATGGTGGCATTCTGTAATCTGTTGACTATCAGAGAGTTGATGAAACACAGAAAATGCATCGGGATTGAATACAACAGTCACCATGCGCACTTTCCTCCATGGGAGTAATGTCTCAAACAGTCTACACTTTGATCGTTCCCAGCAAGAGCAGTAGTAGTTTCCGATTGACATCTGGAGGCATTCTGTACTCAGTGGACTATCAGAGTGTTGATGAAACACAGAAATTGCATCGGGATTGAATACAACAATCACCATGCGCACTTTCCTCCATAAAAGTAATGTTTCAGACAGTCTACGCTTTGATCGTACCCTGGAAGCCCAGTAGTAGTTTCCGATGCACATCTGGAAGCATTCTGTAATCTGTGGACTATCAGAGTGTTGATGAAACACAGAAAATGCATCGGGATTGAACAAAACAGTCACCGGGCGCACTTTTCTCCATGGGAGTAATGTCTCAAACAGTCCACGCTTTCATCGTTCCCTGGAAGACCAGTAGTAGTTTCCGATGCACATCTGGTGGCATTCTGTAATCTGTGGACTATCAGAGTGTTGATGAAACACAGAAAATGCATCGGGATTGAACAAAACAGTCACCGGGCGCACTTTTCTCCATGGGAGTAATGTCTCAAACAGTCCACGCTTTCATCGTTCCCTGGAAGACCAGTAGTAGTTTTCGATGCACATCTGGGGGCATTCTGCAATCAGTGGACTATAAGAGTGTTGATGAAACACAGAAATTGCATCGGGATTGAATACAACAGTCACCATGCGCATTTACCTCCATGGGAGAAATGTCTCAAACAGTCTACGATTTGATCGTTCCCTGGAAGTCCAGTAGTAGTTTCCGATGGACATCTGGAGGCATTCTGTAATCTGTGGACTATCAGAGTGTTGATGAAACACAGAAATTGCATCGGGAAAGGAAACAACACTCATCATGCGCACTTTCCTCCATGGGAGTAATGTCCCAAACAGTCTACGCTTTGATCGTTCCCTGGAAATTCCAGTAGTAGATTCCGATGCACATCTGGAAGCATTCTGTAATCTGTGGACTATAAGAGTGTTGATGAAACACAGAAATTGCATCGGGAAAGGAAACAACACTCACCATGCACACTTTCCTCCACGGGAGTAATGTCTCAAACAGTCTACGATTTGATCGTTCCCTGGAAGTCCAGTAGTAGTTTCCGATGCACATCTGGAGGCATTCTGTAATCTGTGGACTATCAGAGTGTTGATGAAACACAGAAATTGCATCGGGATTGAATACAACAGGCACCATCCGCACTTTCCTCCATGGGAGTAATGTCAAAAGAGTTTACGATTTGATCGTTCCCTGGAAGACCAGTAGTAGTTTCCGATGCACATCTGGAGGCATTCTATAATCTGTTTACTATCTGAGAGTTGATGAAACACAGAAATTGCATCGGGATTGAATACAACAGTCACCATGCGCACTTTCCTCCATGGGAGTAATGTCTCAAACAGTCTACGCTTTGATAGTTCATCTGGAAGACCAGTAGTATCTACCGATGCACATCTGGAGGCATTCTGAAATCTGTGGACTATCAGAGTGTTGAAGAAACACAGAAAATGCATCGGGATTGAATACAACAGTCTCCATGCGCACTTTCCTCCATGGGAGTAATGTCTCAAAGAGTTTACGCTTTGATCGTTCCCTGGAAGACCAGTAGTAGTGTCCGATGGACATCTGGAGGCATTCTGTAATCTGTGGACTATCAGAGTGTTGATGAAACACAGAAAATGCATCGGGATTGAATACAACAGTCACCATGCGCACTTTCCTCCACGGGAGTAATGTCTCAAACAGTCTACGCTTTGATCGTTCCCTGGAAGACGAGTAGCAGTTTCCGATGCACATCTGGTGGCATTCTGTAACCTGTGGACTATCAGAGTATTGATGAAACACAGAAATTGAATCGGGATTGAATACAACAGTCATCATTTGCACTTTCCTCCATGGGAGTAATGTCTCAAAGAGTTTACGCTTTGATCGTTCCCTGGAAGACCAGTAGTAGTGTCCGATGCACATCTGGAGGCATTCTGTAATCTGTGGACTATCAGAGTGTTGATGAAACACAGAAATTGCATCGGGATTGAATACAACAGTCACCATCCACACTTTCCTTCATGGGAGTAATGTCTGAAACAGCCTACGCTTTGATCGTTCCCTGGAAGACCAGTAGTAGTTTCCGATGCACATATGGTGCCATTCTGTAATCTGTTGACTATCAGAGTGTTGATGAAACACAGAAAATGCATCGGGATTGAATACAACAGTCACCATGCGCACTTTCCTCCATGGGAGTAATGTCTCAAACAGTCTACTCTTTGATCGTTCCCAGCAAGAGCAGTAGTAGTTTCCGATTGACATCTGGAGGCATTCTGTAATCTGTGGACTATCAGAGTGTTGATGAAACACAGAAATTGCATCGGGATTGAATACAACAATCACCATGCGCACTTTCCTCCATAAAAGTAATGTTTCAAACAGTCTACGCTTTGATCGTACCCTGGAAGCCCAGTAGTAGTTTCCGATGCACATCTGGAGGCATTCTGTAATCTGTGGACTGTCAGAGTGTTGATGAAACACAGAAATTGCATCGGGATTGAATACTACAGTCACCATGCGCACGTACCTACACGGGAGTAATGTCTCAAACAGTCTACGCTTTGATCGTTCCCTGGAAGACCAGTAGTAGTTTCCGATGCACATCTGGTGGCATTCTGTAATCTGTGGACTATCAGAGTGTTGATGAAACACAGAAAATGCATCGGGATTGAATACAACAGTCACCAGGCGCACTTTTCCCCATGGGAGTAATGTCTCAAACAGTCCACGCTTTCATCGTTCCCTGGAAGACCAGTAGTAGTTTTCGATGCACATCTGGGGGCATTCTGCAATCAGTGGACTATAAGAGTGTTGATGAAACACAGAAATTGCATCGGGATTGAATACAACAGTCACCATGCGCACTTACCTCCATGGGAGTAATGTCTCAAACAGTCTACGATTTGATCGTTCCCAGGAAGACCAGTAGTAGTTTCCGATGCACATCTGGAGGCATTCTGTAATCTGTGGACTATCAGAGTGTTGATGAAACACAGAAAATGCATCGGGATTGAATACAACAGTCACCATGCGCACTTTCCTCCATGGGAGTAATGTCTCAAAGAGTTTACGCTTTGATCGTTCCCTGGAAGACCAGTAGTAGTTTCCGATGGACATCTGGAGGCATTCTGTAATCTGTGGACTGTCAGAGTGTTGATGAAATACAGAAATTGCATCGGGACTGAATACAAATGTCACCATGCGCACTTTCCTCCATAAAAGTAATGTCTCAAACAGTCTACGCTTTGATCGTTCCCTGGAATTCCAGTAGTAGTTTCCGATGCACATCTGGAGGCATTCTGTAATCTGTGGACTATCAAAGTGTTGATGAAACACAGAAATTGCATCGGGAAAGGAAACAACACTCATCATGCGCATTTTCCTCCATGGGAGTAATGTCCCAAACAGTCTACGCTTTGATCATTCCCTGGAAGACCAGAAGTAGTTTCCGATGTGCATCTGGTGGCATTCTGTAACCTGTGGACTATCAGAGTGTTGATGAAACACTGATATTGCATCGGGATTTAATACAACAGTCACAATGCGCACTTTCCTCCATGGGAGTAATATCTCAAAGAGTTTACGCTTTGATCGTTCCCTGGAAGACCAGTAGTAGTTTCCGATGGACATCTAGAGGCATTCTGTAATCTGTGGACTATCAGAGTGTTGATGAAATACAGAAATTGCATCGGGACTGAATACAACTGTCACCATGCGCACTTTCCTCCATAAAAGTTATGTCTCAAACAGTCTACGCTTTGATCGTTCCCTGGAAGACGAGTAGCAGTTTCCGATGCACATCTGGTGGCATTCTGTAACCTGTGGACTATCAGAGTATTGATGAAACACAGAAATTGCATCGGGATTGAATACATCAGTCACCATGCGCACTTTCCTCCACGTTAGTAATGTCTCAAACAGTCTACGCTTTCATCGATCCCTGGAAGACCAGTAGTAGTTTCCGATGCACGTCTCGTGGCATTCTGTAATTTGTGGACTATCAGAGTGTTGATGAAACACAGAAAATGCATCGGGATTGAATACAACAGACACCATGCGCACTTTCCTCCATGGGAGTAATGTCTGAAACAGTGTACGCTTTGATCGTTCCCAGGAAGACAAGTAGTAGTTTCCGATGCATATCTGGAGGCATTCTGTAATCTGTGGACCTTCAAATTGTGTATGATACACAGAAATTGAATCGGGATTGAATACAACAGTCACCATGCGCACTTTCCTCCATGGGAGTAATGCCTCAAAGATTTTACGCTTTGATCATTCCCTGGAAGACCAGTAGTAGTGTCCGATGCACATCTGGAGGCTTTCTGTAATCTGTGGACTATCAGAATGTTGATGAAACACAGAAATTGCATCGGGATTGAATACAACAGCCACCATACGCATATTCCTCCAATGGGAGTAATGTCAAAAGAGTTTACGCTTTGATCGTTCCCTGGAAGTCCAGTAGTAGTTTCCGATGCACACCTGGAGGCATTCTGTTATCTGTGGACTATCAGAGTGTTGATGAAACACAGAAATTGCATCGGGATTGAATACAACAGTCACCATCCACACTTTCCTTCATGGGAGTAATGTCTGAAACAGTCTACGATTTGATCGTTCCCTGGAAGACCAGTAGTAGTTTCCGATGCACATATGGTGGCATTCTGTAATCTGTTGACTATCAGAGTGTTGATGAAACACAGAAAATGCATCGGGATTGAATACAACAGTCGCCATGCGCAGTTTCCTCCATGGGAGTAATGTCTCAAAAAGTCTACACTTTGATCGTTCCCTGCAAGACCAGTAGTAGTTTCCGATTGACATCTGGAGGCATTCTGTACTCTGTGGACTATCAGAGTGTTGATGAAACACAGAAATTGCATCGGGATTGAATACAACAATCACCATGCGCACTTTCCTCCATAACACTAATGTCTCAAACAGTCTACGCTTTGATCGTACCATGGAAGCCCAGTAGTAGTTTCCGATGCACATCTGGAGGCATTCTGTAATCTGTGGACTGTCAGAGTGTTGATGAAACACAGAAATTGCATCGGGATTGAATACAACAGTCATCATGCGCACTTACCTACACGGGGGTAATGTCTCAAACAGTCTACGCTTTTATCGTTCCCTGGAAGACCAGTAGTAGTTTCCGATGCACATCTGGTGGCATTCTGTAATCTGTGGACTATCAGAGTGTTGATGAAACACAGAAAATGCATCGGGATTGAATACAACCGTCACCAGGCGCACTTTTCTCCATGGGAGTAATGTCTCAAACAGTCCACGCTTTCATCGTTCCCTGGAAGACCAGTAGTAGTTTCCGATGCACATCTGGTGGCATTCTGCAATCATTGGACTATAAGAGTGTTGATGAAACACAGAAATTGCATCGGGATTGAATACAACAGTCACCATGCGCACTTTCCTCCATTTGAGTAATGTCTCAAACAGTCTACGATTTGATCGTTCCCAGGAAGACCAGTAGTAGTTTCCGATGCACATCTGGAGGCATTCTGTAATCTGTGGACTATCAGAGTGTTGATGAAACACAGAAAATGCATCGGGATTGAATACAACAGTCACAATGCGCACTTTCCTCCATGGGAGTAATATCTCAAAGAGTTTACGCTTTGATCGTTCCCTGGAAGACCAGTAGTAGTTTCCGATGGACATCTAGAGGCATTCTGTAATCTGTGGACTATCAGAGTGTTGATGAAATACAGAAATTGCATCGGGACTGAATACAACTGTCACCATGCGCACTTTCCTCCATAAAAGTTATGTCTCAAACAGTCTACGCTTTGATCGTTCCCTGGTATTTTAGTAGTAGTTTCCGATGCACATCTGGAGGCATTCTGTAATCTGTGGACTATCAGAGTGTTGATGAAATACAGAAATTGCATCGGGACTGAATACAACTGTCACCATGCGCACTTTCCTCCATAAAAGTTATGTCTCAAACAGTCTACGCTTTGATCGTTCCCTGGAATTCCAGTAGTAGTTTCCGATGCACATCTGGAGGCATTCTGTAATCTGTGGACTATCAGAGTGTTGATGAAACACAGAAATTACATCGGGAAAGGAAACAACTCTCATCATGCGCACTTTCCTCCACGGGAGTAATGTCCCAAACAGTCTACGCTTTGATCGTTCCCTGGAAGACCAGTAGTAGTTTCCGATGCACATCTGGTGGCATACTGTAATCTGTGGACTATCAGAGTGTTGATGAAACACAGAAATTGCATCGGGATTAAATACAACAGTCACCATGTGCACTTATCTCATTGGGAGTAATTTCTCAAACAGTCTACGATTTGATCAATCCCTGGAAGACCAGTAGTAGTTTTCGATGCTAATCGTGAGGCATTCTGTAATCTGTGGACTATCAGAGTGTTGATGAAACACAGAAATTGCATCGGGATTGAATACAACAGTCACCATCCACACTTTCCTCCATGGGAGTAATGTTTGAAACAGTCTACGTTTTGATCGTTCCCTGGACGACCAGTATTTGTTTCCGATGCACATCTGGTAGCATTCTGTAATCTGTTGTTTATCAGAGTGTTGATGAAACACAGAAATTGCATCGGGATTGAATACAACAGTCACCATGCGCACTTTTTCCTCGGGAGTAATGTCTCAAACAGTCCACGCTTTGATCGTTCTCTGGGAGACCAGTAGTAGCTTCCGATGCACAACTGGTTTCATTCTGTAATCTGTGGACTATCAGAGTATTGATGAAACACAGAAATTGCATCGGGACTTAATACAACAGTCACCAGGCGCACTTGTCACCATGGGAGTAATGTCTCAAACAGTCTACGCTTTGATCGTTCCCTGGAAGACCAAAAGTAGTTTCCGATGAACATCTGGAGGCATTCTGCAATCTGTGGACTATCAGAGTGTTGACGAAACACAGAAATTGCATCAGGATTGAATACAACACTCACCATGCGCACTTTCCCCCATTGGAGTAATATCTCTAACAGTCTACGCTTTGATCGTTCCCAGGAAGACCAGTAGTAGTATCCGATGCACATCTGGAGTCATTCTGTAATCTGTGGACTATCAGAGTGTTGAAGAAACACAGAAAATGCATCGGGATTGAATACAACAGTCTCCATGCGCACTTTCCTCCATGGGAGTAATGTCTCAAAGAGTTTACGCTTTGATCGTTCCCTGGAAGACCAGTAGTAGTGTCCGATGGACATCTGGAGGCATTCTGTAATCTGTGGACTATCAGAGTGTTGATGAAACACAGAAAATGCATCGGGATTGAATACAACAGTCACCATGCGCACTTTCCTCCATGGGAGTAATGTCTCAAACAGTCTACTCTTTGATCGTTCCCAGCAAGAGCAGTAGTAGTTTCCGATGCACATCTGGAGGCATTCTGTAATCTGTGGACTATCAGAGTGTTGATGAAACACAGAAATTGCATCGGGATTGAATACAACAGTCACCATCCACACTTTCCTTCATGGGAGTAATGTCTGAAACAGCCTACGCTTTGAGCGTTCCCTGGAAGACCAGTAGTAGTTTCCGATAAACATATGGTGGCATTCTGTAATCTGTTGACTATCAGAGTGTTGATGAAACACAGAATCTGCATCGGGATTGAATACAACAGTCACCATGCGCACTTTCCTCCATGGGAGTAATGTCTCAAACAGTCTACTCTTTGATCGTTCCCAGCAAGAGCAGTAGTAGTTTCCGATTGACATCTGGAGGCATTCTGTACTCAGTGGACTATCAGAGTGTTGATGAAACACAGAAATTGCATCGGGATTGAATACAACAATCACCATGCGCACTTTCCTCCATAAAAGTAATGTTTCAAACAGTCTACGCTTTGATCGTACCCTGGAAGCCCAGTAGTAGTTTCCGATGCACATCTGGAGGCATTCTGTAATCTGTGGACTGTCAGAGTGTTGATGAAACACAGAAATTGCATTGGGATTGAATACTACAGTCACCATGCGCACTTACCTACACGGGAGTAATGTCTCAAACAGTCTACGCTTTGATCGTTCCCTGGAAGACCAGTAGTAGTTTCCGATGCGCATCTGGTGGCATTCTGTAATCTGTGGACTATCAGAGTGTTGATGATACACAGAAAATGCATCGGGATTGAATACAACAGTCACCAGGCGCACTTTTCTCCATGGGAGTAATGTCTCAAACAGTCCACGCTTTCATCGTTCCCTGGAAGACCAGTAGTAGTTTTCGATGCACATCTGGGGGCATTCTGCAATCAGTGGACTATAAGAGTGTTGATGAAACACAGAAATTGCATCGGGATTGAATACAACAGTCACCATGCGCACTTACCTCCATGGGAGTAATGTCTCAAACAGTCTACGATTTGATCGTTCCCAGGAAGACCAGTAGTAGTTTCCGATGCACATCTGGAGGCATTCTGTAATCTGTGGACTATCAGAGTGTTGATGAAACACAGAAAATGCATCGGGATTGAATACAACAGTCACCATGCGCACTTTCCTCCATGGGAGTAATGTCTCAAAGAGTTTACGCTTTGATCGTTCCCTGGAAGACCAGTAGTAGTTTCCGATGGACATCTGGAGGCATTCTGTAATCTGTGGGCTGTCAGAGTGTTGATGAAATACAGAAATTGCATCGGGACTGAATACAAATGTCACCATGCGCACTTTCCTCCATAAAAGTAATGTCTCAAACAGTCTACGCTTTGATCGTTCCCTGGAATTCCAGTAGTAGTTTCCGATGCACATCTGGAGGCATTCTGTAATCTGTGGACTATCAAAGTGTTGATGAAACACAGAAATTGCATCGGGAAAGGAAACAACACTCATCATGCGCACTTTCCTCCACGGGAGTAATGTCCCAAACAGTCTACGCTTTGATCATTCCCTGGAAGACCAGAAGTAGTTTCCGATGTGCATCTGGTGGCATTCTGTAACCTGTGGACTATCAGAGTGTTGATGAAACACTGATATTGCATCGGGATTTAATACAACAGTCACCATGCGCACTTTCCTCCACGGGGGTAATGTCTCAAACAGTCTACGATTTGATCGTTCCCTGGTAGTCCAGTAGTAGTTTCCGATGCACATCTGGAGGCATTCTGTAATCTGTGGACAAACAGAGTGTTGATGAAACACAGATATTGCATCGGGATTGAATACAACAGTCACCATCCGCACTTTCCTCCATGGGAGTAATGTCAAAAGAGTTTACGCTTTGATCGTTCCCTGGAAGACCAGTAGTAGTTTCCGATGCACATCTGGAGGCATTCTGTAATCTGTGGACTATCAGAGTGTTGATGAAACACAGAAAATGAATCGGGATTGAATACAACAGTCACCATGTGCACTCTCCTCCACGGGAGTAATGTCTCAAACAGTCTACGCTTTGATCGTTCCCTGGTAGACGAGTAGCAGTTTCCGATGCACATCTGGTGGCATTCTGTAACCTGTGGACTATCAGAGTATTGATGAAACACAGAAATTGCATCGGGATTGAATACATCAGTCACCATGCGCACTTTCCTCCACGTTAGTAATGTCTCAAACAGTCTACGCTTTCATCGATCCCTGGAAGACCAGTAGTAGTTTCCGATGCACGTCTGGTGGCATTCTGTAATTTGTGGACTATCAGAGTGTTGATGAAACACAGAAAATGCATCGGGATTGAATACAACAGACACCATGCGCACTTTCCTCCATGGGAGTAATGTCTCAAACAGTGTACGCTTTGATTGTTCCCAGGAAGACCAGTAGTAGTTTCCGATGCATATCTGGAGGCATTCTGTAATCTGTGGACCTTCAAATTGTGTATGATACACAGAAATTGAATCGGGATTGAATACAACAGTCACCATGCGCACTTTCCTCCATGGGAGTAATATCTCAAAGAGTTTACGCTTTGATCGTTCCCTGGAAGACCAGTAGTAGTTTCCGATGGACATCTAGAGGCATTCTGTAATCTGTGGACTATCAGAGTGTTGATGAAATACAGAAATTGCATCGGGACTGAATACAACTGTCACCATGCGCACTTTCCTTCATAAAAGTTATGTCTCAAACAGTCTACGCTTTGATCGTTCCCTGGTATTTTAGTAGTAGTTTCCGATGCACATCTGGAGGCATTCTGTAATCTGTGGACTATCAGAGTGTTGATGAAATACAGAAATTGCATCGGGACTGAATACAACTGTCACCATGCGCACTTTCCTCCATAAAAGTTATGTCTCAAACAGTCTACGCTTTGATCGTTCCCTGGAATTCCAGTAGTAGTTTCCGATGCACATCTGGAGGCATTCTGTAATCTGTGGACTATCAGAGTGTTGATGAAACACAGAAATTACATCGGGAAAGGAAACAACTCTCATCATGCGCACTTTCCTCCACGGGAGTAATGTCCCAAACAGTCTACGCTTTGATCGTTCCCTGGAAGACCAGTAGTAGTTTCCGATGCACATCTGGTGGCATACTGTAATCTGTGGACTATCAGAGTGTTGATGAAACACAGAAATTGCATCGGGATTAAATACAACAGTCACCATGTGCACTTATCTCATTGGGAGTAATTTCTCAAACAGTCTACGATTTGATCAATCCCTGGAAGACCAGTAGTAGTTTTCGATGCTAATCGTGAGGCATTCTGTAATCTGTGGACTATCAGAGTGTTGATGAAACACAGAAATTGCATCGGGATTGAATACAACAGTCACCATCCACACTTTCCTCCATGGGAGTAATGTTTGAAACAGTCTACGTTTTGATCGTTCCCTGGACGACCAGTATTTGTTTCCGATGCACATCTGGTAGCATTCTGTAATCTGTTGTTTATCAGAGTGTTGATGAAACACAGAAATTGCATCGGGATTGAATACAACAGTCACCATGCGCACTTTCCTCCTCGGGAGTAATGTCTCAAACAGTCCACGCTTTGATCGTTCTCTGGGAGACCAGTAGTAGCTTCCGATGCACAACTGGTTTCATTCTGTAATCTGTGGACTATCAGAGTATTGATGAAACACAGAAATTGCATCGGGACTTAATACAACAGTCACCAGGCGCACTTGTCTCCATGGGAGTAATGTCTCAAACAGTCTACGCTTTGATCGTTCCCTGGAAGACCAAAAGTAGTTTCCGATGAACATCTGGAGGCATTCTGCAATCTGTGGACTATCAGAGTGTTGACGAAACACAGAAATTGCATCAGGATTGAATACAACACTCACCATGCGCACTTTCCTCCATTGGAGTACTATCTCTAACAGTCTACGCTTTGATCGTTCCCAGGAAGACCAGTAGTAGTATCCGATGCACATCTGGAGTCATTCTGTAATCTGTGGACTATCAGAGTGTTGAAGAAACACAGAAAATGCATCGGGATTGAATACAACAGTCTCCATGCGCACTTTCCTCCATGGGAGTAATGTCTCAAAGAGTTTACGCTTTGATCGTTCCCTGGAAGACCAGTAGTAGTGTCCGATGGACATCTGGAGGCATTCTGTAATCTGTGGACTATCAGAGTGTTGATGAAACACAGAAAATGCATCGGGATTGAATACAACAGTCACCATGCGCACTTTCCTCCATGGGAGTAATGTCTCAAACAGTCTACTCTTTGATCGTTCCCAGCAAGAGCAGTAGTAGTTTCCGATGCACATCTGGAGGCATTCTGTAATCTGTGGACTATCAGAGTGTTGATGAAACACAGAAATTGCATCGGGATTGAATACAACAGTCACCATCCACACTTTCCTTCATGGGAGTAATGTCTGAAACAGCCTACGCTTTGAGCGTTCCCTGGAAGACCAGTAGTAGTTTCCGATGCACATATGGTGGCATTCTGTAATCTGTTGACTATCAGAGTGTTGATGAAACACAGAATCTGCATCGGGATTGAATACAACAGTCACCATGCGCACTTTCCTCCATGGGAGTAATGTCTCAAACAGTCTACTCTTTGATCGTTCCCAGCAAGAGCAGTAGTAGTTTCCGATTGACATCTGGAGGCATTCTGTACTCAGTGGACTATCAGAGTGTTGATGAAACACAGAAATTGCATCGGGATTGAATACAACAATCACCATGCGCACTTTCCTCCATAAAAGTAATGTTCGAAACAGTCTACGCTTTGATCGTACCCTGGAAGCCCAGTAGTAGTTTCCGAGGCACATCTGGAGGCATTCTGTAATCTGTGGACTGTCAGAGTGTTGATGAAACACAGAAATTGCATCGGGATTGAATACTACAGTCACCATGCGCACTTACCTACACGGGAGTAATGTCTCAAACAGTCTACGCTTTGTTCGTTCCCTGGAAGACCAGTAGTAGTTTCCGATGCGCATCTGGTGGCATTCTGTAATCTGTGGACTATCAGAGTGTTGATGATACACAGAAAATGCATCGGGATTGAATACAACAGTCACCAGGCGCACTTTTCTCCATGGGAGTAATGTCTCAAACAGTCCACGCTTTCATCGTTCCCTGGAAGACCAGTAGTAGTTTTCGATGCACATCTGGGGGCATTCTGCAATCAGTGGACTATAAGAGTGTTGATGAAACACAGAAATTGCATCGGGATTGAATACAACAGTCACCATGCGCACTTACCTCCATGGGAGTAATGTCTCAAACAGTCTACGATTTGATCGTTCCCAGGAAGACCAGTAGTAGTTTCCGATGCACATCTGGAGGCATTCTGTAATCTGTGGACTATCAGAGTGTTGATGAAACACAGAAAATGCATCGGGATTGAATACAACAGTCACCATGCGCACTTTCCTCCATGGGAGTAATGTCTCAAAGAGTTTACGCTTTGATCGTTCCCTGGAAGACCAGTAGTAGTTTCCGATGGACATCTGGAGGCATTCAGTAATCTGTGGGCTGTCAGAGTGTTGATGAAATACAGAAATTGCATCGGGACTGAATACAAATGTCACCATGCGCACTTTCCTCCATAAAAGTAATGTCTCAAACAGTCTACGCTTTGATCGTTCCCTGGAATTCCAGTAGTAGTTTCCGATGCACATCTGGAGGCATTCTGTAATCTGTGGACTATCAAAGTGTTGATGAAACACAGAAATTGCATCGGGAAAGGAAACAACACTCATCATGCGCACTTTCCTCCACGGGAGTAATGTCCCAAACAGTCTACGCTTTGATCATTCCCTGGAAGACCAGAAGTAGTTTCCGATGTGCATCTGGTGGCATTCTGTAACCTGTGGACTATCAGAGTGTTGATGGAACACTGATATTGCATCGGGATTTAATACAACAGTCACCATGCGCACTTTCCTCCACGGGGGTAATGTCTCAAACAGTCTACGATTTGATCGTTCCCTGGTAGTCCAGTAGTAGTTTCCGATGCACATCTGGAGGCATTCTGTAATCTGTGGACAAACAGAGTGTTGATGAAACACAGATATTGCATCGGGATTGAATACAACAGTCACCATCCGCACTTTCCTCCATGGGAGTAATGTCAAAAGAGTTTACGCTTTGATCGTTCCCTGGAAGACCAGTAGTAGTTTCCGATGCACATCTGGAGGCATTCTGTAATCTGTGGACTATCAGAGTGTTGATGAAACACAGAAAATGAATCGGGATTGAATACAACAGTCACCATGTGCACTCTCCTCCACGGGAGTAATGTCTCAAACAGTCTACGCTTTGATCGTTCCCTGGTAGACGAGTAGCAGTTTCCGATGCACATCTGGTGGCATTCTGTAACCTGTGGACTATCAGAGTATTGATGAAACACAGAAATTGCATCGGGATTGAATACATCAGTCACCATGCGCACTTTCCTCCACGTTAGTAATGTCTCAAACAGTCTACGCTTTCATCGATCCCTGGAAGACCAGTAGTAGTTTCCGATGCACGTCTGGTGGCATTCTGTAATTTGTGGACTATCAGAGTGTTGATGAAACACAGAAAATGCATCGGGATTGAATACAACAGACACCATGCGCACTTTAATCCATGGGAGTAATGTCTCAAACAGTGTACGCTTTGATTGTTCCCAGGAAGACCAGTAGTAGTTTCCGATGCATATCTGGAGGCATTCTGTAATCTGTGGACCTTCAAATTGTGTATGATACACAGAAATTGAATCGGGATTGAATACAACAGTCACCATGCGCACTTTCCTCCATGGGAGTAATGCCTCAAAGATTTTACGCTTTGATCATTCCCTGGAAGACCAGTAGTAGTGTCCGATGCACATCTGGAGGCTTTCTGTAATCTGTGGACTATCAGAATGTTGATGAAACACAGAAATTGCATCGGGATTGAATACAACAGTCACCATACGCATATACCTCCAATGGGAGTAATGTCAAAAGAGTTTACGCTTTGATCGTTCCCTGGAAGTCCAGTAGTAGTTTCCCATGCACACCTGGAGGCATTCTGTAATCTGTGGACTATCAGAGTGTTGATGAAACACAGAAATTGCATCGGGATTGAATACAACAGTCACCATCCACACTTTCCTTCATGGGAGTAATGTCTGAAACAGTCTACGATTTGATCGTTCCCTGGAAGACCAGTAGTAGTTTCCGATGCACATATGGTGGCATTCTGTAATGTGTTGACTATCAGAGTGTTGATGAAACACATAAAATGCATCGGGATTGAATACAACAGTCACCATGCGCAGTTTCCTCCACGGGAGTAATGTCTCAAAAAGTCTACACTTTGATCGTTCCCTGCAAGACCAGTAGTAGTTTCCGATTGACATCTGGAGGCATTCTGTACTCTGTGGACTATCAGAGTGTTGATGAAACACAGAAATTGCATCGGGATTGAATACAACAATCACCATGCGCACTTTCCTCCATAACACTAATGTCTCAAACAGTCTACGCTTTGATCGTACCATGGAAGCCCAGTAGTAGTTTCCGATGCACATCTGGAGGCAATCTGTAATCTGTGGACTGTCAGAGTGTTGATGAAACACAGAAATTGCATCGGGATTGAATACAACAGTCATCATGCGCACTTACCTACACGGGGGTAATGTCTCAAACAGTCTACGCTTTTATCGTTCCCTGGAAGACCAGTAGTAGTTTCCGATGCACATCTGGTGGCATTCTGTAATCTGTGGACTATCAGAGTGTTGATGAAACACAGAAAATGCATCGGGATTAAATACAACAGTCACCAGGCGCACTTTTCTCCATGGGAGTAATGTCTCAAACAGTCCACGCTTTCATCGTTCCCTGGAAGACCAGTAGTAGTTTCCGATGCACATCTGGGGGCATTCTGCAATCATTGGACTATAAGAGTGTTGATGAAACACAGAAATTGCATCGGGATTGAATACAACAGTCACCATGCGCACTTTCCTCCATGGGAGTAATGTCTCAAACAGTCTACGATTTGATCGTTCCCAGGAAGACCAGTAGTAGTTTCCGATGCACATCTGGAGGCATTCTGTAATCTGTGGACTATCAGAGTGTTGATGAAACACAGAAAATGCATCGGGATTGAATACAACAGTCACAATGCGCACTTTCCTCCATGGGAGTAATATCTCAAAGAGTTTACGCTTTGATCTTTCCCTGGAAGACCAGTAGTAGTTTCCGATGGACATCTAGAGGCATTCTGTAATCTGTGGACTATCAGAGTGTTGATGAAATACAGAAATTGCATCGGGACTGAATACAACTGTCACCATGCGCACTTTCCTCCATAAAAGTTATGTCTCAAACAGTCTACGCTTTGATCGTTCCCTGGTATTTTAGTAGTAGTTTCCGATGCACATCTGGAGGCATTCTGTAATCTGTGGACTATCAGAGTGTTGATGAAACACAGAAATTGCATCGGGAAAGGAAACAACACTCATCATGCGCACTTTCCTCCACGGGAGTAATGTCCCAAACAGTCTACGCTTTGATCGTTCCCTGGAAGACCAGTAGTAGTTTCCGATGCACTTCTGGTGGCATACTGTAATCTGTGGACTATCAGAGTGTTGATGAAACACAGAAATTGCATAGGGATTAAATACAACAGTCACCATGCGCACTTTCCTCCACGTTAGTAATGTCTCAAACAGTCTACGCTTTGATCGTTCCCCGGAAGACCAGTAGTAGTTTCGGATGCACGTCTGGTGGCATTCTGTAATCTGGGGACTATCAGAGTGTTGATGAAACACAGAAAATGCATCGGGATTGAGTACAACAGTCACCATGCGCACTTTCCTCCATGGGAGTAATGTCTCAAACAGTCTACGCTTTGATCGTTCCCTGGAAGACGAGTAGCAGGTTACGATGCACATCTGGTGGCATTCTGTAACCTGTGGACTATCAGTGTATTGATGAAACACAGAAATTGCATCGGGATTGAATACAACAGTCACCATGCGCACTTTCCTCCACGTTAGTAATGTCTCAAACAGTCTACGCTTTGATCGTTCCCTGGAAGACCAGTAATAGTTTCGGATGCACGTCTGGTGGCATTCTGTAATCTGTGGACTATCAGAGTGTTGATGAAACACAGAAAATGCATCGGGATAGAATACAACAGTCACCATGCGCACTTTCCTCCATGGGAGTAATGTCTCAAACAGTGAACGTTTTGATCGTTCCCAGGAAGACCAGTAGTAGTTTCCGATGCACATCTGGAGGCATTCTGAAATCTGTGGACCTTCAAAGTGTTGATGAAACACAGAAATTGAATCGGGATTGAATACAACAGTCACCATGCGCACTTACCTCCATGGGAGTAATGTCTCAAAGAGTTTACGCTTTGATCGTTCCCTGGAAGACCAGTTGTAGTGTCCGATGCACATCTGGAGGGTGTCTGTAATCTGTGGACTATCAGAGTGTTGATGAAACACAGAAATTGCATCGGGATTGAATACAACAGTCACCATACGCATATTCCTCCAATGGGAGTAATGTCAAAAGAGTTTACGCTTTGATCGTTCCCTGGAAGACCAGTAGTAGTTTCCGATGCACATCTGGAGGCATTCTGTAATCTGTGGACTATCAGAGTGTTGATGAAACACAGAATTTGCATCGGGATTGAATACAACAGTCACCATCCACACTTTCCTTCATGGGAGTAATGTCTGAAACAGTCTACGCTTTGATCGTTCCCTGGAAGACCAGTAGTAGTTTCCGATGCACATATGGTGGCATTCTGTAATCTGTTGACTATCAGAGTGTTGATGAAACACAGAAAATGCATCGGGATTGAATACAACAGTCACCATGCGCACTTTCCTCCATGGGAGTAATGTCTCAAACAGTGTACACTTTGATCGTTCCCTGCAAGACCAGTAGTAGTTTCCGATTGACATCTGGAGGCATTCTGTACTCTGTGGACTATCAGAGTGTTGATGAAACACAGAAATTGCATCGGGATTGAATACAACAATCACCATGCGCACTTTCCTCCATAAAAGTAATGTCTCAAACAGTCTACGCTTTGATCGTACCCTGGAAGCCCAGTAGTACTTTCCGATGCACATCTGGAGGCATTCTGTAATCTGTGGACTGTCAGAGTGTTGATGAAACACAGAAATTGCATCGGGATTGAATACAACAGTCACCATGCGCACTTACCTACACGGGAGTAATGTCTCAAACAGTCTACGCTTTGATCGTTCCCTGGAAGACCAGTAGTAGTTTCCGATGCACATCTGGTGGCATTCTGTAATCTGTGGACTGTCAGAGTGTTGATGAAACACAGAAGATGCATCGGGATTGAATACAACAGTCACCAGGCGAACTTTTCTCCATGGGAGTAATGTCTCAAACAGTCCACGCTTTCATCGTTCCCTGGAAGACCAGTTGTAGTTTCCGATGCACATCTGGGGGCATTCTGCAATCAGTGGACTATAAGAGCGTTGATGAAACACAGTAATTGCATCGGGATTGAATACAACAGTCACCATGCGCACTTTCCTCCATGGGAGTAATGTCTCAAACAGTCTACGATATGAACGTTAGCAGGAAGACCAGTAGTAGTTTCCGATGCACATCTGGAGGCATTCTGTAATCTGTGGACTATCAGAGTGTTGATGAAACACAGAAAATGTATCGGGATTGAATACAACAGTCACCATGCGCACTTTCCTCCATGGGAGTTATGTCTCAAAGAGTTTACGCTTTGATCGTTCCCTGGAAGACCAGTAGTAGTTTCCGATGGACATCTGGAGGCATTCTGTAATCTGTGGACTATCAGAGTGTTGATGAAATACAGAAATTGCATCGGGACTGAATACAACTGTCACCATGCGCACTTTCCTCCATAAAAGTTATGTCTCAAACAGTCTGCGATTTGATCGTTCTCTGGAATTCCAGTAGTAGTTTCCGATGCACATCTGGAGGCATTCTGTAATCTGTGGACTATCAGAGTGTTGATGAAACACAGAAATTGCATCGGGAAAGGAAACAACACTCATCATGCGCACTTTCCTCCACGGCAGTAATGTCCCAAACAGTCTACGCTTTGATCGTTCCCTAGAAGACCAGTAGTAGTTTCCGATGCACATCTGGTGGCATACTGTAATCTGTGGACTATCAGAGTGTTGATGAAACACAGAAATTGCATCGGGATTAAATACAACAGTCACCATGCGCACTTATCTCCATGGGAGTAATTTTTCAAACAGTCTACGCTTTGATCAATCCCTGGAAGACCAGTAGTAGTTTTCGATGCAAATCGTGAGGCATTCTGTAATCTGTGGACTGTCAGAGTGTTGATGAAAGGCACAAAATGCATCGGGATTGAATACAACATTCACCATGCGCACTTTCCTCCATTGGAGTAATTTCTCAAAGAGTTTACGCTTTGATCGTTCCCTGGAAGACCAGTAGTAGTTTCCGATGGACATCTGGAGGCATTCTGTTATCTGTGGACTATCAGAGTGTTGATGAAATACAGAAATTGCATCGGGACTGAATTCAACTGTCACCATGCGCACTTTCCTCCATAAAAGTTATGTCTCTAACAGTATACGCTTTGATCGTTCCCTGCAATTCCAGTAGTAGTTTCCGATGCACATCTGGAAGCATTCTGTAATCTGTGGACTATCAGAGTGTTGATGAAACACAGAAATTGCATCGGGAAAGGAAACAACACTCATCATGCGCACTTTCCTCCACGGGAGTAATGTCCCAAACAGTCTACGCTTTGATCATTCCCTGGAAGACCAGAAGTAGTTTCCGATGCGCATCTGGTGGCATTCTGTAACCTGTGGACTATCAGAGTGTTGATGAAACACTGATATTGCATCGGGATTTAATACAACAGTCACCATGCGCACTTTCCTCCACGGGAGTAATGTCTCAGACAGTCTACGATTTGATCGTTCCCTGGAAGTCCAGTAGTAGTTTCCGATTCACATCTGGAGGCATTCTGTAATCTGTGGACTAACAGAGTGTTGATGAAGCACAGAAATTGCATCGGGATTGAATACAACAGTCACCATGCGCACTTTCCTCCATGGGAGTAATGTCTCAAACAGTCTACGCTTTGATCGTTCATCTGGAAGACCAGTAGTATTTACCGATGCACATCTGGAGGCATTCTGAAATCTGTTCACTATCAGAGTGTTGAAGAAACACAGAAAATGCATCGGGATTGAATACAACAGTCACCATGCGCACTTTCCTCCATGGGAGTAATGTCTCAAACAGTGTACGTTTTGATCGTTTCCAGGAAGACCAGTAGTAGTTTCCGATGCACATCTGGAGGCATTCTGTAATCTGTGGACCTTCAAAGTGTTGATGAAACACAGAAATTGAATCGGGATTGAATACAACAGTCACCATGCGCACTTTCCTCCATGGGAGTAATGTCTCAAAGAGTTTACGCTTTGAACGTTCCCTGGAAGACCAGTTGTAGTGTCCGATGCACATCTGGAGGCTGTCTGTAATCTGTGGACTATCAGAGTGTTGATGAAACACAGAAATTGCATGGGGATTGAATACAACAGTCACCATACGCATATTCCTCCAATGGGAGTAATGTCAAAAGAGTTTACGCTTTGATCGTTCCCTGGAAGACCAGTAGTAGTTTCCGATGCACATCTGGAGGCATTCTGTAATCTGTGGACTATCAGAGTGTTGATGAAACACAGAAATTGCATCGGGATTGAATACAACAGTCACCATCCACACTTTCCTTCATGGGAGTAATGTCTGAAACAGTCTACGCTTTGATCGTTCCCTGGAAGACCAGTAGTAGTTTCCGATGCACATATGGTGGCATTCTGTAATCTGTTGACTATCAGAGTGTTGATGAAACACAGAAAATGCATCGGGATTGAATACAACAGTCACCATGCACACTTTCCTCCATGGGAGTAATGTCTGAAAGAGTTTACGCTTTGATCGTTCCCTGGAAGACCAGTAGTAGTTTCCGATGCACATCTGGAGGCATTCTGTAATTTGTGGACTATCAGAGTGTTGATGAAACACAGAAAATGCATCGGGATTGAATACAACAGTCACCATGCGCACTTTCCTGCACGGAAGTAATGTCTCAAACAGTCTACGCTTTCATCGTTCCCTGGAAGACGAGTAGCAGTTTCCGGTACACATCTGGTGGCATTCTGTAACCTGTGGACTATCAGAGTAGTGATGAAACACAGAAATTGCATCGGGATTGAATACAACAGTCACCATGCGCACTTTTCTCCACGTTAGTAATGTCTCAAACAGTCTACGCTTTCATCGTTCCCTGGAAGACCAGTAGTTGTTTCCGATGCACGTCTGGTGGCATTCTGTAATCTGTGGACTATCAGAGTGTTGATGAAACAGAGAAAATGCATCGGGATTGAATACAACAGTCACCATGCGCACTTTCCTCCATTAGAGTAATGTCTCAAACAGTGTACGCTTTGATCGTGCCCAGGAAGACCAGTAGTAGTGTCCGATGCACATCTGGAGGCATTCTGTAATCTGTGGACCTTCAAAGTGTTGATGAAACACAGAAATTGAATCGGGATTGAATACAACAGTCACCATGCGCACTTTCCTCCATGGGAGTAATGTCTCAAAGAGTTTACGATTTGATCGTTCCCTGGAAGACCAGTTGTAGTGTCGGATGCACATCTGGAGGCTGTCTGTAATCTGTGGACTATCAGAGTGTTGATGAAACACAGAAATTGCATCGGGATTGAATACAACAGTCACCATACGCATATTCCTTCAATGCGAGTAATGTCAGAAGAGTTTCCGCTTTGATCGTTCCCTGGAAGACCAGTAGTAGTTTCCGATGCACATCTAGATGCATTCTGTAATCTGTGGACTATCAGAGTGTTGATGAAACACAGAAATTGCATCGGAATTAAATAAAACAGTCACCATGCGCACTTTCCTTCATGGGAGTAATGTCTCAAAGAGTTCACGGTTTGATCGTTAACTGGAAGACCAGTAGTAGTCTCCGATGCAAATCTGGAGGCATTCTGTAATCTGTGGACTATCAGAGTGTTGATGAAACGCAGAAATTGCATCGGGATTGAATACAACAGTCACCATCTACACTTTCCTCCATGGGAGTAATGTCTCAAACAGTCCACGCTTTCATCGTTCCCTGGAAGACCAGTTGTAGTTTCCGATGCACATCTGGGGGCATTTTGCAATCAGTGGACTATAAGAGTGTTGATGAAACACAGATATTGCATCGGGAGTGAATACAACAGTCACCATGCGCACTTTCCTCCATGGGAGAAATGTCTCAAACAGTCTACGATTTGATCGTTAGCAGGGAGACCAGTAGTAGTTTCCGATGCACATCTGGAGGCATTCTGTAATCTGTTGCCTATCAGAGTGTTGATGAAATACAGAAATTGCATCGGGACTGAATACAACTGTCACCATGCGCACTTTCCTCCATAAAAGTTATGTCTCAAACAGTCTACGCTTTGATCGTTCCCTGGAATTCCAGTAGTAGTTTCCGATGCACATCTGGAGGCATTCTGTAATATGTGGTCTATCAGAGTGTTGATGAAACACAGAAATTGCATCGGGAAAGGAAACAACACTCATCATGCGCACTTTCCTCCACGGGAGTAATGTCCCAAACAGTCTACGCTTTGATCGTTCCCTGGAAGACCAGTAGTAGTTTCCGATGCACATCTGGTGGCATACTGTAATCTGTGGACTATCAGAGTGTTGATGAAACACAGAAATTGCATCGGGATTAAATACAACAGTCACCATGCGCACTTATCTCCATGGGAGTAATTTCTCAAACAGTTTACGCTTTGATCAATCCCTGGAAGACCAGTAGTAGTTTTCGATGCAAATCGTGAGGCATTCTGTAAACTGTGGACTGTCAGAGTGTTGATGAAACACAGAAAATGCATCGGGATTGAATACAACAGTCACCATGCGCACTTTCCTCCATTGGAGTAATGTCTCAAAGAGTTTACGCTTTGATCGTTCCCTGGAAGACCAGTAGTAGTTTCCGATGGACATCTGGAGGCATTCTGTAATCTGTGGACTATCAGGGTGTTGATGATATACAGAAATTGCATCGGGACTGAATACAACTGTCACCATGCGCACTTTCCTCCATAAAAGTTATGTCTCAAACAGTCTACGCTTTGATCGTTCCCTGGAATTCCAGTAGTAGTTTCCGATGCACATCTGGAGGCATTCTGTAATCTGTGGACTATCAGAGTGTTGATGAAACACAGAAATTGCGTCGGGAAAGGAAACAACACTCATCATGCGCACTTTCCTCCACGGGAGTAATGTCCCAAACAGTCTACGCTTTGATCATTCCCTGGAAGACCAGAAGTAGTTTCCGATGCGCATCTGGTGGCATTCTGTAAGCTGTGGACTATCAGAGTGTTGATGAAACACTGATATTGCATCGGGATTTAATACAACAGTCACCATGCGCACTTTCCTCCACGGGAGTAATGTCTCAAACAGTCTACGATTTGATCGTTCAATGGAAGTCCAGTAGTAGTTTCCAATGCACATCTGGAGGCATTCTGTAATCTGTGGACTAACAGAGTGTTGATGAAACACAGAAATTGCATCGGGATTGAATACAACAGTCACCATGCGCACTTTCCTCCATGGAAGGAATGTTTCAAACAGTCTACGCTTTGATCGTTCATCTGGAAGACCAGTAGTATTTACCGATGCACATCTGGAGGCATTCTGAAATCTGTTCACTATCAGAGTGTTGAAGAAACACAGAAAATGCATCGGGATTGAATACAACAGTCTCCATGCGCACTTTCCTCCATGGGAGTAATGTCTCAAAGAGTTTACGCTTTGATCGTTCCCTGGAAGACCAGTAGTAGTTTCCGATGCACATCTGGAGGCATTCTGTAATTTGTGGACTATCAGAGTGTTGATGAAACACAGAAAATGCATCGGGATTGAATACAACAGTCACCATGCGCACTTTCCTGCACGGGAGTAATGTCTCAAACAGTCTACGCTTTGATCGTTCCCTGGAAGACGAGTAGCAGTTTCCGATGCACATCTGGTGGCATTCTGTAACCTGGGGACTATCAGAGTATTGATGAAACACAGAAATTGCATCGGGATTGAATACAACAGTCACCATGCGCACTTTCCTCCACGTTAGTAATGTCTCAAACAGTCTACGCTTTCATCGTTCCCTGGAAGACCAGTAGTTGTTTCCGATGCACGTCTGGTGGCATTCTGTAATCTGTGGACTATCAGAGTGTTGATGAAACACAGAAAATGCATCGGGATTGAATAATACAGTCACCATGCGCACTTTCCTCCATGGGAGTAATGTCTCAGACAGTGTACGTTTTGATCGTTCCCAGGAAGACCAGAAGTAGTTTCCGATGCACATCTGGAGGCATTCTGTAATCTGTGGACCTTCAAAGTGTTGATGAAACACAGAAATTGAATCGGGATTCAATAGAACAGTCACCATGCGCACTTTCCTCCATGGGAGTAATGTCTCAAAGAGTTTACGCTTTGATCGTTCCCTGGAAGACCAGTTGTAGTGTCCGATGCACATCTGGAGGCTGTCTGTAATCTGTGGACTATCAGATTGTTGATGAAACACAGAAATTGCAGCGGGATTGAATACAACAGTCACAATACGCATATTCCTCCAATGCGAGTAATGTCAGAAGAGTTTACGCTTTGATCGTTCCCTGGAAGACCAGTAGTAGTTTCCGATGCACATCTGGAGGCATTCTGTAATCTGTGGACTATCAGAGTGTTGATGAAACACAGAAATTGCATCGGGAAAGGAAACAACACTCATCATGCGCACTTTCCTCCACGGCAGTAATGTCCCAAACAGTCTACGCTTTGATCGTTCCCTAGAAGACCAGTAGTAGTTTCCGATGCACATCTGGTGGCATACTGTAATCTGTGGACTATCAGAGTGTTGATGAAACACAGAAATTGCATCGGGATTAAATACAACAGTCACCATGCGCACTTATCTCCATGGGAGTAATTTTTCAAACAGTCTACGCTTTGATCAATCCCTGGAAGACCAGTAGTAGTTTTCGATGCAAATCGTGAGGCATTCTGTAATCTGTGGACTGTCAGAGTGTTGATGAAAGGCACAAAATGCATCGGGATTGAATACAACATTCACCATGCGCACTTTCCTCCATTGGAGTAATTTCTCAAAGAGTTTACGCTTTGATCGTTCCCTGGAAGACCAGTAGTAGTTTCCGATGGACATCTGGAGGCATTCTGTTATCTGTGGACTATCAGAGTGTTGATGAAATACAGAAATTGCATCGGGACTGAATTCAACTGTCACCATGCGCACTTTCCTCCATAAAAGTTATGTCTCTAACAGTATACGCTTTGATCGTTCCCTGCAATTCCAGTAGTAGTTTCCGATGCACATCTGGAAGCATTCTGTAATCTGTGGACTATCAGAGTGTTGATGAAACACAGAAATTGCATCGGGAAAGGAAACAACACTCATCATGCGCACTTTCCTCCACGGGAGTAATGTCCCAAACAGTCTACGCTTTGATCATTCCCTGGAAGACCAGAAGTAGTTTCCGATGCGCATCTGGTGGCATTCTGTAACCTGTGGACTATCAGAGTGTTGATGAAACACTGATATTGCATCGGGATTTAATACAACAGTCACCATGCGCACTTTCCTCCACGGGAGTAATGTCTCAGACAGTCTACGATTTGATCGTTCCCTGGAAGTCCAGTAGTAGTTTCCGATTCACATCTGGAGGCATTCTGTAATCTGTGGACTAACAGAGTGTTGATGAAGCACAGAAATTGCATCGGGATTGAATACAACAGTCACCATGCGCACTTTCCTCCATGGGAGTAATGTCTCAAACAGTCTACGCTTTGATCGTTCATCTGGAAGACCAGTAGTATTTACCGATGCACATCTGGAGGCATTCTGAAATCTGTTCACTATCAGAGTGTTGAAGAAACACAGAAAATGCATCGGGATTGAATACAACAGTCACCATGCGCACTTTCCTCCATGGGAGTAATGTCTCAAACAGTGTACGTTTTGATCGTTTCCAGGAAGACCAGTAGTAGTTTCCGATGCACATCTGGAGGCATTCTGTAATCTGTGGACCTTCAAAGTGTTGATGAAACACAGAAATTGAATCGGGATTGAATACAACAGTCACCATGCGCACTTTCCTCCATGGGAGTAATGTCTCAAAGAGTTTACGCTTTGAACGTTCCCTGGAAGACCAGTTGTAGTGTCCGATGCACATCTGGAGGCTGTCTGTAATCTGTGGACTATCAGAGTGTTGATGAAACACAGAAATTGCATGGGGATTGAATACAACAGTCACCATACGCATATTCCTCCAATGGGAGTAATGTCAAAAGAGTTTACGCTTTGATCGTTCCCTGGAAGACCAGTAGTAGTTTCCGATGCACATCTGGAGGCATTCTGTAATCTGTGGACTATCAGAGTGTTGATGAAACACAGAAATTGCATCGGGATTGAATACAACAGTCACCATCCACACTTTCCTTCATGGGAGTAATGTCTGAAACAGTCTACGCTTTGATCGTTCCCTGGAAGACCAGTAGTAGTTTCCGATGCACATATGGTGGCATTCTGTAATCTGTTGACTATCAGAGTGTTGATGAAACACAGAAAATGCATCGGGATTGAATACAACAGTCACCATGCACACTTTCCTCCATGGGAGTAATGTCTGAAAGAGTTTACGCTTTGATCGTTCCCTGGAAGACCAGTAGTAGTTTCCGATGCACATCTGGAGCCATTCTTTAATTTGTGGACTATCAGAGTGTTGATGAAACACAGAAAATGCATCGGGATTGAATACAACAGTCACCATGCGCACTTTCCTGCACGGAAGTAATGTCTCAAACAGTCTACGCTTTGATCGTTCCCTGGAAGACGAGTAGCAGTTTCCGGTACACATCTGGTGGCATTCTGTAACCTGTGGACTATCAGAGTATTGATGAAACACAGAAATTGCATCGGGATTGAATACAACAGTCACCATGCGCACTTTTCTCCACGTTAGTAATGTCTCAAACAGTCTACGCTTTCATCGTTCCCTGGAAGACCAGTAGTTGTTTCCGATGCACGTCTGGTGGCATTCTGTAATCTGTGGACTATCAGAGTGTTGATGAAACAGAGAAAATGCATCGGGATTGAATACAACAGTCACCATGCGCACTTTCCTCCATTAGAGTAATGTCTCAAACAGTGTACGTTTTGATCGTGACCAGGAAGACCAGTAGTAGTGTCCGATGCACATCTGGAGGCATTCTGTAATCTGTGGACCTTCAAAGTGTTGATGAAACACAGAAATTGAATCGGGATTGAATACAACAGTCACCATGCGCACTTTCCTCCATGGGAGTAATGTCTCAAAGAGTTTACGATTTGATCGTTCCCTGGAAGACCAGTTGTAGTGTCGGATGCACATCTGGAGGCTGTCTGTAATCTGTGGACTATCAGAGTGTTGATGAAACACAGAAATTGCATCGGGATTGAATACAACAGTCACCATACGCATATTCCTTCAATGCGAGTAATGTCAGAAGAGTTTCCGTTTTGATCGTTCCCTGGAAGACCAGTAGTAGTTTCCGATGCACATCTGGAGGCATTCTGTAATCTGTGGACTATCAGAGTGTTGATGAAACACAGAAATTGCATCGGGATTAAATAAAACAGTCACCATGCGCACTTTCCTTCATGGGAGTAATGTCTCAAAGAGTTCACGGTTTGATCGTTAACTGGAAGACCAGTAGTAGTCTCCGATGCAAATCTGGAGGCATTCTGTAATCTGTGGACTATCAGAGTGTTGATGAAACGCAGAAATTGCATCGGGATTGAATACAACAGTCACCATCTACACTTTCCTCCATGGGAGTAATGTCTCAAACAGTCCACGCTTTCATCGTTCCCTGGAAGACCAGTTGTAGTTTCCGATGCACATCTGGGGGCATTTTGCAATCAGTGGACTATAAGAGTGTTGATGAAACACAGATATTGCATCGGGAGTGAATACAACAGTCACCATGCGCACTTTCCTCCATGGGAGAAATGTCTCAAACAGTCTACGATTTGATCGTTAGCAGGAAGACCAGTAGTAGTTTCCGATGCACATCTGGAGGCATTCTGTAATCTGTTGCCTATCAGAGTGTTGATAAAATACAGAAATTGCATCGGGACTGAATACAACTGTCACCATGCGCACTTTCCTCCATAAAAGTTATGTCTCAAACAGTCTACGCTTTGATCGTTCCCTGGAATTCCAGTAGTAGTTTCCGATGCACATCTGGAGGCATTCTGTAATATGTGGTCTATCAGAGTGTTGATGAAACACAGAAATTGCATCGGGAAAGGAAACAACACTCATCATGCGCACTTTCCTCCACGGGAGTAATGTCCCAAACAGTCTACGCTTTGATCGTTCCCTGGAAGACCAGTAGTAGTTTCCGATGCACATCTGGTGGCATACTGTAATCTGTGGACTATCAGAGTGTTGATGAAACACAGAAATTGCATCGGGATTAAATACAACAGTCACCATGCGCACTTATCTCCATGGGAGTAATTTCTCAAACAGTTTACGCTTTGATCAATCCCTGGAAGACCAGTAGTAGTTTTCGATGCAAATCGTGAGGCATTCTGTAAACTGTGGACTGTCAGAGTGTTGATGAAACACAGAAAATGCATCGGGATTGAATACAACAGTCACCATGCGCACTTTCCTCCATTGGAGTAATGTCTCAAAGAGTTTACGCTTTGATCGTTCCCTGGAAGACCAGTAGTAGTTTCCGATGGACATCTGGAGGCATTCTGTAATCTGTGGACTATCAGAGTGTTGATGATATACAGAAATTGCATCGGGACTGAATACAACTGTCACCATGCGCACTTTCCTCCATAAAAGTTATGTCTCAAACAGTCTACGCTTTGATCGTTCCCTGGAATTCCAGTAGTAGTTTCCGATGCACATCTGGAGGCATTCTGTAATCTGTGGACTATCAGAGTGTTGATGAAACACAGAAATTGCGTCGGGAAAGGAAACAACACTCATCATGCGCACTTTCCTCCACGGGAGTAATGTCCCAAACAGTCTACGCTTTGATCATTCCCTGGAAGACCAGAAGTAGTTTCCGATGCGCATCTGGAGGCATTCTGTAATCTGTGGACCTTCAAAGTGTTGATGAAACACAGAAATTGAATCGGGATTCAATAGAACAGTCACCATGCGCACTTTCCTCCATGGGAGTAATGTCTCAAAGAGTTTACGCTTTGATCGTTCCCTGGAAGACCAGTTGTAGTGTCCGATGCACATCTGGAGGCTGTCTGTAATCTGTGGACTATCAGATTGTTGATAAAACACAGAAATTGCATCGGGATTGAATACAACAGTCACAATACGCATATTCCTCCAATGCGAGTAATGTCAGAAGAGTTTACGCTTTGATCGTTCCCTGGAAGACCAGTAGTAGTTTCCGATGCACATCTGGAGGCATTCTGTAATCTGTGGACTATCAGAGTGTTGATGAAACACAGAAATTGCATCGGGATTAAATACAACAGTCACCATGCGCACTTTCCTTCATGGGAGTAATGTCTCAAAGAGTTCACGCTTTCATCGTTCCCTGGAAGACCAGTTGTAGTTTCCGATGCACATCTGGGGGAATTCTGCAATCAGTGGACTATAAGAGTGTTGATGAAACACAGAAATTGCATCGGGATTGAATACAACAGTCACCATGCGCACTTTCCTCCATGGGAGTAATGTCTCAAACAGTCTACGATTTGATCGTTAGCAGGAAGACCAGTAGTAGTTTCCGAAGCACATCTGGAGGCATTCTGTAATCTGTGGACTATCAGAGTGTTGATGAAACACAGAAAATGCATCGGGATTGAATACAACAGTCACCATGCGCACTTATCTCCATGGGAGTAATTTCTCAAACAGTCTACGCTTTGATCAATCCCTGGAAGACCAGTAGTAGTTTTCGATGCAAATCGTGAGGCATTCTGTAATCTGTGGACTGTCAGAGTGTTGATGAAACACAGAAAATGCATCGGGATTGAATACAACAGTCACCATGCGCACTTTCCTCCATTGGAGTAATGTCCCAAAGAGTTTACGCTTTGATCGTTCCCTGGAAGACCAGTAGTAGTTTCCGATGGACATCTGGAGGCATTCTGTAATCTGTGGACTATCAGAGTGTTGATGAAATACAGAAATTGCATCGGGACTGAATTCAACTGTCACCATGCGCACTTTCCTCCATAAAAGTTATGTCTCAAACAGTCTACGCTTTGATCGTTCCCTGGAATTCCAGTAGTAGTTTCCGATGCACATCTGGAGACATTCTGTAACCTGTGGACTATCAGAGTGTTGATGAAACACAGAAATTGCATCGGGAAAGGAAACAACACTCATCATGCGCACTTTCCTCCACGGGAGTAATGTCCCAAACAGTCTACGCTTTGATCATTCCCTGGAAGACCAGAAGTAGTTTCCGATGCGAATCTGGTGGCATTCTGTAACCTGTGGACTATCAGAGTGTTGATGAAACACTGATATTGCACCGGGATTTAATACAACAGTCACCATGCGCACTTTCCTCCACGGGAGTAATGTCTCAAACAGTCTACGATTTGATCGTTCCCTGGAAGTCTAGTAGTAGTTTCCGATGCACATCTGGAGGCATTCTGTAATCTGTGGACTAACAGAGTGTTGATGAAACACAGAAATTGCATCGGGATTGAATACAACAGTCACCATGCGGACTTTCTCCATGGGAGGAATGTCTCAAAAAGTCTACGCTTTGATCGTTCATCTGGAAGACCAGTAGTATTTACCGATGCACATCTGGAGGCATTCTGAAATCTGTTCACTATCAGAGTGTTGAAGAAACACAGAAAATGCATCGGGATTGAATACAACAGTCTCCATGCGCACTTTCCTCCATGGGAGTAATGTCTCAAAGAGTTTCCGCTTTGATCGTTCCCTGGAAGACCAGTAGTAGTTTCCGTTGCACATCTGGAGGCATTCTGTAATTTGTGGACTATCAGAGTGTTGATGAAACACAGAAAATGCATCGGGATTGAATACAACAGTCACCATGCGCACTTTCCTCCACGGGAGTAATGTCTCAAACAGTCTGCGCTTTGATCGTTCCCTGGAAGACGAGTAGCAGTTTCCGATGCACATCTGGTGGCATTCTGTAACCTGTGGACTATCAGAGTATTGATGAAACACAGAAATTGCATCGGGATTGAATACAACAGTCACCATGCGCACTTTCCTCCACGTTAGTAATGTCTCAAACAGTCTACGCTTTCATCGTTCCCTGGAAGACCAGTAGTTGTTTCCGATGCACGTCTGGTGGCATTCTGTAATCTGTGGACTATCAGAGTGTTGATGAAACACAGAAAATGCATCGGGATTGAATACAACAGTCACCATGCGCACTTTCCTCCATGGGAGTAATGTCTCAAACAGTGTACGTTTTGATCGTTCCCAGGAAGACCAGTACTAGTTTCCGATGCACATCTGGAGGCATTCTGTAATCTGTGGACCTTCAAAGTGTTGATGAAACACAGAAATTGAATCGGGATTGAATACAACAGTCACATGCGTACTTTCCTCCATGGGAGTAATGTCTCAAAGAGTTTATGCTTTGATCGTTCCCTGGAAGACCAGTTGTAGTGTCCGATGCACATCTGGAGGCTGTCTGTAATCTGTGGACTATCAGAGTGTTGATGAAACACAGAAATTGCATCGGGATTGAATACAACAGTCACCATGCGCACTTTCCTCCATGGGAGTAATGTCTGAAAGAGTTTACGCTTTGATCGTTCCCTGGAAGACCAGTAGTAGTTTCCGATGCACATCTGGAGGCATTCTGTAATTTGTGGACTATCAGAGTGTTGATGAAACACAGAAAATGCATCGGGATTGAATACAACAGTCACCATGCGCACTTTCCTGCACGGAAGTAATGTCTCAAACAGTCTACGCTTTGATCGTTCCCTGGAAGACGAGTAGCAGTTTCCGGTGCACATCTGGTGGCATTCTGTAACCTGTGGACTATCAGAGTATTGATGAAACACAGAAATTGCATCGGGATTGAATACAACAGTCACCATGCGCACTTCCTCCACGTTAGTAATGTCTCAAACAGTCTACGCTTTCATCGTTCCCTGGAAGACCAGTAGTTGCTTCCGATGCACGTCTGGTGGCATTCTGTAATCTGTGGACTATCAGAGTGTTGATGAAACACAGAAAATGCATCGGGATTGAATACAACAGTCACCATGCGCACTTTCCTCCATTAGAGTAATGTCTCAAACAGTGTACGTTTTGATCGTGCCCAGGAAGACCAGTAGTAGTGTCCGATGCACATCTGGAGGCATTCTGTAATCTGTGGACCTTCAAAGTGTTGATGAAACACAGAAATTGAATCGGGATTGAATACAACAGTCACCATGCGCACTTTCCTCCATGGGAGTAATGTCTCAAAGAGTTTACGATTTGATCGTTCCCTGGAAGACCAGTTGTAGTGTCGGATGCACATCTGGAGGCTGTCTGTAATCTGTGGACTATCAGAGTGTTGATGAAACACAGAAATTGCATCGGGATTGAATACAACAGTCACCATACGCATATTCCTTCAATGCGAGTAATGTCAGAAGAGTTTCCGCTTTGATCGTTCCCTGGAAGACCAGTAGTAGTTTCCGATTCACATCTGGAGGCATTCTGTAATCTGTGGACTATCAGAGTGTTGATGAAACGCAGAAATTGCATCGGGATTGAATACAACAGTCACCATCTACACTTTCCTCCATGGGAGTAATGTCTCAAACAGTCCACGCTTTCATCGTTCCCTGGAAGACCAGTTGTAGTTTCCGATGCACATCTGGGGGCATTCTGCAATCAGTGGACTATAAGAGTGTTGATGAAACACAGATATTGCATCGGGATTGAATACAACAGTCACCATGCGTACTTTCCTCCATGGGAGTAATGTCTCAAACAGTCTACGATTTGATCGTTAGCAGGAAGACCAGTAGTAGTTTCCGATGCACATCTGGAGGCATTCTGTAATCTGTTGCCTATCAGAGTGTTGATGAAATACAGAAATTGCATCGGGACTGAATACAACTGTCACCATGCGCACTTTCCTCCATAAAAGTTATGTCTCAAACAGTCTACGCTTTGATCGTTCCCTGGAATTCCAGTAGTAGTTTCCGATGCACATCTGGAGGCATTCTGTAATATGTGGTCTATCAGAGTGTTGATGAAACACAGAAATTGCATCGGGAAAGGAAACAACACTCATCATGCGCACTTTCCTCCACGGGAGTAATGTCCCAAACAGTCTACGCTTTGATCGTTCCCTGGAAGACCAGTAGTAGTTTCCGATGCACATCTGGTGGCATACTGTAATCTGTGGACTATCAGAGTGTTGATGAAACACAGAAATTGCATCGGGATTAAATACAACAGTCACCATGCGCACTTATCTCCATGGGAGTAATTTCTCAAACAGTTTACGCTTTGATCAATCCCTGGAAGACCAGAAGTAGTTTTCGATGCAAATCGTGAGGCATTCTGTAAACTGTGGACTGTCAGAGTGTTGATGAAACACAGAAAATGCATCGGGATTGAATACAACAGTCACCATGCGCACTTTCCTCCATTGGAGTAATGTCTCAAAGAGTTTACGCTTTGATCGTTCCCTGGAAGACCAGTAGTAGTTTCCGATGGACATCTGGAGGCATTCTGTAATCTGTGGACTATCAGAGTGTTGATGAAATACAGAAATTGCATCGGGACTGAATACAACTGTCACCATGCGCACTTTCCTCCATAAAAGTTATGTCTCAAACAGTCTACGCTTTGATCGTTCCCTGGAATTCCAGTAGTAGTTTCCGATGCACATCTGGAGGCATTCTGTAATCTGTGGACTATCAGAGTGTTGATGAAACACAGAAATTGCGTCGGGAAAGGAAACAACACTCATCATGCGCACTTTCCTCCACGGGAGTAATGTCCCAAACAGTCTACGCTTTGATCATTCCCTGGAAGACCAGAAGTAGTTTCCGATGCGCATCTGGTTGCATTCTGTAAGCTGTGGACTATCAGAGTGTTGATGAAACACTGGTATTGCATCGGGATTTAATACAACATTCACCATGCGCACTTTCCTCCACGGGAGTAATGTCTCAAACAGTCTACGATTTGATCGTTCAATGGAAGTCCAGTAGTAGTTTCCGATGCACATCTGGAGGCATTCTGTAATGTGTGGACTAACAGAGTGTTGATGAAACACAGAAATTGCATCGGGATTAAATACAACAGTCACCATGCGCACTTTCCTTCATGGGAGTAATGTCTCAAAGAGTTCACGCTTTCATCGTTCCCTGGAAGACCAGTTGTAGTTTCCGATGCACATCTGGGGGAATTCTGCAATCAGTGGACTATAAGAGTGTTGATGAAACACAGAAATTGCATCGGGATTGAATACAACAGTCACCATGCGCACTTTCCTCCATGGGAGTAATGTCTCAAACAGTCTACGATTTGATCGTTAGCAGGAAGACCAGTAGTAGTTTCCGAAGCACATCTGGAGGCATTCTGTAATCTGTGGACTATCAGAGTGTTGATGAAACACAGAAAATGCATCGGGATTGAATACAACAGTCACCATGCGCACTTATCTCCATGGGAGTAATTTCTCAAACAGTCTACGCTTTGATCAATCCCTGGAAGACCAGAAGTAGTTTCCGATGCGCATCTGGTTGCATTCTGTAAGCTGTGGACTATCAGAGTGTTGATGAAACACTGGTATTGCATCGGGATTTAATACAACATTCACCATGCGCACTTTCCTCCACGGGAGTAATGTCTCAAACAGTCTACGATTTGATCGTTCAATGGAAGTCCAGTAGTAGTTTCCGATGCACATCTGGAGGCATTCTGTAATGTGTGGACTAACAGAGTGTTGATGAAACACAGAAATTGCATCGGGATTGAATACAACAGTCATCATGCGCACTTTCCTCCATGGGAGGAATGTTTCAAACAGTCTACGCTTTGATCGTTCATCTGGAAGACCAGTAGTATTTACCGATGCACATCTGGAGGCATTCTGAAGTCTGTTCACTATCAGAGTGTTGAAGAAACACAGAAAATGCATCGGGATTGAATACAACAGTCTCCATGCGCACTTTCCTCCATGGGAGTAATGTCTCAAAGAGTTTACGCTTTGATCGTTCCCTGGAAGACCAGTAGTAGTTTCCGATGCACATCTGGAGGCATTCTGTAATTTGTGGACTATCAGAGTGTTGATGAAACACAGAAAATGCATCGGGATTGAATACAACAGTCACCATGCGCACTTTCCTGCACGGGAGTAATGTCTCAAACAGTCTACGCTTTGATCGTTCCCTGGAAGACGAGTAGCAGTTTCCGATGCACATCTGGTGGCATTCTGTAACCTGGGGACTATCAGAGTATTGATGAAACACAGAAATTGCATCGGGATTGAATACAACAGTCACCATGCGCACTTTCCTCCACGTTAGTAATGTCTCAAACAGTCTACGCTTTCATCGTTCCCTGAAAGACCAGTAGTTGTTTCCGATGCACGTCTGGTGGCATTCTGTAATCTGTGGACTATCAGGCTGTTGATGAAACACAGAAAATGCATCGGGATTGAATACAACAGTCACCATGCGCACTTTCCTCCATGGGAGTAATGTCTCAAACAGTGTACGTTTTGATCGTTCCCAGGAAGACCAGAAGTAGTTTCCGATGCACATCTGGAGGCATTCTGTAATCTGTGGACCTTCAAAGTGTTGATGAAACACAGAAATTGAATCGGGATTGAATAGAACAGTCACCATGCGCACTTTCCCCCATGGGAGTAATGTCTCAAAGAGTTTACGCTTTGATCGTTACCTGGAAGACCAGTTGTAGTGTCCGATGCACATCTGGAGGCTGTCTGTAATCTGTGGACTATCAGATTGTTGATGAAACACAGAAATTGCATCGGGATTGAATACAACAGTCACAATACGCATATTCCTCCAATGCGAGTAATGTCAGAAGAGTTTACGCTTTGATCGTTCCCTGGAAGACCAGTAGTAGTTTCCGATGGACATCTGGAGGCATTCTGTAATCTGTGGACTATCAGAGTGTTGATGAAATACAGAAATTGCATCGGGACTGAATACAACTGTCACCATGCGCACTTCCCTCCATAAAAGTTATGTCTCAAACAGTCTACGCTTTGATCGTTCCCTGGAATTCCAGTAGTAGTTTCCGATGCACATCTGGAGACATTCTGTAACCTGTGGACTATCAGAGTGTTGATGAAACACAGAAATTGCATCGGGAAAGGAAACAACACTCATCATGCGCACTTTCCTCCACGGGAGTAATGTCCCAAACAGTCTACGCTTTGATCATTCCCTGGAAGACCAGAAGTAGTTTCCGATGCGAATCTGGTGGCATTCTGTAACCTGTGGACTATCAGAGTGTTGATGAAACACTGATATTGCATCGGGATTTAATACAACAGTCACCATGCGCACTTTCCTCCACGGGAGTAATGTCTCAAACAGTCTACGATTTCATCGTTCCCTGGAAGTCCAGTAGTAGTTTCCGATGCACATCTGGAGGCATTCCGTAATCTGTGGACTAACAGAGTGTTGATGAAACACAGAAATTGCATCTGGATTGAATACAACAGTCACCATGCGCACTTTCTCCATGGGAGGAATGTCTCAAAAAGTCTACGCTTTGATCGTTCATCTGGAAGACCAGTAGTATTTACCGATGCACATCTGGAGGCATTCTGAAATCTGTTCACTATCAGAGTGTTGAAGAAACACAGAAAATGCATCTGGATTGAATACAACAGTCTCCATGCGCACTTTCCTCCATGGGAGTAATGTCTCAAAGAGTTTACGCTTTGATCGTTCCCTGGAAGACCAGTAGTAGTTTCCGATGCACATCTGGAGGCATTCTGTAATTTGTGGACTATCAGAGTGTTGATGAAACACAGAAAATGCATCGGGATTGAATACAACAGTCACCATGCGCACTTTCCTCCACGGGAGTAATGTCTCAAACAGTCTGCGCTTTGATCGTTCCCTGGAAGACGAGTAGCAGTTTCCGATGCACATCTGGTGGCATTCTGTAACCTGTGGACTATCAGAGTATTGATGAAACACAGAAATTGCATCGGGATTGAATACAACAGTCACCATGCACACTTTCCTCCACGTTAGTAATGTCTCAAACAGTCTACGCTTTCATCGTTCCCTGGAAGACCAGTAGTTGTTTCCGATGCACGTCTGGTGGCATTCTGTAATCTGTGGACTATCAGAGTGTTGATGAAACACAGAAAATGCATCGGGATTGAATACAACAGTCACCATGCGCACTTTCCTCCATGGGAGTAATGTCTCAAACAGTGTACGTTTTGATCGTTCCCAGGAAGACCAGTAGTAGTTTCCGATGCACATCTGGAGGCATTCTGTAATCTGTGGACCTTCAAAGTGTTGATGAAACACAGAAATTGAATCGGGATTGAATACAACAGTCACCATGCGCACTTTCCTCCATGGGAGTAATGTCTCAAAGAGTTTACGCTTTGATCGTTCCCTGGAAGACCAGTTGTAGTGTCCGATGCACATCTGGAGGCTGTCTGTAATCTGTGGACTATCAGAGTGTTGATGAAACACAGAAATTGCATCGGGATTGAATACTACAGTCACCATACGCATATTCCTCCAATGCGAGTAATGTCAGAAGAGTTTACGCTTTGATCGTTCCCTGGAAGACCAGTAGTAGTTTCCGATGCACATCTGGAGGCATTCTGTAATCTGTGGACTATCAGAGTGTTGATGAAACACAGAAATTGCATCGGGATTAAATACAACAGTCACCATGCGCACTTTCCTTCATGGGAGTAATGTCTCAATGAGTTCACGGTTTGATCGCAAACTGGAAGACCAGTAGTAGTCTCCGATGCAAATCTGGAGGCATTCTGTAATCTGTGGACTATCAGAGTGTTGATGAAACACAGAAATTGCATCGGGATTAAATACAACAGTCACCATGCGCACTTATCTCCATGGGAGTAATTTCTCAAACAGTCTACGCTTTGATCAATCCGTGGAAGACCAGTAGTAGTTTTCGATGCAAATCGTGAGGCATTCTGTAATCTGTGGACTGTCAGAGTGTTGATGAAACACAGAAAATGCATCGGGATTGAATACAACAGTGACCATGCGCACTTTCCTCCATTGGAGTAATGTCTCAAAGAGTTTATGCTTTGATCGTTCCCTGGAAGACCAGTAGTAGTTTCCGATGGACATCTGGAGGCATTCTGTAATCTGTGGACAATCAGAGTGTTGATGAAATACAGAAATTGCATCGGGACTGAATACAACTGTCACCATTCGCACTTTCCTCCATAAAAGTTAGGTCTCAAACAGTCTACGCTTTGATCGTTCCCTGGAATTCCAGTAGTAGTTTCCGATGCACATCTGGAGGCATTCTGTAATCTGTGGACTATCAGAGTGTTGATGAAACACAGAAATTGCATCGGGAAAGGAAACAACACTCATCATGCGCACTTTCCTCCACGGGAGTAATGTCCCAAACAGTCTACGCTTTGATCATTCCCTGGAAGACCAGAAGTAGTTTCCGATGCGCATCTGGTGGCATTCTGTAACCTGTGGACTATCAGAGTGTTGATGAAACACTGATATTGTATCGGGATTTAATACAACAGTCACCATGCGCACTTTCCTCCACGGGAGTAATGTCTCAAACAGTCAACGATTTGATCGTTCCCTGGAAGTCCAGTAGTACTTTCCGATGCACATCTAGAGGCATTCTGTAATCTGTGGACTATCAGAGTGTTGATGAAACACAGAAATTGCATCGGGATTGTATACAACAGTCACCATGCGCACTTTCCTCCATGGGAGTAATGTCTCAAACAGTCAACGCTTTGATCGTTCATCTGGAAAACCAGTAGTATTTACCGATGCACATCTGGAGGCATTCTGAAATCTGTTCACTATCAGAGTGTTGAAGAAACACAGAAAATGCATCGGGATTGAATACAACAGTCTCCATGCGCACTTTCCTCCATGGGAGTAATGTCTCAAAGAGTTTACGCTTTGATCGTTCCCTGGAAGACCAGTAGTAGTTTCCGATGCACATCTGGAGGCATTCTGTAAGTTGTGGACTATCAGAGTGTTGATGAAACACAGAAAATGCATCGGGATTGAATACAACAGTCACCATGCGCACTTTCCTCCACGGGAGTAATGTCTCAAACAGTCTACGCTTTGATCGTTCCCTGGAAGACGAGTAGCAGTTTCCGATGCACATCTGGTGGCATTCTGTAACCTGTGGACTATCAGAGTATTGATGAAACACAGAAATTGCATCGGGATTGAATACAACAGTCACCATGCGCACTTTCCTCCACGTCAGTAATGTCTCAAACAGTCTACGCTTTGATCGTTCCCTGGAAGACCAGTAGTTGTTTCCGATGCACGTCTGGTGGCATTCTGTAATCTGTGGACTATCAGAGTGTTGATGAAACACAGAAAATGCATCGGGATTGAACACAACAGTCACCATGCGCACTTTCCTCCATGGGAGTAATGTACCAATCAGTGTACGTTTTGATCGTTCCCTGGAAGACCAGTTGTAGTGTCCGATGCACATCTGGAGGCTGTCTGTAATCTGTGGACTATCAGAGTGTAGATGAAACACAGAAAATGCATCGGGAATGAATACAACATTCACCATGCACACTTTCCTCCATGGGAGTAATGTCTCAAACAGTCTACGCTTTGATCGTTCCCTGCAAGACCAGTAGTAGTTTCCGATTGACATCTGGAGGCATTCTGTACTCTGTGGACTATCAGAGTGTTGATGAAACACTGAAATTGCATCGGGATTGAATACAACAATCACCATGCGCACTTTCCTCCATAAAAGTAATGACTCAAACAGTCTACGCTTTGATCGTACCCTGGAAGACCAGTAGTAGTTTCTGATGAACATCTGGAGGCATTCTGTAATCTGTGGACTGTCAGAGTGTTGATGAAACACAGAAATTGCATCGGGATTGAATACAACAGTCACCATGCGCACTTACCTACACGGGAGTAATGTCTCAAACAGTCTACGCTTTGATCGTTCCCTGGAAGACCAGTAGTAGTTTCCGATGCACATCTGGTGGCATTCTGTAATCTGTGGACTGTCAGAGTGTTGATGAAACACAGAAAATGCATCGGGATTGAATACAACAGTCACCAGGCGCACTTTTCTCCATGGGAGTAATGTCTCAAACAGTCCACGCTTTCATCGTTCCCTGGAAGACCAGTTGTAGTTTCCGATGCACATCTGGGGGCATTCTGCAATCAGTGGACTATAAGAGTGTTGATGAAACACAGAAATTGCATCGGGATTGAATACAACAGTCCCCATGCGCACTTTCCTCCATGGGAGTAATGTCTCAAACAGTCTACGATTTGATCGTTAGCAGGAAGAACAGTAGTAGTTTCCGATGCACATCTGGAGGCATTCTGTAATCTGTGGACTATCAGATTGTTGATGAAACACAGAAAATGCATCGGGATTGAATACAACAGTCACCATGCGCACTTTCCTCCATGGGAGTAATGTCTCACAGAGTTTACGCTTTGATCGTTCCCTGGAAGACCAGTAGTAGTTTCCGATGGACATCTGGAGGCATTCTGTAATCTGTGGACTATCAGAGTGTTGATGAAATACAGAAATTGCATCGGGACTGAATACAACTGTCACCATGCGCACTTTCCTCCATAAAAGTTATGTCTCAAACAGTCTACGCTTTGATCGTTCCTTGGAATTCCAGTAGTAGTTTCCGATGCACATCTGGAGGCATTCTGTAATCTGTGGACTATCAGAGTGTTGATGAAACACAGAAATTGCATCGGGAAAGGAAACAACTCTCATCATGCGCACTTTCCTCCACGGGAGTAATGTCCCAAACAGTCTACGCTTTGATCGTTCCCTGGAAGACCAGTAGTAGTTTCCGATGCACATCTGGTGGCATACTGTAATCTGTGGACTATCAGAGTGTTGATGAAACACAGAAATTGCATCGGGATTGAATACAACAGTCACCATGCGCACTTACCTACACGGGAGTAATGTCTCAAACAGTCCACGCTTTGATCGTTCCCTGGAAGACCAGTAGTAGTTTCCGATGCACATCTGGTGGCATTCTGTAATCTGTGGACTGTCAGAGTGTTGATGAAACACAGAAAATGCATCGGGATTGAATACAACAGTCACCAGGCGCACTTTTCTCCATGGGAGTAATGTCTCAAACAGTCCACGCTTTCATCGTTCCCTGGAAGACCAGTTGTAGTTTCCGATGCACATCTGGGGGCATTCTGCAATCAGTGGACTACAAGAGAGTTGATGAAACACAGAAATTGCATCGGGATTGAATACAACAGTCCCCATGCGCACTTTCCTCCATGGGAGTAATGTCTCAAACAGTCTACGATTTGATCGTTAGCAGGAAGACCAGTAGTAGTTTCCGATGCACATCTGGAGGCATTCTGTAATCTGTGGCCTATCAGATTGTTGATGAAACACAGAAAATGCATCGGGATTGAATACAACAGTCACCATGCGCACTTTCCTCCATGGGAGTAATGTCTCAAAGAGTTTACGCTTTGATCGTTCCCTGGAAGACCAGTAGTAGTTTCCGATGGACATCTGGAGGCATTCTGTAATCTGTGGACTATCAGAGTGTTGATGAAATACAGAAATTGCATCGGGACTGAATACAACTGTCACCATGCGCACTTTCCTCCATAAAAATTATGTCTCAAACAGTCTACGATTTGATCGTTCCCTGGAATTCCAGTAGTAGTTTCCGATGCACATCTGGAGGCATTCTGTAATCTGTGGACTATCAGAGTGTTGATGAAACACAGAAATTGCATCGGGAAATTAAACAACTCTCATCATGCGCACTTTCCTCCACGGGAGTAATGTCCCAAACAGTCTACTCTTTGATCGTTCCCTGGAAGACCAGTAGTAGTTTCCGATGCACATCTGGTGGCATACTGTAATCTGTGGACTATCAGAGTGTTGATGAAACACAGAAATTGCATCGGGATTAAATACAACAGTCACCATGTGCACTTATCTCATTGGGAGTAATTTCTCAAACAGTCTACGATTTGATCAATCCCTGGAAGACCAGTAGTAGTTTTCGATGCTAATCGTGAGGCATTCTGTAATCTGTGGACTATCAGAGTGTTGATGAAACACAGAAATTGCATCGGGATTGAATACAACAGTCACCATCCACACTTTCCTCCATGGGAGTAATGTTTGAAACAGTCTACGTTTTGATCGTTCCCTGGACGACCAGTATTTGTTTCCGATGCACATCTGGTAGCACTCTGTAATCTGTTGTTTATCAGAGTGTTGATGAAACACAGAAATTGCATCGGGATTGTATACAACAGTCACCATGCGCACTTTCCTCCACGGGAGTAATGTCTCAAACAGTCCACGCTTTGATCGTTCTCTGGGAGACCAGTAGTAGCTTCCGATGCACAACTGGTTTCATTCTGCAATCTGTGGACTATCAGAGTATTGATGAAACACAGAAATTGCATCGGGACTTAATACAACAGTCACCACGCGCACTTGTCTCCATGGGAGTAATGTCTCAAACAGTGTACGCTTTGATCGTTCCCTAGAAGACCAGTAGTAGTTTCCGATGCACATCTGGAGGCATTCTGCAATCAGTGGACTATCAGAGTGTTGATGAAACACAGAAATTGCATCGGGATTGAATACAACAGTCACCATGCGCTTTTTCCTCCATGTTAGTAATATCACTAACAGTCTACGCTTTGATCATTCCCTCGAAGACCAGTAGTAGTTTCCGATGCACATCTGGTGGAATTCTGTAACCTGTGAACTATCAGAGTATTGATGATACACAGAAATTGCATCGTGATTGAATACAACAGTCACCATGCGCACTTTCCTCCATGGGAGTAATGTCTCAACAGTCTACGCTTTGATCGTTCCCTGGAAGACCAAAAGTAGTTTCCGATGAACATCTGGAGGCATTCTGCAATCTGTGGACTATCAGAGTGTTGACGAAACACAGAAATTGCATCAGGATTGAATACAACACTCACCATGCGCACTTTCCTCCATTGGAGTAATATCTCTAACAGTCTACGCTTTGATCGTTCCCAGGAAGACCAGTAGTAGTTTCCGATGCACATCTGGAGTCATTCTGTAATCTGTGGCCTATCAGAGTGTTGATGAAACACAGAAATTGCATCGGGATTAAATACAACAGTCACCATGCGCACTTTCCTTCATGGGAGTAATGTCTCAAAGAGTTCACGGTTTGATCGCAAACTGGAAGACCAGTAGTAGTCTCCGATGCAAATCTGGAGGCATTCTGTAATCTGTGGACTATCAGAGTGTTGATGAAACACAGAAATTGCATCGGGATTAAATACAACAGTCACCATGCGCACTTATCTCCATGGGAGTAATTTCTCAAACAGTCTACGCTTTGATCAATCCGTGGAAGACCAGTAGTAGTTTTCGATGCAAATCGTGAGGCATTCTGTAATCTGTGGACTGTCAGAGTGTTGATGAAACACAGAAAATGCATCGGGATTGAATACAACAGTCACCATGCGCACTTTCCTCCATTGGAGTAATGTCTCAAAGAGTTTATGCTTTGATCGTTCCCTGGAAGACCAGTAGTAGTTTCCGATGGACATCTGGAGGCATTCTGTAATCTGTGGACTATCAGAGTGTTGATGAAATACAGAAATTGCATCGGGACTGAATACAACTGTCACCATTCGCACTTTCCTCCATAAAAGTTATGTCTCAAACAGTCTACGCTTTGATCGTTCCCTGGAATTCCAGTAGTAGTTTCCGATGCACATCTGGAGGCATTCTGTAATCTGTGGACTATCAGAGTGTTGATGAAACACAGAAATTGCATCGGGAAAGGAAACAACACTCATCATGCGCACTTTCCTCCACGGGAGTAATGTCCCAAACAGTCTACGCTTTGATCATTCCCTGGAAGACCAGAAGTAGTTTCCGATGCGCATCTGGTGGCATTCTGTAACCTGTGGACTATCAGAGTGTTGATGAAACACTGATATTGCATCGGGATTTAATACAACAGTCACCATGCGCACTTTCCTCCACGGGAGTAATGTCTCAAACAGTCAACGATTTGATCGTTCCCTGGAAGTCCAGTAGTACTTTCCGATGCACATCTAGAGGCATTCTGTAATCTGTGGACTATCAGAGTGTTGATGAAACACAGAAATTGCATCGGGATTGTATACAACAGTCACCATGCGCACTTTCCTCCATGGGAGTAATGTCTCAAACAGTCAACGCTTTGATCGTTCATCTGGAAAACCAGTAGTATTTACCGATGCACATCTGGAGGCATTCTGAAATCTGTTCACTATCAGAGTGTTGAAGAAACACAGAAAATGCATCGGGATTGAATACAACAGTCTCCATGCGCACTTTCCTCCATGGGAGTAATGTCTCAAAGAGTTTACGCTTTGATCGTTCCCTGGAAGACCAGTAGTAGTTTCCGATGCACATCTGGAGGCATTCTGTAATTTGTGGACTATCAGAGTGTTGATGAAACACAGAAAATGCATCGGGATTGAATACAACAGTCACCATGCGCACTTTCCTCCACGGGAGTAATGTCTCAAACAGTCTACGCTTTGATCGTTCCCTGGAAGACGAGTAGCAGTTTCCGATGCACATCTGGTGGCATTCTGTAACCTGTGGACTATCAGAGTATTGATGAAACACAGAAATTGCATCGGGATTGAATACAACAGTCACCATGCGCACTTTCCTCCACGTCAGTAATGTCTCAAACAGTCTACGGTTTGATCGTTCCCTGGAAGACCAGTAGTTGTTTCCGATGCACTTCTGGTGGCATTCTGTAATCTGTGGACTATCAGAGTGTTGATGAAACACAGAAAATGCATCGGGATTGAACACAACAGTCACCATGCGCACTTTCCTCCATGGGAGTAATGTACCAATCAGTGTACGTTTTGATCGTTCCCTGGAAGACCAGTTGTAGTGTCCGATGCACATCTGGAGGCTGTCTGTAATCTGTGGACTATCAGAGTGTTGATGAAACACAGAAAATGCATCGGGAATGAATACAACATTCACCATGCACACTTTCCTCCATGGGAGTAATGTCTCAAACAGTCTACGCTTTGATCGTTCCCTGCAAGACCAGTAGTAGTTTCCGATTGACATCTGGAGGCATTCTGTACTCTGTGGACTATCAGAGTGTTGATGAAACACAGAAATTGCATCGAGATTGAATACAACAATCACCATGCGCACTTTCCTCCATAAAAGTAATGACTCAAACAGTCTACGCTTTGATCGTACCCTGGAAGACCAGTAGTAGTTTCTGATGAACATCTGGAGGCATTCTGTAATCTGTGGACTGTCAGAGTGTTGATGAAACACAGAAATTGCATCGGGATTGAATACAACAGTCACCATGCGCACTTACCTACACGGGAGTAATGTCTCAAACAGTCTACGCTTTGATCGTTCCCTGGAAGACCAGTAGTAGTTTCCGATGCACATCTGGTGGCATTCTGTAATCTGTGGACTGTCAGAGTGTTGATGAAACACAGAAAATGCATCGGGATTGAATACAACAGTCACCAGGCGCACTTTTCTCCATGGGAGTAATGTCTCAAACAGTCCACGCTTTCATCGTTCCCTGGAAGACCAGTTGTAGTTTCCGATGCGCATCTGGGGGCATTCTGCAATCAGTGGACTATAAGAGTGTTGATGAAACACAGAAATTGCATCGGGATTGAATACAACAGTCCCCATGCGCACTTTCCTCCATGGGAGTAATGTCTCAAACAGTCTACGATTTGATCGTTAGCAGGAAGACCAGTAGTAGTTTCCGATGCACATCTGGAGGCATTCTGTAATCTGTGGACTATCAGATTGTTGATGAAACACAGAAAATGCATCGGGATTGAATACAACAGTCACCATGCGCACTTTCCTCCATGGGAGTAATGTCTCACAGAGTTTACGCTTTGATCGTTCCCTGGAAGACCAGTAGTAGTTTCCGATGGACATCTGGAGGCATTCTGTAATCTGTGGACTATCAGAGTGTTGATGAAATACAGAAATTGCATCGGGACTGAATACAACTGTCACCATGCGCACTTTCCTCCATAAAAGTTATGTCTCAAACAGTCTACGCTTTGATCGTTCCCTGGAATTCCAGTAGTAGTTTCCGATGCACATCTGGAGGCATTCTGTAATCTGTGGACTATCAGAGTGTTGATGAAACACAGAAATTGCATCGGGAAAGGAAACAACTCTCATCATGCGCACTTTCCTCCACGGGAGTAATGTCCCAAACAGTCTACGCTTTGATCGTTCCCTGGAAGACCAGTAGTAGTTTCCGATGCACATCTGGTGGCATACTGTAATCTGTGGACTATCAGAGTGTTGATGAAACACAGAAATTGCATCGGGATTGAATACAACAGTCACCATGCGCACTTACCTACACGGGAGTAATGTCTCAAACAGTCTACGCTTTGATCGTTCCCTGGAAGACCAGTAGTAGTTTCCGATGCACATCTGGTGGCATTCTGTAATCTGTGGACTGTCAGAGTGTTGATGAAACACAGAAAATGCATCGGGATTGAATACAACAGTCACCAGGCGCACTTTTCTCCATGGGAGTAATGTCTCAAACAGTCCACGCTTTCATCGTTCCCTGGAAGACCAGTTGTAGTTTCCGATGCACATCTGGGGGCATTCTGCAATCAGTGGACTACAAGAGAGTTGATGAAACACAGAAATTGCATCGGGATTGAATACAACAGTCCCCATGCGCACTTTCCTCCATGGGAGTAATGTCTCAAAGAGTTTACGCTTTGATCGTTCCCTGGAAGACCAGTAGTAGTTTCCGATGGACATCTGGAGGCATTCTGTAATCTGTGGACTATCAGAGTGTTGATGAAATACAGAAATTGCATCGGGACTGAATACAACTGTCACCATGCGCACTTTCCTCCATAAAAATTATGTCTCAAACAGTCTACGATTTGATCGTTCCCTGGAATTCCAGTAGTAGTTTCCGATGCACATCTGGAGGCATTCTGTAATCTGTGGACTATCAGAGTGTTGATGAAACACAGAAATTGCATCGGGAAAGGAAACAACTCTCATCATGCGCACTTTCCTCCACGGGAGTAATGTCCCAAACAGTCTACGCTTTGATCGTTCCCTGGAAGACCAGTAGTAGTTTCCGATGCACATCTGGTGGCATACTGTAATCTGTGGACTATCAGAGTGTTGATGAAACACAGAAATTGCATCGGGATTGAATACAACAGTCACCATGCGCACTTACCTACACGGGAGTAATGTCTCAAACAGTCTACGCTTTGATCGTTCCCTGGAAGACCAGTAGTAGTTTCCGATGCACATCTGGTGGCATTCTGTAATCTGTGGACTGTCAGAGTGTTGATGAAACACAGAAAATGCATCGGGATTGAATACAACAGTCACCAGGCGCACTTTTCTCCATGGGAGTAATGTCTCAAACAGTCCACGCTTTCATCGTTCCCTGGAAGACCAGTTGTAGTTTCCGATGCACATCTGGGGGCATTCTGCAATCAGTGGACTACAAGAGAGTTGATGAAACACAGAAATTGCATCGGGATTGAATACAACAGTCCCCATGCGCACTTTCCTCCATGGGAGTAATGTCTCAAAGAGTTTACGCTTTGATCGTTCCCTGGAAGACCAGTAGTAGTTTCCGATGGACATCTGGAGGCATTCTGTAATCTGTGGACTATCAGAGTGTTGATGAAATACAGAAATTGCATCGGGACTGAATACAACTGTCACCATGCGCACTTTCCTCCATAAAAATTATGTCTCAAACAGTCTACGATTTGATCGTTCCCTGGAATTCCAGTAGTAGTTTCCGATGCACATCTGGAGGCATTCTGTAATCTGTGGACTATCAGAGTGTTGATGAAACACAGAAATTGCATCGGGAAAGGAAACAACTCTCATCATGCGCACTTTCCTCCACGGGAGTAATGTCCCAAACAGTCTACTCTTTGATCGTTCCCTGGAAGACCAGTAGTAGTTTCCGATGCACATCTGGTGGCATACTGTAATCTGTGGACTATCAGAGTGTTGATGAAACACAGAAATTGCATCGGGATTAAATACAACAGTCACCATGTGCACTTATCTCATTGGGAGTAATTTCTCAAACAGTCTACGATTTGATCAATCCCTGGAAGACCAGTAGTAGTTTTCGATGCTAATCGTGAGGCATTCTGTAATCTGTGGACTATCAGAGTGTTGATGAAACACAGAAATTGCATCGGGATTGAATACAACAGTCACCATCCACACTTTCCTCCATGGGAGTAATGTTTGAAACAGTCTCCGTTTTGATCGTTCCCTGGACGACCAGTATTTGTTTCCGATGCACATCTGGTAGCATTCTGTAATCTGTTGTTTATCAGAGTGTTGATGAAACACAGAAATTGCATCGGGATTGTATACAACAGTCACCATGCGCACTTTCCTCCACGGGAGTAATGTCTCAAACAGTCCACGCTTTGATCGTTCTCTGGGAGACCAGTAGTAGCTTCCGATGCACAACTGGTTTCATTCTGCAATCTGTGGACTATCAGAGTATTGATGAAACACAGAAATTGCATCGGGACTTAATACAACAGTCACCACGCGCACTTGTCTCCATGGGAGTAATGTCTCAAACAGTGTACGCTTTGATCGTTCCCTAGAAGACCAGTAGTAGTTTCCGATGCACATCTGGAGGCATTCTGCAATCAGTGGACTATCAGAGTGTTGATGAAACACAGAAATTGCATCGGGATTGAATACAACAGTCACCATGCGCTTTTTCCTCCATGTTAGTAATATCACTAACAGTCTACGCTTTGATCATTCCCTCGAAGACCAGTAGTAGTTTCCGATGCACATCTGGTGGCATTCTGTAACCTGTGAACTATCAGAGTATTGATGATACACAGAAATTGCATCGTGATTGAATACAACAGTCACCATGCGCACTTTCCTCCATGGGAGTAATGTCTCAACAGTCTACGCTTTGATCGTTCCCTGGAAGACCAAAAGTAGTTTCCGATGAACATCTGGAGGCATTCTGCAATCTGTGGACTATCAGAGTGTTGACGAAACACAGAAATTGCATCAGGATTGAATACAACACTCACCATGCGCACTTTCCTCCATTGGAGTAATATCTCTAACAGTCTACGCTTTGATCGTTCCCAGGAAGACCAGTAGTAGTTTCCGATGCACATCTGGAGTCATTCTGTAATCTGTGGACTATCAGAGTGTTGATGAAACACAGAAAATGCATCGGGATTGAATACAACAGTCACCAGGCGCACTTTTCTCCATGGGAGTAATGTCTCAAACAGTCCACGCTTTCATCGTTCCCTGGAAGACCAGTTGTAGTTTCCGATGCACATCTGGGGGCATTCTGCAATCAGTGGACTACAAGAGAGTTGATGAAACACAGAAATTGCATCGGGATTGAATACAACAGTCCCCATGCGCACTTTCCTCCATGGGAGTAATGTCTCAAACAGTCTACGATTTGATCGTTAGCAGGAAGACCAGTAGTAGTTTCCGATGCACATCTGGAGGCATTCTGTAATCTGTGGACTATCAGATTGTTGATGAAACACAGAAAATGCATCGGGATTGAATACAACAGTCACCATGCGCACTTTCCTCCATGGGAGTAATGTCTCAAAGAGTTTACACTTTGATCGTTCCCTGGAAGACCAGTAGTAGTTTCCGATGGACATCTGGAGGCATTCTGTAATCTGTGGACTATCAGAGTGTTGATGAAATACAGAAATTGCATCGGGACTGAATACAACTGTCACCATGCGCACTTTCCTCCATAAAAATTATGTCTCAAACAGTCTACGATTTGATCGTTCCCTGGAATTCCAGTAGTAGTTTCCGATGCACATCTGGAGGCATTCTGTAATCTGTGGACTATCAGAGTGTTGATGAAACACAGAAATTGCATCGGGAAAGGAAACAACTCTCATCATGCGCACTTTCCTCCACGGGAGTAATGTCCCAAACAGTCTACGCTTTGATCGTTCCCTGGAATTCCAGTAGTAGTTTCCGATGCACATCTGGAGGCATTCTGTAATCTGTGGACTATCAGAGTGTTGATGAAACACAGAAATTGCATCGGGAATGGAAACAACTCTCATCATGCGCACTTTCCTCCACGGGAGTAATGTCCCAAGCAGTCTACTCTTTGATCGTTCCCTGGAAGACCAGTAGTAGTTTCCGATGCACATCTGGTGGCATACTGTAATCTGTGGACTATCAGAGTGTTAATGAAACACAGAAATTGCATCGGGATTAAATACAACAGTCACCATGTGCACTTATCTCATTGGGAGTAATTTCTCAAACAGTCTACGATTTGATCAATCCCTGGAAGACCAGTAGTAGTTTTCGATGCTAATCGTGAGGCATTCTGTAATCTGTGGACTATCAGAGTGTTGATGAAACACAGAAATTGCATCGGGATTGAATACAACAGTCACCATCCACACTTTCCTCCATGGGAGTAATGTTTGAAACAGTCTACGTTTTGATCGTTCCCTGGACGACCAGTATTTGTTTCCGATGCACATCTGGTAGCATTCTGTAATCTGTTGTTTATCAGAGTGTTGATGAAACACAGAAATTGCATCGGGATTGTATACAACAGTCACCATGCGCACTTTCCTCCACGGGAGTAATGTCTCAAACAGTCCACGCTTTGATCGTTCTCTGGGAGACCAGTAGTAGCTTCCGATGCACAACTGGTTTCATTCTGCAATCTGTGGACTATCAGAGTATTGATGAAACACAGAAATTGCATCGGGACTTAATACAACAGTCACCACGCGCACTTGTCTCCATGGGAGTAATGTCTCAAACAGTGTACGCTTTGATCGTTCCCTAGAAGACCAGTAGTAGTTTCCGATGCACATCTGGAGGCATTCTGCAATCAGTGGACTATCAGAGTGTTGATGAAACACAGAAATTGCATCGGGATTGAATACAACAGTCACCATGCGCTTTTTCCTCCATGTTAGTAATATCACTAACAGTCTACGCTTTGATCATTCCCTCGAAGACCAGTAGTAGTTTCCGATGCACATCTGGTGGCATTCTGTAACCTGTGAACTATCAGAGTATTGATGATACACAGAAATTGCATCGTGATTGAATACAACAGTCACCATGCGCACTTTCCTCCATGGGAGTAATGTCTCAACAGTCTACGCTTTGATCGTTCCCTGGAAGACCAAAAGTAGTTTCCGATGAACATCTGGAGGCATTCTGCAATCTGTGGACTATCAGAGTGTTGACGAAACACAGAAATTGCATCAGGATTGAATACAACACTCACCATGCGCACTTTCCTCCATTGGAGTAATATCTCTAACAGTCTACGCTTTGATCGTTCCCAGGAAGACCAGTAGTAGTTTCCGATGCACATCTGGAGTCATTCTGTAATCTGTGGACTATCAGAGTGTTGATGAAACACAGAAAATGCATCGGGATTGAATACAACAGTCACCAGGCGCACTTTTCTCCATGGGAGTAATGTCTCAAACAGTCCACGCTTTCATCGTTCCCTGGAAGACCAGTTGTAGTTTCCGATGCACATCTGGGGGCATTCTGCAATCAGTGGACTACAAGAGAGTTGATGTAACACAGAAATTGCATCGGGATTGAATACAACAGTCCCCATGCGCACTTTCCTCCATGGGAGTAATGTCTCAAACAGTCTACGATTTGATCGTTAGCAGGAAGACCAGTAGTAGTTTCCGATGCACATCTGGAGGCATTCTGTAATCTGTGGACTATCAGATTGTTGATGAAACACAGAAAATGCATCGGGATTGAATACAACAGTCACCATGCGCACTTTCCTCCATGGGAGTAATGTCTCAAAGAGTTTACGCTTTGATCGTTCCCTGGAAGACCAGTAGTAGTTTCCGATGGACATCTGGAGGCATTCTGTAATCTGTGGACTATCAGAGTGTTGATGAAATACAGAAATTGCATCGGGACTGAATACAACTGTCACCATGCGCACTTTCCTCCATAAAAATTATGTCTCAAACAGTCTACGATTTGATCGTTCCCTGGAATTCCAGTAGTAGTTTCCGATGCACATCTGGAGGCATTCTGTAATCTGTGGACTATCAGAGTGTTGATGAAACACAGAAATTGCATCGGGAAAGGAAACAACTCTCATCATGCGCACTTTCCTCCACGGGAGTAATGTCCCAAACAGTCTACTCTTTGATCGTTCCCTGGAAGACCAGTAGTAGTTTCCGATGCACATCTGGTGGCATACTGTAATCTGTGGACTATCAGAGTGTTGATGAAACACAGAAATTGCATCGGGATTAAATACAACAGTCACCATGTGCACTTATCTCATTGGGAGTAATTTCTCAAACAGTCTACGATTTGATCAATCCCTGGAAGACCAGTAGTAGTTTTCGATACTAATCGTGAGGCATTCTGTAATCTGTGGACTATCAGAGTGTTGATGAAACACAGAAATTGCATCGGGATTGAATACAACAGTCACCATCCACACTTTCCTCCATGGGAGTAATGTTTGAAACAGTCTACGTTTTGATCGTTCCCTGGACGACCAGTATTTGTTTCCGATGCACATCTGGTAGCATTCTGTAATCTGTTGTTTATCAGAGTGTTGATGAAACACAGAAATTGCATCGGGATTGTATACAACAGTCACCATGCGCACTTTCCTCCACGGGAGTAATGTCTCAAACAGTCCACGCTTTGATCGTTCTCTGGGAGACCAGTAGTAGCTTCCGATGCACAACTGGTTTCATTCTGCAATCTGTGGACTATCAGAGTATTGATGAAACACAGAAATTGCATCGGGACTTAATACAACAGTCACCACGCGCACTTGTCTCCATGGGAGTAATGTCTCAAACAGTGTACGCTTTGATCGTTCCCTAGAAGACCAGTAGTAGTTTCCGATGCACATCTGGAGGCATTCTGCAATCAGTGGACTATCAGAGTGTTGATGAAACACAGAAATTGCATCGGGATTGAATACAACAGTCACCATGCGCTTTTTCCTCCATGTTAGTAATATCACTAACAGTCTACGCTTTGATCATTCCCTCGAAGACCAGTAGTAGTTTCCGATGCACATCTGGTGGCATTCTGTAACCTGTGAACTATCAGAGTATTGATGATACACAGAAATTGCATCGTGATTGAATACAACAGTCACCATGCGCACTTTCCTCCATGGGAGTAATGTCTCAACAGTCTACGCTTTGATCGTTCCCTGGAAGACCAAAAGTAGTTTCCGATGAACATCTGGAGGCATTCTGCAATCTGTGGACTATCAGAGAGTTGACGAAACACAGAAATTGCATCAGGATTGAATACAACACTCACCATGCGCACTTTCCTCCATTGGAGTAATATCTCTAACAGTCTACGCTTTGATCGTTCCCAGGAAGACCAGTAGTAGTTTCCGATGCACATCTGGAGTCATTCTGTAATCTGTGGACTATCAGAGTGTTGATGAAACACAGAAAATGCATCGGGATTGAATACAACAGTCACCAGGCGCACTTTTCTCCATGGGAGTAATGTCTCAAACAGTCCACGCTTTCATCGTTCCCTGGAAGACCAGTTGTAGTTTCCGATGCACATCTGGGGGCATTCTGCAATCAGTGGACTACAAGAGAGTTGATGAAACACAGAAATTGCATCGGGATTGAATACAACAGTCCCCATGCGCACTTTCCTCCGTGGGAGTAATGTCTCAAACAGTCTACGATTTGATCGTTAGCAGGAAGACCAGTAGTAGTTTCCGATGCACATCTGGAGGCATTCTGTAATCTGTGGACTATCAGATTGTTGATGAAACACAGAAAATGCATCGGGATTGAATACAACAGTCACCATGCGCACTTTCCTCCATGGGAGTAATGTCTCAAAGAGTTTACGCTTTGATCGTTCCCTGGAAGACCAGTAGTAGTTTCCGATGGACATCTGGAGGCATTCTGTAATCTGTGGACTATCAGAGTGTTGATGAAATACAGAAATTGCATCGGGACTGAATACAACTGTCACCATGCGCACTTTCCTCCATAAAAATTATGTCTCAAACAGTCTACGATTTGATCGTTCCCTGGAATTCCAGTAGTAGTTTCCGATGCACATCTGGAGGCATTCTGTAATCTGTGGACTATCAGAGTGTTGATGAAACACAGATATTGCATCGGGAAAGGAAACAACTCTCATCATGCGCACTTTCCTCCACGGGAGTAATGTCCCAAACAGTCTACTCTTTGATCGTTCCCTGGAAGACCAGTAGTAGTTTCCGATGCACATCTGGTGGCATACTGTAATCTGTGGACTATCAGAGTGTTGATGAAACACAGAAATTGCATCGGGATTAAATACAACAGTCACCATGTGCACTTATCTCATTGGGAGTAATTTCTCAAACAGTCTACGATTTGATCAATCCCTGGAAGACCAGTAGTAGTTTTCGATACTAATCGTGAGGCATTCTGTAATCTGTGGACTATCAGAGTGTTGATGAAACACAGAAATTGCATCGGGATTGAATACAACAGTCACCATCCACACTTTCCTCCATGGGAGTAATGTTTGAAACAGTCTACGTTTTGATCGTTCCCTGGACGACCAGTATTTGTTTCCGATGCACATCTGGTAGCATTCTGTAATCTGTTGTTTATCAGAGTGTTGATGAAACACAGAAATTGCATCGGGATTGTATACAACAGTCACCATGCGCACTTTCCTCCACGGGAGTAATGTCTCAAACAGTCCACGCTTTGATCGTTCTCTGGGAGACCAGTAGTAGCTTCCGATGCACAACTGGTTTCATTCTGCAATCTGTGGACTATCAGAGTATTGATGAAACACAGAAATTGCATCGGGACTTAATACAACAGTCACCACGCGCACTTGTCTCCATGGGAGTAATGTCTCAAACAGTGTACGCTTTGATCGTTCCCTAGAAGACCAGTAGTAGTTTCCGATGCACATCTGGAGGCATTCTGCAATCAGTGGACTATCAGAGTGTTGATGAAACACAGAAATTGCATCGGGATTGAATACAACAGTCACCATGCGCTTTTTCCTCCATGTTAGTAATATCACTAACAGTCTACGCTTTGATCATTCCCTGGAAGACCAGTAGTAGTTTCCGATGCACATCTGGTGGCATTCTGTAACCTGTGAACTATCAGAGTATTGATGATACACAGAAATTGCATCGTGATTGAATACAACAGTCACCATGCGCACTTTCCTCCATGGGAGTAATGTCTCAACAGTCTACGCTTTGATCGTTCCCTGGAAGACCAAAAGTAGTTTCCGATGAACATCTGGAGGCATTCTGCAATCTGTGGACTATCAGAGTGTTGACGAAACACAGAAATTGCATCAGGATTGAATACAACACTCACCATGCGCACTTTCCTCCATTGGAGTAATATCTCTAACAGTCTACGCTTTGATCGTTCCCAGGAAGACCAGTAGTAGTTTCCGATGCACATCTGGAGTCATTCTGTAATCTGTGGACTATCAGAGTGTTGATGAAACACAGAAAATGCATCGGGATTGAATACAACAGTCACCATGCGCACTTTCCTCCATGGGAGTAATGTCTCAAAGAGTTTACGCTTTGATCGTTCCCTGGAAGACCAGTAGTAGTTTCCGATGGACATCTGGAGGCATTCTGTAATCTGTGGACTATCAGGGTGTTGATGAAATACAGAAATTGCATCGGGATTGAATACAACTTTCACCATGCGCACTTTCCTCCATAAAAGTTATGTCTCAAACAGTCTACGCTTTGATCGTTCCCTGGAAGTCCAGTAGTAGTTTCTGATGCACATCTGGAGGCATTCTGTAATCTGTGGACTATCAGAGTGTTGATGAAACACATAAAATTGCATCGGGAAAGGAAACAACAATCATCATGCGCACTTTCCTCCACGGGAGTAATGTCCCTACAGTCTACACTTTGATCGTTCCCTGGAAAACCAGTAGTAGTTTCCGATGCACATCTGGTGGCATACTGTAATCTGTGGAATATCAGAGTGTTGATGAAACACAGAATATGCATCGGGATTGAACACAACAGTCACCATGCGCACTTTCCTCCATGGGAGTAATGTCTCAAACAGTCAACGCTTTGATCGTTCCCTGGAAGACCAGTAGTAGTTTCCGATGCACATCTGGAGGCATTCTGTAATCTGTGGACTATCAGAGTGTTGATGAAACACAGAAATTGCATCGGGATTGAATACAACAGTCACCATGCGCACTTCCCTCCATGGGAGAAATTCTCAAACAGTCTACGCTTTGATCGTTCCATGGAAGACCAGTAGTAGTTACCGATTCACATCTGGAGGCACTCTGTAATCTGTGGACTATCAGATTGTTGATGAAACACAGAAATTGCATCGGGATTGAATACAACTGTCACCATGCGCACTTTCCTCCATGGGAGTAATGTCTCAAACAGTCTACTATTTGATCGTTCCCTGGAAGACCAGTAGTAGTTACCGATGCACATCTGGAGGCATTATGAAATCTGTGGACTATCAGAGTGTTCATGAAACACAGATATTGCATCGGGATTGTATACAACACTCACCATGGGCACTTTCCTCCATGGGAGTAATATCCTCAACAGTCTACGCTTTGATCATTCCATGGAAGAACAGAAGTAGTTTCCGATGCACATCTGGTGGCATTCTGTAACCTGTGGACTATCTGAGAGTTGATGAAACACACAAATTGCATCGGGATTGAATACAACAGTCACCATGCGCACTTTCCTCCATGGGAGTAATGTCTCAAACTGTCTTCGCTTTGATCGTTCATCTGGAAGACCAGTAGTAGTTACCGATGCACATCTGGAGGCATTCTGAGATCTGTGGACTATCAGAGTGTTGAAGAGACACAGAAAATGCATCGGGATTGAATACAACATTCACCATGCGCACTTTCCTCCACGGGAGTAATGTCTCAAACAGTCTACTCTTTGATCGTTCCCTGGAAGACCAGTAGTAGTTACCGATGCACGTCTGGTGGCATTCTGTAATCTGTGGACTATCAGAGTGTTGATGAAACACTGAAAATGCATTGGGATTGAATACAACAGTCACCATGCTCACTTTCCTCCATGGGAGTAATGTCTCAAACTGTGTACGATTTGATCGTTCCCAGGAAGACCAGTAGTAGTTTCCGATGCACATCTGGAGGCATTCTGTAATCTGTGGACCTTCAAAGTGTTGATGAAACACAGAAATTGAATCGGGATGGAATACAACAGTCACCATGCGCACTTTCCTCCATGGGAGTAATGTCTCAAAGAGTTTACGCTTTGATCGTTCCCTGGAAGACCAGTAGTAGTGTCCGATGCACATCTGGAGGCTTTCTGTAATCTGTGGACTATCAGAGTGTTGATGAAACACAGAAATTGCATCGGGATTTAATACAACAGTCACCATGCGCATTTTCCTCCAATGGGAGTAATGTCAAAAGAGTTTACGCTTTGATCGTTCCCTGGAAGACCAGTAGTAGTTTCCGATGCGCATCTGGAGGCATTCTGTAATCTGTGGACTATCAGAGTGTTGATGAAACACAGAAATTGCATCGGGATTGAATACAACAGTCACCATCCACACTTTCCTTCATGGGAGTAATGTCTGAAACAGTCTACTATTTGATCGTTCCCTGGAAGACCAGTAGTAGTTTCCGATGCACTTATGGTGGCGTTCTGTAATCTGTTGCCTATCAGAGTGTTGATGAAACACAGAAATTGCATCGGGATTGAATACAACAGTCACCATGCGCACTTTCCTCCACGGGAGTAATGTCTCAAACAGTCCACGCATTCATCGTTCCCTGGAAGACCAGTAGTAGTTTCCGATGCAAATCTGGGGGCATTCTGCAATCAGTGGACTATCAGAATTTTGATGAAACACAGAAATTGCATCGGGATTGAATATAACAGTCACCTTGCGCACTTTCCTCCATGGGAATAATGTCTCAAACAGTCTACGCTTTGATCGTTCCCAGGAGGACCAGTAGTAGTTTCCGATGCACATCTGGAGGCATTCTGTAATCTGTGGACTATCAAAGTGTTGATGAAATACAGAAATTGCATCGGGATTGAATACAACTGTCACCATGATCACTTTCCTCCATAAAAGTTATGTCTCAAACAGTCTACGCTTTGATCGTTCCCTGGAAGTCCAGTAGTAGTTTCCGATGCACATCTGGAGGCATTCTGTAATCTGTGGACTATCAGAGTGTTGATGAAACACAGAAAATGCATCGTGATTGAATACAACAGTCACCATGCGCACTTTCCTCCATGGGGAAATTCTCAAACAGTCTACGCTTTGATCGTTCCCTGGAAGACCAGTAGTAGTTACCGATTCACATCTGGAGGCACTCTGTAATCTGTGGACTATCAGATTGTTGATGAAACACAGAAATTGCATCGGGATTGAATACAACAGTCACCATGCGCACTTTCCTCCATGGGAGTAATGTCTCAATCAGTCTACGCTTTGATCGTTCCCTGGAAGACCAGTAGTAGTTGCCGATGCACATCTGGAGGCATTCTGAAATTTATGGACTATCAGAGTGTTCATTAAACACAGATATTGCATCGGGATTGTATACAACACTCACCATGGGCACTTTCCTCCATGGGAGTATTATCCCTAACAGTCTACGCTTTGATCATTCCCTGGAAGACCAGAAGTAGTTTCCGATGCACATCTGGTGGCATTCTGTAACCTGTGGAATATCAGAGTATTGATGAAACACAGAAATTCCATCGGGATTGAATACAACAATCACCATCCGCACTTTCCTCCATGGGAGTAATGTCTGAAACAGTCTACGCTTCGATCGATCCCTGGAAGACCAGAAGCAGTTTCCGATGCACATCTGGAGGCATTCTATAATCTGTTTACTATATGAGAGTTGATGAAACACATAAATTGCATCGGGATTAAATACAACAGTCACCATGCGCAATTTCCTCCATGGGAGTAATGTCTCAAACAGTCTACGCTTTGATCGTTCATCTGGGAGACCAGTAGTAGTTACCGATGCACATATGTAGGCATTCTGAAATCTGTGGACTATCAGAGTGTTGAAGAAACACAGAAAATGCATCGGGATTGAATACAACTGTCACCATGCGCACTTTCCTCCATTGGAGAAATTCTCAAACAGTCTACGCTTTGAGTGTTCCCTGGAAGACCAGTAGTAGCTTCCGATGCACATCTGGTGGCATTCTGTAACCTGTGGACCATCAAAGTGTTGATGAAACACAGAAATTGCATCGGGATTGAATACAACAGTCGCCATGCGCACTTTAATCCACGGGAGTAATGTCTCAAACAGTCTACGCTTTGATCGTTCCCTAGAAGTCCAGTAGTAGTTTCCGATGCACATCTGGAGGCATTCTGTAATCTGTGGACTATCAGAGTGTTGATAAAACACAGAAATTGCATCGGGATTGAACACAACAGTCACCATGCGCTGTTTCCTCCATGGGAGTAATGTCTCAAACATTCTACGCTTCGATCGTTCCTGGAAGGCCAGTAGTAGTTTCCGATGCACATCTGTAGGCTTTCTGTAATCTGTGGACTATCAGAGTGTTTATGAAACACAGAAATTGCATCGGGATTGAATACAACAGTCACCATGCGCATTTTCCTCCAATGGGAGTAATGTCAAAAGAGTTTACGCTTTGATCGTTCCCTGGAAGACCAGTAGTAGTTTCCGATGCACATCTGGAGGCATTCTGTAATCTGTGGACTATCAGAGTGTTGAAGAAATACAGAAATTGCATCGGGATTGAATACAACTGTCACCATGATCACTTTCCTCCATAAAAGTTATGTCTCAAACAGTCTACGCTTTGATCGTTCCCTGGAAGTCCAGTAGTAGTTTCCGATGCACATCTGGAGGCATTCTGTAATCTGTGGACTATCAGAGTGTTGATGAAACACAGAAAATGCATCGTGATTGAATACAACAGTCACCATGCGCACTTTCCTCCATGGGAGAAATTCTCAAACAGTCTACGCTTTGATCGTTCCCTGGAAGACCAGTAGTAGTTACCGATTCACATCTGGAGGCACTCTGTAATCTGTGGACTATCAGATTGTTGATGAAACACAGAAATTGCATCGGGATTGAATACAACAGTCACCATGCGCACTTTCTTCCATGGGAGTAATGTCTCAAACAGTCTACGCTTTGATCGTTCCCTGGAAGACCAGTAGTAGTTGTCGATGCACATTTGGAGGCATTCTGAAATCTATGGACTATCAGAGTGTTCATTAAACACAGATATTGCATCGGGATTGTATACAACACTCACCATGGGCACTTTCCTCCATGGGAGTATTATCCCTAACAGTCTACGATTTGATCATTCCCTGGAAGACCAGAAGTAGTTTCCGATGCACATCTGGTGGCATTCTGTAACCTGTGGAATATCAGAGTGTTGATGAAACACAGAAATTCCATCGGGATTGAATACAACAATCACCATCCGCACTTTCCTCCATGGGTGTAATGTCTGAAACAGTCTACGCTTCGATCGTTCCCTGGAAGACCAGAAACAGTTTCCGATGCACATCTGGAGGCATTCTATAATCTGTTTACTATATGAGAGTTGATGAAACACATAAATTGCATCGGGATTGAATACAACAGTCACCATGCGCAATTTCCTATATGGGAGTAATGTCTCAAACAGTCTACGCTTTGATCGTTCATCTGGGAGACCAGTAGTAGTTACCGATGCACATAAGGAGGCATTCTGAAATCTGTGGACTAGCAGAGTGTTGAAGAAACACAGAAAATGCATCGGGATTGAATACAACAGTCACCATGCGCACTTTCCTCCATTGGAGAAATTCTCAAACAGTCTACGCTTTGATTGTTCCCTGGAAGACCAGTAGTAGCTTCCGATGCACATCTGTAGGCTTTCTGTAATCTGTGGACTATCAGAGTGTTGATGAAACACAGAAATTGCATCGGGATTGAATACAACAGTCCCCATGCGCATTTTCCTCCAATGGGAGTAATGTCAAAAGTGTTTACGCTTTGATCGTTCCCTGGAAGACCAGTAGTAGTTTCCGATGCACATCTAGAGGCATTCTGTAATCTGTGGACTATCAGAGTGTTGATGAAACACAGAAATTGCATCGGGATTGTATACAACAGTCACCATGCGCACTTTCCTCCATGGGAGTAATGTCTCAAACAGTCTACGCTTTGATCGTTCATCTGGAAGACCAGTAGTATTTACCGATGCACATCTGGAGGCATTCTGAAATCTGTTCACTATCAGAGTGTTGAAGAAACACAGAAAATGCATCGGGATTGAATACAACAGTCTCCATGCGCACTTTCCTCCATAGGAGTAATGTCTCAAAGAGTTTACGCTTTGATCGTTCCCTGGAAGACCAGTAGTAGTTTCCGATGCACATCTGGAGGCATTCTGTAATTTGTGGACTATCAGAGTGTTGATGAAACACAGAAAATGCATCGGGATTGAATACAACAGTCACCATGCGCACTTTCCTCCACGGGAGTAATGTCTCAAACAGTCTACGCTTTGATCGTTCCCTGGAAGACGAGTAGCAGTTTCCGATGCACATCTGGTGGCATTCTGTAACCTGTGGACTATCAGAGTATTGATGAAACACAGAAATTGCATCGGGATTGAATACAACAGTCACCATGCGCACTTTCCTCCACGTTAGTAATGTCTCAAACAGTCTACGCTTTGATCGTTCCCTGGAAGACCAGTAGTTGTTTCCGATGCACGTCTGGTGGCATTCTGTAATCTGTGGACTATCAGAGTGTTGATGAAACACAGAAAATGCATCGGGATTGAACACAACAGTCACCATGCGCACTTTCCTCCATGGGAGTAATGTCCCAATCAGTGTACGTTTTGATCGTTCCCTGGAAGACCAGTTGTAGTGTCCGATGCACATCTGGAGGCTGTCTGTAATCTGTGGACTATCAGAGTGTTGATGAAACACAGAAAATGCATCGGGAATGAATACAACATTCACCATGCACACTTTCCTCCATGGGAGTAATGTCTCAAACAGTCTACGCTTTGATCGTTCCCTGCAAGACCAGTAGTAGTTTCCGATTGACATCTGGAGGCATTCTGTACTCTGTGGACTATCAGAGTGTTGATGAAACACAGAAATTGCATCGGGATTGAATACAACAATCACCATGCGCACTTTCCTCCATAAAAGTAATGTCTCAAACAGTCTACGCTTTGATCGTACCCTGGAAGACCAGTAGTAGTTTCTGATGAACATCTGGAGGCATTCTGTAATCTGTGGACTGTCAGAGTGTTGATGAAACACAGAAATTGCATCGGGATTGAATACAACAGTCACCATGCGCACTTACCTACACGGGAGTAATGTCTCAAACAGTCTACGCTTTGATCGTTCCCTGGAAGACCAGTAGTAGTTTCCGATGCACATCTGGTGGCATTCTGTAATCTGTGGACTGTCAGAGTGTTGATGAAACACAGAAAATGCATCGGGATTGAATACAACAGTCACCAGGCGCACTTTTCTCCATGGGAGTAATGTCTCAAACAGTCAACGCTTTCATCGTTCCCTGGAAGACCAGTTGTAGTTTCCGATGCACATCTGGGGGCATTCTGCAATCAGTGGACTATAAGAGTGTTGATGAAACACAGAAATTGCATCGGGATTGAATACAACAGTCCCCATGCGCACTTTCCTCCATGGGAGTAATGTCTCAAACAGTCTACGATTTGATCGTTAGCAGGAAGACCAGTAGTAGTTTCCGATGCACATCTGGAGGCATTCTGTAATCTGTGGACTATCAGAGTGTTGATGAAACACAGAAAATGCATCGGGATTGAATACAACAGTCACCATGCGCACTTTCCTCCATGGGAGTAATGTCTCAAAGAGTTTACGCTTTGATCGTTCCCTGGAAGACCAGTAGTAGTTTCCGATGGACATCAGGAGGCATTCTGTAATCTGTGGACTATCAGAGTGTTGATGAAAGACAGAAATTGCATCGGGACTGAATACAACTGTCACCATGCGCACTTTCCTCCATAAAAGTTATGTCTCAAACAGTCTACGCTTTGATCGTTCCCTGGAATTCCAGTAGTAGTTTCCGATGCACATCTGGAGGCATTCTGTAATCTGTGGACTATCAGAGTGTTGATGAAACACAGAAATTGCATCGGGATTAAATACAACAGTCACCATGTGCACTTATCTCATTGGGAGTAATTTCTCAAACAGTCTACGATTTGATCAATCCCTGGAAGACCAGTAGTAGTTTTCGATGCTAATCGTGAGGCATTCTGTAATCTGTGGACTATCAGAGTGTTGATGAAACACAGAAAATGCATCGGGATTGAATACAACAGTCACCATCCACACTTTCCTCCATGGGAGTAATGTTTGAAACAGTCTACGTTTTGATCGTTCCCTGGACGACCAGTATTTGTTTCCGATGCACATCTGGTAGCATTCTGTAATCTGTTGTTTATCAGAGTGTTGATGAAACACAGAAATTGCTTCGGGATTGAATACAACAATCACCATGCGCACTTTCCTCCACGGGAGTAATGTCTCAAACAGTCCACCATTTGATCGTTCTCTGGGAGACCAGTAGTAGCTTCCGATGCACAACTGGTTTAATTCTGTAATCTGTGGACTATCAGAGTATTGATGAAACACAGAAATTGCATCGGGACTTAATACAACAGTCACCAGGCGCACTTGTCTCCATGGGAGTAATGTCTCAAACAGTGTACGCTTTGATCGTTCCCTAGAAGACCAGTAGTAGTTTCCGATGCACATCTGGAGGCATTCTGCAATCAGTGGACTATCAGAGTGTTGATGAAACACAGAAATTGCATCGCGATTGAATACAACAGACACCATGCGCTTTTTCCTCCATGTTAGTAATATCACTAACAGTCTACGCTTTGATCATTCCCTCGAAGACCAGTAGTAGTTTCCGATGCACATCTGGTGGCATTCTGTAACCTGTGGACTATCAGAGTATTGATGATACACAGAAATTGCATCGTGATTGAATACAACAGTCACCATGCGCACTTTCCTCCATGGGAGTAATGTCTCAAACAGTCTACGCTTTGATCGTTCCCTGGAAGACCAAAAGTAGTTTCCGATGAACATCTGGAGGCATTCTGCAATCTGTGGACTATCAGAGTGTTGACGAAACACAGAAATTGCATCAGGATTGAATACAACACTCACCATGCGCACTTTCCTCCATTGGAGTAATATCTCTAACAGTCTACGCTTTGATCGTTCCCAGGAAGACCAGTAGTAGTTTCCGATGCACATCTGGAGTCATTCTGTAATCTGTGGACTATCAGAGTGTTGATGAAACACAGAAAATGCATCGGGATTGAATACAACAGTCACCATGCGCACTTTCCTCCATGGGAGTAATGTCTCAAAGAGTTTACGCTTTGATCGTTCCCTGGAAGACCAGTAGTAGTTTCCGATGGTCATCTGGAGGCATTCTGTAATCTGTGGACTATCAGGGTGTTGATGAAATACAGAAATTGCATCGGGATTGAATACAACTTTCACCATGCGCACTTTCCTCCATAAAAGTTATGTCTCAAACAGTCTACGCTTTGATCGTTCCCTGGAAGTCCAGTAGTAGTTTCCGATGCACATCTGGAGGCATTCTGTAATCTGTGGACTATCAGAGTGTTGATGAAACACAGAAATTGCATCGGGAAAGGAAACAACAATCATCATGCGCACTTTCCTCCACGGGAGTAATGTCCCTACAGTCTACACTTTGATCGTTCCCTGGATGACCAGTAGTAGTTTCCGATGCACATCTGGTGGCATACTGTAATCTGTGGAATATCAGAGTGTTGATGAAACACAGAAATTGCATCGGGATTGAACACAACAGTCACCATGCGCACTTTCCTCCATGGGAGTAATGTCTCAAACAGTCTACGCTTTGATCGTTCCCTGGAAGACCAGTAGTAGTTTCCGATGCACATCTGGAGGCATTCTGTAATCTGTGGACTATCAGAGTGTTGATGAAACACAGAAATTACATCGGGATTGAATACAACAGTCACCATGCGCACTTCCCTCCATGGGAGAAATTCTCAAACAGTCTACGCTTTGATCGTTCCATGGAAGACCAGTAGTAGTTACCGATTCACATCTGGAGGCACTCTGTAATCTGTGGACTATCAGATTGTTGATGAAACACAGAAATTGCATCGGGATTGAATACAACAGTCACCATGCTCACTTTCCTCCATGGGAGTAATGTCTCAAACAGTCTACTATTTGATCGTTCCCTGGAAGACCAGTAGTAGTTACCGATGCACATCTGGAGGCATTCTGAAATCTGTGGACTATCAGAGTGCATCGGGATTGTATACAACACTCACCATGGGCACGTTCCTCCATGGGAGTAATATCCTCAACAGTCTACGCTTTGATCATTCCATGGAAGAACAGAAGTAGTTTCCGATGCACATCTGGTGGCATTCTGTAACCTGTGGACTATCTGAGAGTTGATGAAACACACAAATTGCATCGGGATTGAATACAACAGTCACCATGCGCACTTTCCTCCATGGGAGTAATGTCTCAAACTGTCTTCGCTTTGATCGTTCATCTGGAAGACCAGTAGTAGTTACCGATGCACATCTGGAGGCATTCTGAGATCTGTGGACTATCAGAGTGTTGAAGAGACACAGAAAATGCATCGGGATTGAATACAACATTCACCATGCGCACTTTCCTCCACGGGAGTAATGTCTCAAACAGTCTACTCTTTGATCGTTCCCTGGAAGACCAGTAGTAGTTACTGATGCACGTCTGGTGGCATTCTGTAATCTGTGGACTATCAGAGTGTTGATGAAACACAGAAAATGCATTGGGATTGAATACAACAGTCACCATGCTCACTTTCCTCCATGGGAGTAATGTCTCAAACAGTGTACGATTTGATCGTTCCCAGGAAGACCAGTAGTAGTTTCCGATGCACATCTGGAGGCATTCTGTAATCTGTGGACCTTCAAAGTGTTGATGAAACACAGAAATTGAATCGGGATTGAATACAACAGTCACCATGCGGACTTTCCTCCATGGGAGTAATGTCTCAAAGAGTTTACGCTTTGATCGTTCCCTGGAAGACCAGTAGTAGTGTCCGATGCACATCTGGAGGCTTTCTGTAATCTGTGGACTATCAGAGTGTTGATGAAACACAGAAATTGCATCGGGATTTAATACAACAGTCACCATGCGCATTTTCCTCCAATGGGAGGAATGTCAAAAGAGTTTACGCTTTGATCGTTCCCTGGAAGACCAGTAGTAGTTTCCGATGCGCATCTGGAGGCATTCTGTAATCTGTGGACTATCAGAGTGTTGATGAAACACAGAAATTGCATCGGGATTGAATACAACAGTCACCATCCACACTTTCCTTCATGGGAGTGATGTCTGAAACAGTCTACTATTTGATCGTTCCCTGGAAGACCAGTAGTAGTTTCCGATGCACTTATGGTGGCGTTCTGTAATCTGTTGCCTATCAGAGTGTTGGTGAAACACAGAAATTGCATCGGGATTGAATACAACAGTCACCATGCGCACTTTCCTCCACGGGAGTAATGTCTCAAACAGTCCACGCATTCATCGTTCCCTGGAAGACCAGTAGTAGTTTCCGATGCAAATCTGGGGGCATTCTGCAATCAGTGGACTATCAGAATTTTGATGAAACACAGAAATTGCATCGGGATTGAATATAACAGTCACCTTGCGCACTTTCCTCCATGGGAATAATGTCTCAAACAGTCTACGCTTTGATCGTTCCCAGGAGGACCAGTAGTAGTTTCCGATGCACATCTGGAGGCATTCTGTAATCTGAGGATTATCAGAGTGTTGATGAAACACAGAAAATGCATCGGGATTGAATACAACAGTCCCCATGCGCACTTTCCTCCATAGGAGTAATGTCTCAAAGAGTTTACGCTTTGATCGTTACCTGGAAGACCAGTAGTAGTTTCCGATGGACATCTGGAGGCATTCTGTAATCTGTGGACTATCAGAGCGTTGATGAAATACAGAAATTGCATCGGGATTGAATACAACTGTCACCATGATCACTTTCCTCCATAAAAGTTATGTCTCAAACAGTCTACGCTTTGATCGTTCCCTGGAAGTCCAGTAGTAGTTTCCGATGCACATCTGGAGGCATTCTGTAATCTGTGGACTATCAGAGTGTTGATGAAACACAGAAAATGCATCGTGATTGAATACAACAGTCACCATGCGCACTTCCCTCCATGGGAGAAATTCTCAAACAGTCTACGCTTTGATCGTTCCCTGGAAGACCAGTAGTAGTTACCGATTCACATCTGGAGGCTCTCTGTAATCTGTGGACTATCAGATTGTTGATGAAACACAGAAATTGCATCGGAATTGAATACAACAGTCACCATGCGCACTTTCCTCCATGGGAGTAATGTCTCAATCAGTCTACGCTTTATCGTTCCCTGGAAGACCAGTAGTAGTTGCCGATGCACATCTGGAGGCATTCAGAAATCTATGGACTATCAGAGTGTTCATTAAACACAGATATTGCATCGGGATTGTATACAACACTCACCATGGGCACTTTCCTCCATGGGAGTATTATCCCTAACAGTCTACGCTTTGATCATTCCCTGGAAGACCAGAAGTAGTTTCCGATGCACATCTGGTGGCATTCTGTAACCTGTGGAATATCAGAGTATTGATGAAACACAGAAATTCCATCGGGATTGAATACAACAATCACCATCCGCACTTTCCTCCATGGGAGTAATGTCTGAAACAGTCTACGCTTCGATCGATCCCTGGAAGACCAGAAGCAGTTTCCGATGCACATCTGGAGGCATTCTATAATCTGTTTACTATATGAGAGTTGATGAAACACATAAATTGCATCGGGATTAAATACAACAGTCACCATGCGCAATTTCCTCCATGGGAGTAATGTCTCAAACAGTCTACGCTTTGATCGTTCATCTGGGAGACCAGTAGTAGTTACCGATGCACATATGTAGGCATTCTGAAATCTGTGGACTATCAGAGTGTTGAAGAAACACAGAAAATGCATCGGGATTGAATACAACTGTCACCATGCGCACTTTCCTCCATTGGAGAAATTCTCAAACAGTCTACGCTTTGATTGTTCCCTGGAAGACCAGTAGTAGCTTCCGATGCACATCTGGTGGCATTCTGTAACCTGTGGACCATCAAAGTGTTGATGAAACACAGAAATTGCATCGGGATTGAATACAACAGTCGCCATGCGCACTTTAATCCACGGGAGTAATGTCTCAAACAGTCTACGCTTTGATCGTTCCCTAGAAGTCCAGTAGTAGTTTCCGATGCACATCTGGAGGCATTCTGTAATCTGTGGACTATCAGAGTGTTGATAAAACACAGAAATTGCATCGGGATTGAACACAACAGTCACCATGCGCTGTTTCCTCCATGGGAGTAATGTCTCAAACATTCTACGCTTCGATCGTTCCTGGAAGGCCAGTAGTAGTTTCCGATGCACATCTGTAGGCTTTCTGTAATCTGTGGACTATCAGAGTGTTGATGAAACACAGAAAATGCATCGTGATTGAATACAACAGTCACCATGCGCACTTTCCTCCATGGGAGAAATTCTCAAACAGTCTACGCTTTGATCGTTCCCTGGAAGACCAGTAGTAGTTACCGATTCACATCTGGAGGCACTCTGTAATCTGTGGACTATCAGATTGTTGATGAAACACAGAAATTGCATCGGGATTGAATACAACAGTCACCATGCGCACTTTCCTCCATGGGAGTAATGTCTCAAACAGTCTACGCTTTGATCGTTCCCTGGAAGACCAGTAGTAGTTGTCGATGCACATCTGGAGGCATTCTGAAATCTATGGACTATCAGAGTGTTCATTAAACACAGATATTGCATCGGGATTGTATACAACACTCACCATGGGCACTTTCCTCCATGGGAGTATTATCCCTAACAGTCTACGCTTTGATCATTCCCTGGAAGACCAGAAGTAGTTTCCGATGCACATCTGGTGGCATTCTGTAACCTGTGGAATATCAGAGTGTTGATGAAACACAGAAATTCCATCGGGATTGAATACAACAATCACCATCCGCACTTTCCTCCATGGGAGTAATGTCTGAAACAGTCTACGCTTCGATCGTTCCCTGGAAGACCAGAAGCAGTTTCCGATGCACATCTGGAGGCATTCTATAATCTGTTTACTAAATGAGAGTTGATGAAACACATAAATTGCATCGGGATTGAATACAACACTCATCATGCGCACTTTCCTCCACGGGAGTAATGTCCCAAACAGTCTACGCTTTGATTGTTCCCTGGAAGACCAGTAGTAGCTTCCGATGCACATCTGGTGGCATTCTGTAACCTGTGGACCATCAGAGTGTTGATGAAACACAGAAATTGCATCGGGATTGAATACAACAGTCGCCATGCGCACTTTCCGCCACGGGAGTAATGTCTCAAACAGTCTACGCTTTGATCGTTCCCTGGAAGTCCAGTAGTAGTTTCCGATGCACATCTGGAGGCATTCTGTAATCTGTGGACTATCAGAGTGTTGATAAAACACAGAAATTACATCGGGATTGAACACAACAGTCACCATGCGCTGTTTCCTCCATGGGAGTAATGATTCAAACATTCTACGCTTCGATCGTTCCTGGAAGGCCAGTAGTAGTTTCCGATGCACATCTGTAGGCTTTCTGTAATCTGTGGACTATCAGAGTGTTGATGAAATACAGAAATTGCATCGGGATTGAATACAACAGTCACCATCCGCACTTTCCTCCATGGGAGTAATGTCTGAAACAGTCTAGGCTTCGATCGTTCCCTGGAAGACCAGAAGTAGTTTCCGATGCTCATCTGGAGGCATTCTGAAATCTGTGGACTATCAGAGTGTTGACGAAACACAGAAAATGCATCGGGATTGAATACAACAGTCACAATGCGCACTTTCCTCCATGGGAGTAATGTCTCAAAGAGTTTACGATTTGATCGTTCCCTGGATGACCAGTAGTAGTGTCCGATGCATATCTGGAGGCATTCTGTAATCTGTGGACTATCAGAGTGTTGATGAAACACAGAAAATGCATCGGGATTGAATACAACAGTCACCACGCGCACTTTCCTCCACGGGAGTAATGTCTCAAACAGTCTACGCTTTGATCGTTCCCTGGAAGACGAGTAGCAGTTTCCGATGCACATCTGGTGGCATTCTGTAACCTGTGGACTATCAGAGTATTGATGAAAAATAGAAATTGCATCGGGATTGAACACAACTGTCACCATGCGCTGTTTCCTCCATGGGAGTAATGTCTCAAACATTCTACGCTTCGATCGTTCCTGGAAGGCCAGTAGTAGTTTCCGATGAACATCTGTAGGCTTTCTGTAATCTGTGGACTATCAGAGTGTTGATGAAACACAGAAATTGCATCGGGATTGAATACAACAGTCCCCATGCGCATTTTCCTCCAATGGGAGTAATGTCAAATGTGTTTACGCTTTGATCGTTCCCTGGAAGACCAGTAGTAGTTTCCGATGCACATCTGGAGGCATTCTGTAATCTGTGGACTATCAGAGTGTTGATGAAACACAGAAATTGCATCGGGATTGAATACAACAGTCACCATCCGCACTTTCCTCCATGGGAGTAATGTCTGAGACAGTCTACGCTTTGATCGTTTCCTGGAAGACCAGTAGTAGTTTCCGATTAACATCTGGAGGCATCCTGTAATCGGTGGACTATCAGAGTATTGATGTAACACAGAAATTGCCTCGGGATTGAAGACAACAGTCACCATGCGCACTTTCCTCCATGGTAATAATGTCTAAAACAGTCTACGCTTTGATCGTTCCCAGGAAGACCAGTAGTAGTTTCCGATGCACATCTGGAGTCATTCTGTAATCTGTGGACTATCAGAGTGTTGATGAAACACAGAAAATGCATCGGGATTGAACACAACAGTCACCTTGCGCACTTTCCTCCATGGGAGTAATGTCCCAAACTGTCTACGCTTTGATCGTTACCTGGAAGTCCACTAGTAGTTTCCGATGCACATCTGGTGGCATTCTGTAAACTGTGGACTATCAGAGCGTTGATGAAACACAGAAATTGCATCGTGATTGAATACAACAGTCACCATGCGCACTTCCCTCCATGGGAGAAATTCTCAAACAGTCTACGCTTTGATCGTTCCCTGGAAGACCAGTAGTAGTTACCGATTCACATCTGGAGGCACTCTGTAATCTGTGGACTATCAGATTGTTGATGAAACACAGAAATTGCATCGGGATTGAATACAACAGTCACCATGCGCACTTTCCTCCATGGGAGTAATGTCTCAAACAGTCTACTATTTGATCTTTCCCTGGAAGACCAGTAGTAGTTACCGATGCACATCTGGAGGCATTCTGAAATCTGTGGAATATCAGAGTGTTCATGAAACACAGATATTGCATCGGGATTGTATACAACACTCACCATGGGCACTTTCCTCCATGGGAGTAATGTCCCTATCAGTCTACGCTTTGATCATTCCATGGAAGACCAGAAGTAGTATCCGATGCACATCTGGTGGCATTCTGTAACCTGTTTACTACCTGAGAGTTGATGAAACACAGAAATTGCATCGGGATTGAATACAACAGTCACCATGCGCACTTTCCTTCATGGGAGTAATGTCTCAAACAGTGTACGCTTTGATCGTTCCCTGGAAGACCAGTAGTAGTGTCCGATGCACATCTGGAGGCTATCTGTAATCTGTGGACTATCAGAGTGTTGATGAAACACAGAAATTGCATCGGGATTTAATACAACAGTCACCATGCGCATTTTCCTCCAATGGGAGTAATGTCAAAAGGTTTTACGCTTTGATCGTTGCCTGGAAGACCAGTAGTAGTTTCCGATGCACATCTGGAGGCAATCTGTAATCTGTGGACTATCAGAGTGTTGATGAAACACAGAAATTGCATCAGGATTGAATACAACAGTCACCATCCACACTTTCCTTCATGGGTGTAATGTCTGAAACAGTCTACGATTTGATCGTTCCCTGGAAGACCAGTAGTAGTTTCCGATGCACTTATGGTGGCGTTCTGTAATCTGTTGCCTATCAGAGTGTTGAAGAAACACAGAAATTTCATCGGGATTGAATACAACTGTCACCATGCGCACTTTCCTCCACGGGAGTAATGTCTCAAACAGTCCACGCATTCATCGTTCCCTGGAAGACCAGTAGTAGTTTCCGATGCAAATCTGGGGGCATTCTGCAATCAGTGGACTATCAGAATTTTGATGAAACACAAAAATTGCATCGGGATTGAATACAAGAGTCACCTTGCGCACTTTCCTCCATGGGAGTAATGTCTGAAACAGTCTACGCTTCGATCGTTCCCAGGAAGACCAGAAGCAGTTTCCGATGCACATCTGGAGGCATTCTATAATCTGTTTACTATCTGAGAGTTGATGAAACACAGAAATTGCATCGGGATTGAATACAACAGTCACCATGCGCTATTTCCTGCATGGGAGTAATGTCTCAAACAGTCTACGCTTTGATAGTTCATCTGGAAGACCAGTAGTAGTTTCCGATGCACATCTGGAGGCATTCTGAAATCTGTGGAATATCAGAGTGTTCATGAAACACAGAAATTCCATCGGGATTGAATACAACAATCACCATCCGCACTTTCCTCCATGGGAGTAATGTCTTGAACAGTCTACGCTTTGATCGTTCCCTGGAAGACGAGTAGCAGTTTCCGATACACATCTGGTGGCATTCTGTAACCTGTGGACTATCAGAGTATTGATGAAACATAGAAATTGCATCGGGATTGAATACAACAGTCACCATGCGCACTTTCCTCCACGGGAGTAATGTCTCAAACAGTCTACGCTTTGATCGTTCCCTGGAAGACCAGTAGTAGTTTCCGATGCACGTCTGGTGGCATTCTGTAACCTGTTTACTACCTGAGAGTTGATGAAACACAGAAATTGCATCGGGATTGAATACAACAGTCACCATGCGCACTTTCCTCCACGGGAGTAATGTCTTGAACAGTCTACGCTTTGATCGTTCCCTGGAAGACGAGTAGCAGTTTCCGATGCACATCTGGTGGCATTCTGTAACCTGTGGACTATCAGAGTATTGATGAAACATAGAAATTGCATCGGGATTGAATACAACAGTCACCATGCGCACTTTCCTCCACGGGAGTAATGTCTCAAACAGTCTACGCTTTGATCGTTCCCTGGAAGACCAGTAGTAGTTTCCGATGCACGTCTGGTGGCATTCTGTAACCTGTGGACTATCAGTGTGTTGATGAAACACAGAAATTGCATCGGGATTGAATACAACTGTCACCATCCGCACTTTCCTCCATGGGAGTAATTTCTGAAACAGTCTACGCTTCGATCGTTCCCTGGAAGACCAGAAGTAGTTTCGATGCACATCTGGAGGCATTCTGAAATCTGTGGACTATCAGAGTGTTGACGAAACACAGAAAATGCATCGGGATTGAATACAACAGTCACAATGCGCACTTTCCTCCATGGGAGTAATGTCTCAAAGAGTTTACGCTTTGATCGTTCCCTGGAAGACCAGTAGTAGTGTCCGATGCACATCTGGTGGCATTCTGTAACCTGTGGACTATCAGAGTATTGTTGAAACATAGAAATTGCATCGGGATTGAATACAACAGTCCCCATGCGCACTTTCCTCCACGGGAGTAATGTCTCGAACAGTCTACGCTTTGATCGTTCCCTGGAAGACCAGTAGTAGTTTCCGATGCACGTCTGGTGGCATTCTGTAATCTGTGGACTATCAGAGTGTTGATGAAACACACAAAATGCATTGGGATTGAATACAACAGTCACCATGCCCACTTTCCTCCATGGGAGTTATGTCTCAAAGAGTTTACGCTTTGATCGTTCCCTGGAAGACCAGTAGTAGTGTCCGATGCACATCTGGAGGCTTTCTGTAATCTGTGGACTATCAGAGTGTTGATGAAACACAGAAATAGCATCGGGATTGAATACAACAGTCACCATGCGCATTTTCCTTCATGGGATTAATGTCTGAAACAGTCTACGATTTGATCGATCCCTGGAAGACCAATAGTAGTTTCCGATGCACATATGGAGGCATTCTGTAATCTGTTGACTATCAGAGTGTTGATGAAACACAAAAATTGCATCGGGATTGAATACAACAGTCACCATGCGCACTTTCCTCCGTGGGAGTAATGTCTCAAACAGTCTACGCTTTGATCGTTCCCTGGAAGACCAGTAGTAGTTTCCGATGCACGTCTGGTGGCATTCTCTAATCTGTGGACTATCAGAGTGTTGATGAAACACACAAAATGCATTGGGATTGAATACAACAGTCACATGTGCACTTTCCTCCATGGGAGTAATGTCTCAAACAGTTTACGCTTTGATCGTTCCCTGGAAGACCAGTAGTAGTGTCCGATGCACATCTGGAGGCTTTCAGTAATCTGTGGACTATCAGAGTGTTGATGAAACACAGAAATTGCATCGGGATTCAATACAACAGTCACCATGCGCACTTTCCTCCATGGGAAAAATTCTCAAACAGTCTACGCTTTGATCGTTCCCTGGAAGACCAGTAGTAGTTACCGATTCACATATGGAGGCACTCTGTAATCTGTGGACTATCAGATTGTTGATGAAACACAGAAATTGCATCGGGATTGAATACAACAGTAACCATGCACACTTTCCTCCATGGGAGTAATGTCTCAAACAGTCTACGCTTTGATCGTTCCCTGGATGTCCAGTAGTAGTTGCCGATGCTCAACTGGAGGCATTCTGTAATCTGTGGACTATCAGAGTGTTCATGAAACACAGATATTGCATCGGGATTGTATAGAACACTCACCATGGGCACTTTCCTCCATGGGAGTAATATCCCTAACAGTGTACGCTTTGATCATTCCCTGGAAGACCAGAAGTAGTTTCCGATGCACATCTGGTGGCATTCTGTAACCTGTGGACTATCAGAGTGTTGATGAAACACAGAAATTGCATCGGGATTGAATACAACAGTCACCATGCGCACTTTCCTCCATGGGAGTAATGTCTCAAACAGTCTACGTTTTGATCGTTCATCTGGAAGACCAGTAGTATTTACCGATGCACATTTGGAGGCATTCTGAAATCTGTGGACTATCAGAGTGTTGGAGAAACACAGAAAATGCATCGGGATTGAATACAACAGTCACCATATGCACTTTCCTCCATGGGAGTAATGTCTCAAAGAGATTACGCTTTGATCGTTCCCTAGAAGACCAGTAGTAGTGTCCGATGCACATCTGGAGGCATTCTGTAATCTGTGGACTAACAGAGTGTTGATGAAACACAGAAAATGCATCGGGATTGAATACAACAGTCACCATGCGCACTTTCCTCCATTTGAGTAATGTCTCAAACAGTGTACGTTTTGATCGTTGCCAGGAAGACCAGTAGTAGTTTCCGATGCACATCTGGAGGCATTCTGTAATCTGTGGACCTTCAAGTGTTGATGAAACACAGAAATTGAATCGGGATTGAATAGAACAGTCACCATGCGCACTTTCCTCCATGGGAGTAATTCTCAAACAGTCTACGCTTTGATCCTTCCCTGTAAGACCAGTAGTAGTTTCCGATGCACATCTGGTGGCATTCTGTAACCTGTGGACAATCAGAGTGTTGATGAAACACAGAAATTGCATCGGAATTGAATACAACAGTCACTATGCGCACTTTCCTCCACGGGAGTAATGTCTCAAACAGTCTACGCTCTGATCGTTTCCTGGAAGTCCAGCAGTAGTTTCCGATGCACAACTGGAGGCATTCTGTAATCTGTGGAATATCAGAATGTTGATGAAACACAGAAATTGCATCGGGACTGAACACAACAGTCACCATGCGCACTTTCCTCCATGGGAGTAGTGTCTCTAACATTCTACGCTTCGATCGTTCCTGGAAGACCAGTAGTAGTCTCAGATGCACATCTGTAGGCTTTCTGTAATCTGTGGACTATCAGAGTGTTGATGAAACACAGAAATAGCATCGGGATTGAATACAACAGTCACCATCCGCACTTTCCTCCATGGGAGTAATGTCTGAAACAGTCTACGCTTCGATCGTTCCCTGGAAGACCAGAAGTAGTTCCCGATGCACATCTGGAGGCATTCTATAATCTGTTTACTATCTGAGAGTTGATGAAACACTGAAATTGCATCGTGATTGAATACAACAGACACCATGCGCACTTTCCTCCATGAGAGTAATGTCTCAAACAGTCTAAGCTTTGATCGTTCATCTGGAAGACCAGTAGTAGTTTCCGATGCACATCTGGAGGCATTCTGTAATCTGTGGACTATCAGAGTGTTGATGAAACACAGAAAATGCATCGGGATTGAATACAACAGTCACCATGCGCACTTTCCTCCATGGGAGTAATGTCTCGAAGAGTTTACGCTTTGATCGTTCCCTGGAAGACCAGTAGTAGTTTCCGATGCACGTCTGGTGGCATTCTGTAATCTGTGGACTATCAGAGTTTGATGAAACACACAAAATGCATTGGGATTGAATACAACAGTCACCATGCGCACTTTCCTCCATGGGAGTAATGTCTGAAACAGTCTACGATTTGATCGTTCCCTGGAAGACCAATAGTAGTTTCCGATGCACATACGGAGGCATTCTGTAATCTGTTGACTATCAGAGTGTTGATGAAACACAAAAATTGCATCGGGATTGAATACAACAGTCACCATGCGCACTTTCCTCCATGGGAGTAATGTCTCAAACAGTCCACGCTTTGATCGTTCCCTGGAAGACCAGTAGTAGTTTCCGATGCAAATCTGGGGGCATTCTGCAATCAGTGGATTATCAGAGTTTTGATGAAACACAGAAAATGCATCGGGATTGAATACAACAGTCACCATGCGCACTTTCCTCCACGGGAGTAATGTCTCAAACAGTCTACGCTTTGATCGTTCCCTGGAAGACCAGTAGTAGTTTCCGATGCACGTCTGGTGGCATTCTGTAATCTGTGGACTATCAGAGTGTTGATGAAACACACAAAATGCATTGGGATTGAATACAACAGTCACATGTGCACTTTCCTCCATGGGAGTAATGTCTCAAACAGTGTACGCTTTGATCGTTCCCAGGAAGACCAGTAGTAGTTTCCGATGCACATCTGGAGGCATTCTGTAATCTGTGGACCTTCAAAGTGTTTATAAAACATATACATTGAATCGGGATTGAATACAACAGTCACCATTTGCACTTTCCTCCATGGGAGTATGTCTCAAAGAGTTTACGCTATGATCGTTCCCTGGAAGACCAGTAGTAGTGTCCGATGCACATCTGGAGGCTTTCTGTAATCTGTGGACTATCAGAGTGTTGATGAAACACAGAAATTGCCTCGGGATTGAATACAACAGTCACCTTGCGCACTGTCCTCCATGGGAGTAATGTCTCAAACAGTCTACGCTTTGATCGTTCCCAGGAAGACCAGTAGTAGTTTCCGATGCACATCTGGAGGCATTTTGTAATCTGTGGACTATCAGAGTGTTGATGAAACACAGAAAATGTATCGGGATTGAATACAACAGTCACAATGCGCATATTCCTCCATGGGAGTAATGTCTCAAAGAGTTTACGCTTTGATCGTTACCTGGAAGACCAGTAGTAGTTTCCGATGGACATCTGGAGGCATTCTGAAATCTGTGGGCTATCAGAGTGTTGATGAAATACAGAAATTACATCGGGATTGAATACAACAGTCACCATGCGCACTTTCCTCCATGGGAGTAATGTCTCAAAGAGTTTACGCTTTGATCGTTCCCTGGAAGACCAGTAGTGGTGTCCGATGCACATCTGGAGGCTTTCTGTAATCTGTGGACTATCAGAGTGTTGATGAAACACAGAAATTGCATCGTGATTGTATACAACAGTCACCATGCGCACTTTCCTCCATGGGAGAAATTCTCAAACAGTCTACGCTTTGATCGTTCCCTGGAAGACCAGTAGTAGTTACCGATTCACATATGGAGGCACTCTGTAATCTGTGGACTATCAGATTGTTGATGAAACACAGAAATTGCATCGGGATTGAATACAACAGTCACCATGCGCACTTTCCTCCATGGGAGTAATGTCTCAAACGGTCTACGCTTTGATCGTTCCCTGGATGTCCAGTAGTAGTTGCCGATGCACATCTGGAGGCATTCTGTAATCTGTGGACTATCAGAGTGTTCATGAAACACAGATATTGCATCGGGATTGTATAGAACACTCACCATGGGCACTTTCCTCCATGGGAGTAATATCCCTAACAGTGTACGCTTTGATCATTCCCTGGAAGACCAGAAGTAGTTTCCGATGCACATCTGGTGGCATTCTGTAACCTGTGGACTATCAGAGTGTTGATGAAACACAGAAATTGCATCGGGATTGAATACAACAGTCACCATGCGCACTTTCCTCCATGGGAGTAATGTCTCAAACAGTCTACGCTTTGATCGTTCATCTGGAAGACCAGTAGTATTTACAGATGCACATCTGGAGGCATTCTAAAATCTGTGGACTATCAGAGTGTTGAAGAAACACAGAAAATGCATCGGGATTGAATACAACAGTCACCATATGCATTTTCCTCCATGGGAGTAATGTCTCAAAGAGTTTACGCTTTGATCGTTCCCTAGAAGACCAGTAGTAGTGTCCGATGCACATCTGGAGGCATTCTGTAATCTGTGGACTATCAGAGTGTTGATGAAACACAGAAAATGTATCGGGATTGAATACAACAGTCACAATGCGCACTTTCCTCCATGGGAGTAATGTCTCAAAGAGTTTACGCTTTGATCGTTACCTGGAAGACCAGTAGTAGTTTCCGATGAACATCTGGAGGCATTCTGTAACCTGTGGACTATCAGAGTGTTGATGAAACATAGAAATTGCATCGGGATTGAATACAACAGTCACCATGCGCACTTCCCTCCATGGGAGTAATGTCCCAAACAGTCTACGCTTTGATCGTTCCCTGGAAGACCAGTAGTAGTTTCCGATGCACATCGGGAGGCATTCTATAATCTGTGGACTATCAGAGTGTTGATGAAACACAGAAATTGCATCGGATTGAATACAACAGTCACCATGCGCACTTTCCTCCACGGGAGTAATGTCTCAAACAGTCTACGCTCTGATCGTTTCCTGGAAGTCCAGCAGTAGTTTCCGATGCACAACTGGAGGCATTCTGTAATCTGTGGAATATCAGAATGTTGATGAAACACAGAAATTGCATCGTTACTGAACACAACAGTCACCATGCGCACTTTCCTCCATGGGAGTAGTGTCTCTAACATTCTACGCTTCGATCGTTCCCTGGAAGACCAGAAGTAGTTCCCGATGCACATCTGGAGGCATTCTATAATCTGTTTACTATCTGAGAGTTGATGAAACACTGAAATTGCATCGTGATTGAATACAACAGACACCATGCGCACTTTCCTCCATGAGAGTAATGTCTCAAACAGTCTAAGCTTTGATCGTTCATCTGGAAGACCAGTAGTAGTTACCGATGCACATCTGGAGGCATTCTGAAATCTGTGGACTATCTGAGTGTTGAAGAAACACAGAAAATGCATCGTGATTGAATACAACAGTCACCATGCGCACTTTCCTCCATGGGAGTAATGTCTCAAAGAGTTTACGCTTTGATCGTTCCCTGGAAGACCAGTAGTAGTGTCCGATGCACATCTGGAGGCATTCTGTAATCTGTGGACTATCAGAGTGTTCATGAAACACAGATATTGCATCGGGATTGTATAGAACACTCTCCATGGGCACTTTCCCCCATGGGAGTTATATCCCTAACAGCCTACGCTTTGATCATTCCCTGGAAGACCAGAAGTAGTTTCCGATGCACATCTGGTGGCATTCTGTAACCTGTGGACTATCAGAGTGTTGATGAAACACAGAAGTTGCATCGGGATTGAATACAACAATCACCATCCGCACTTTCGTCCATGGGAATAATGTCTGAAACAGTCTACGCTTCGATCGTTCCCTGGAAGACCAGAAGTAGTTTCCGATGCACATCTGGAGGCATTCTATAGTCTGATTACTATCTGAGAGTTGATGAAACACAGAAATTGCATCGGGATTGAATACAACAGTCACAATGCGCACTTTCCTAAATGGGAGTAATGTCTCAAACAGTCTACGCTTTGATCGTTCATCTGGAAGACCAGTAGTATTTACAGATGCACATCTGGAGGCATTCTAAAATCTGTGGACTATCAGAGTGTTGAAGAAACACAGAAAATGCATCGGGATTGAATACAACAGTCACCATATGCACTTTCCTCCATGGGAGTAATGTCTCAAAGAGTTTACGCTCTGATCGTTCCCTGGAAGACCAGTAGTAGTGTCCGATGCACATCTGGAGGCATTCTGTAATCTGTAGACCTTCAAAGTGTTGATGAAACACAGAAATTGAATCGGGATTGAATACAACAGTCACCATGCGCACTTTCCTCCATGGGAGTAATTCTCGAAGAGTCTACGCTTTGATCGTTCCCTGTAAGACCAGTAGTAGTTTCCGATGCACATCTGGTGGCATTCTGTAACCTGTGGACAATCAGAGTGTTGATGAAACACAGAAATTGCATCGGGATTGAATACAACAGTCACCATGCGCACTTTCCTCCACGGGAGTAATGTCTCAAACAGTCTACGCTTTGATCGTTCCCTGGAAGACCAGTAGTAGTTTCCGATGCACGTCTGGTGGCATTCTGTAACCTGTGGACTATCAGTGTGTTGATGAAACACAGAAATTGCATCGGGATTGAATACAACTGTCACCATCCGCACTTTCCTCCATGGGAGTAATTTCTGAAACAGTCTACGCTTCGATCGTTCCCTGGAAGACCAGAAGTAGTTTCGATGCACATCTGGAGGCATTCTGAAATCTGTGGACTATCAGAGTGTTGACGAAACACAGAAAATTCATCGGGATTGAATACAACAGTCACAATGCGCACTTTCCTCCATGGGAGTAATGTCTCAAAGAGTTTACGCTTTGATCGTTCCCTGGAAGACCAGTAGTAGTGTCCGATGCACATCCGGTGGCATTCTGTAACCTGTGGACTATCAGAGTATTGTTGAAACATAGAAATTGCATCGGGATTGACTACAACAGTCACCATGCGCACTTTCCTCCACGGGAGTAATGTCTCGAACAGTCTACGCTTTGATCGTTCCCTGGAAGACCAGTAGTAGTTTCCGATGCACGTCTGGTGGCATTCTGTAATCTGTGGACTATCAGAGTGTTGATGAAACACACAAAATGCATTGGGATTGAATACAACAGTCACCATGCCCACTTTCCTCCATGGGAGTTATGTCTCAAAGAGTTTACGCTTTGGTCGTTCCCTGGAAGACCAATAGTAGTGTCCGATGCACATCTGGAGGCTTTCTGTAATCTGTGGACTATCAGAGTGTTGATGAAACACAGAAATAGCATCGGGATTGAATACAACAGTCACCATGCGCATTTTCCTCCAATGGGAGTAATGTAAAAAGAGTTTACGCTTTAATCGTTCCCTGGAAGACCAGTAGTAGTTTCCGATGCACATCTGGAGGCATTCTGTAATCTGTGGACTATCAGAGTGGTAATGAAACACAGAAATTGCATCGGGATTGAATACAATAGTCACCATCCACACTTTTCTTCATGGGATTAATGACTGAAACAGTCTACGATTTGATCGTTCCCTGGAAGACCAATATTAGTTTCCGATGCACATATGGAGGCATTCTGTAATCTGTTGACTATCAGAGTGCTGATGAAACACAGAAATTGCATCGGGATTGAATACAACAGTCACCATGCGCACTTTCCTCCGTGGGAGTAATGTCTCAAACAGTCCACGCTTTGATCGTTCCCTGGAAGACCAGTAGTAGTTTCCGATGCAAACTTGGGGGCATTCTGCAATCACTGGACTATCAGAGTTTTGATGAAACACAGAAATTGCATCGGGATTGAATACAACAGTCACCTTGCGCACTTCCCTCCATGGGAGTAATGTCTCAAACAGTCTACGCTTTGATCGTTCCCAGGAAGACCAGTAGTAGTTTACGATGCACATCTGGAGGCATTCTGTAATCTGTGGACTATCAGAGTGTTGATGAAACACAGAAAATGCATCGGGGTTGAATACAACAGTCACCATGCGCACTTTCCTCCATGGGAGTAATGTATCGAAGAGTTTACCCTTTGATCGTTCCCTGGAAACCAGTAGTAGTTTCCGATGCACGTCTGGTGGCATTCTGTAATCTGTGGACTATCAGAGTTTGATGAAACACAAAAAATGCATTGTGATTGAATACAACAGTCACCATGCGCACTTTCCTCCATGGGAGTAATGTCTCAAACAGTGTACGCTTTGATCGTTCCCAGGAAGACCAGTAGTAGTTTCCGATGCACATCTGGAGGCAACCTGTAATCTGTGGACCTTCAAAGTGTTGATAAAACACAGAAATAGAATCGGGATTGAATACAACAGTCACCATATGCACATTCCTCCATGGGAGTAATGTCTCAAAGAGATTACGCTTTGATCGTTCCCTTGAAGACCAGTAGTAGTGTCCGATGCACATCTGGAGGCTTTCTGGTATCTGTGGACTATCAGAGTGTTGATGAAACACAGAAATAGCATCGGGATTGAATACAACAGTCACCATGCGCAATTTTCCTCCAATGGGAGTAATGTCAAAAGAGTTTACGCTTTAATCGTTCCCTGGAGACAAGTAGTAGTTTCCGATACACATCTGGATTCATTCTGTAATCTGTGGACTATCAGAGTGATGATGAATCACAGAAATTGCATTGGTATTGAATACAACAGTCACCATCCACACTTTCCTTCATGGGATTAATGTCTGAAACAGTCTACGATTTGATCGTTCCCTGGAAGACCAATAGTAGTTTCCGATGCACATATGGAGGCATTCTGTAATCTGTTGACTATCAGAGTGTTGATGAAACACAAAAATTGCATCGGGATTGAATACAACAGTCACCATGCGCACTTTCCTCCGTGGGAGTAATGTCTCAAACAGTCTACGCTTTGATCGTTCCCTGGAAGACCAGTAGTAGTTTCCGATGCACGTCTGGTGGCATTCTCTAATCTGTGGACTATCAGAGTGTTGATGAAACACACAAAATGCATTGGGATTGAATACAACAGTCACATGTGCACTTTCCTCCATGGGAGTAATGTCTCAAACAGTGTACGCTTTGATCGTTCCCAGGAAGACCAGTAGTAGTTTCCGATGCACATCTGGAGGCATTCTGTAATCTGTGGACCTTCAAAGTGTTTATGAAACACAGACATTGAATCGGGATTGAATACAACAGTCACCATTTGCACTTTCCTCCATGGGAGTAATGTCTCAAAGAGTTTACGCTTTGATCGTTCCCTGGAAGACCAGTAGTAGTGTCCGATGCACATCTGGAGGCTTTCTGCAATCTGTGGACTATCAGAGTGTTGATGAAACACAGAAATTGCATCGGGATTCAATACAACAGTCACCATGCGCACTTTCCTCCATGGGAAAAATTCTCAAACAGTCTACGCTTTGATCGTTCCCTGGAAGACCAGTAGTAGTTACCGATTCACATATGGAGGCACTCTGTAATCTGTGGACTATCAGATTGTTGATGAAACACAGAAATTGCATCGGGATTGAATACAACAGTCACCATGCGCACTTTCCTCCATGGGAGTAATGTCTCAAACAGTCTACGCTTTGATCGTTCCCTGGATGTCCAGTAGTAGTTGCCGATGCACATCTGGAGGCATTCTGTAATCTGTGGACTATCAGAGTGTTCATGAAACACAGATATTGCATCGGGATTGTATAGAACACTCACCATGGGCACTTTCCTCCATGCGAGTAATATCCCTAACAGTGTACGCTTTGATCATTCCCTGGAAGACCAGAAGTAGTTTCCGATGCACATCTGGTGGCATTCTGTAACCTGTGGACTATCAGAGTGTTGATGAAACACAGAAATTGCATCGGGATTGAATACAACAGTCACCATGCGCACTTTCCTCCATGGGAGTAATGTCTCAAACAGTCTACGTTTTGATCGTTCATCTGGAAGACCAGTAGTATTTACCGATGCACATTTGGAGGCATTCTGAAATCTGTGGACTATCAGAGTGTTGGAGAAACACAGAAAATGCATCGGGATTGAATACAACAGTCACCATATGCACTTTCCTCCATGGGAGTAATGTCTCAAAGAGTTTACGCTTTAATCGTTCCCTAGAAGACCAGTAGTAGTGTCCGATGCACATCTGGAGGCATTCTGTAATCTGTGGACTAACAGAGTGTTGATGAAACACAGAAATAGCATCGGGATTGAATACAACAGTCACCATGCGCATTTTCCTCCAATGGGAGTAATGTAAAAAGAGTTTACGCTTTAATCGTTCCCTGGAAGACCAGTAGTAGTTTCCGATGCACATCTGGAGGCATTTTGTAATCTGTGGACTATCAGAGTGTTGATGAAACACAGAAATTGCATCGGGATTGAATACAATAGTCACCATCCACACTTTTCTTCATGGGATTAATGACTGAAACAGTCTACGATTTGATCGTTCCCTGGAAGACCAATATTAGTTTCCGATGCACATATGGAGGCATTCTGTAATCTGTTGACTATCAGAGTGCTGATGAAACACAGAAATTGCATCGGGATTGAATACAACAGTCACCATGCGCACTTTCCTCCGTGGGAGTAATGTCTCAAACAGTCCACGCTTTGATCGTTCCCTGGAAGACCAGTAGTAGTTTCCGATGCAAACTTGGGGGCATTCTGCAATCACTGGACTATCAGAGTTTTGATGAAACACAGAAATTGCATCGGGATTGAATACAACAGTCACCTTGCGCACTTCCCTCCATGGGAGTAATGTCTCAAACAGTCTACGCTTTGATCGTTCCCAGGAAGACCAGTAGTAGTTTACGATGCACATCTGGAGGCATTCTGTAATCTGTGGACTATCAGAGTGTTGATGAAACACAGAAAATGCATCGGGGTTGAATACAACAGTCACCATGCGCACTTTCCTCCATGGGAGTAATGTCTCGAAGAGTTTACCCTTTGATCGTTCCCTGGAAACCAGTAGTAGTTTCCGATGCACGTCTGGTGGCATTCTGTAATCTGTGGACTATCAGAGTTTGATGAAACACACAAAATGCATTGGGATTGAATACAACAGTCACCATGCGCACTTTCCTCCATGGGAGTAATGTCTGAAACAGTCTACGATTTGATCGTTCCCTGGAAGACCAATAGTAGTTTCCGATGCACATCTGGAGGCATTCTGTAATCTGTGGACCTTCAAGTGTTGATGAAACACAGAAATTGAATCGGGATTGAATAGAACAGTCACCATGCGCACTTTCCTCCATGGGAGTAATTCTCAAACAGTCTACGCTTTGATCCTTCCCTGTAAGACCAGTAGTAGTTTCCGATGCACATCTGGTGGCATTCTGTAACCTGTGGACAATCAGAGTGTTGATGAAACACAGAAATTGCATCGGAATTGAATACAACAGTCACTATGCGCACTTTCCTCCACGGGAGTAATGTCTCAAACAGTCTACGCTCTGATCGTTTCCTGGAAGTCCAGCAGTAGTTTCCGATGCACAACTGGAGGCATTCTGTAATCTGTGGAATATCAGAATGTTGATGAAACACAGAAATTGCATCGGGACTGAACACAACAGTCACCATGCGCACTTTCCTCCATGGGAGTAGTGTCTCTAACATTCTACGCTTCGATCGTTCCTGGAAGACCAGTAGTAGTCTCAGATGCACATCTGTAGGCTTTCTGTAATCTGTGGACTATCAGAGTGTTGATGAAACACAGAAATAGCATCGGGATTGAATACAACAGTCACCATCCGCACTTTCCTCCATGGGAGTAATGTCTGAAACAGTCTACGCTTCGATCGTTCCCTGGAAGACCAGAAGTAGTTCCCGATGCACATCTGGAGGCATTCTATAATCTGTTTACTATCTGAGAGTTGATGAAACACTGAAATTGCATCGTGATTGAATACAACAGACACCATGCGCACTTTCCTCCATGAGAGTAATGTCTCAAACAGTCTAAGCTTTGATCGTTCATCTGGAAGACCAGTAGTAGTTTCCGATGCACATCTGGAGGCATTCTGTAATCTGTGGACTATCAGAGTGTTGATGAAACACAGAAAATGCATCGGGATTGAATACAACAGTCACCATGCGCACTTTCCTCCATGGGAGTAATGTCTCGAAGAGTTTACGCTTTGATCGTTCCCTGGAAGACCAGTAGTAGTTTCCGATGCACGTCTGGTGGCATTCTGTAATCTGTGGACTATCAGAGTTTGATGAAACACACAAAATGCATTGGGATTGAATACAACAGTCACCATGCGCACTTTCCTCCATGGGAGTAATGTCTGAAACAGTCTACGATTTGATCGTTCCCTGGAAGACCAATAGTAGTTTCCGATGCACATACGGAGGCATTCTGTAATCTGTTGACTATCAGAGTGTTGATGAAACACAAAAATTGCATCGGGATTGAATACAACAGTCACCATGCGCACTTTCCTCCATGGGAGTAATGTCTCAAACAGTCCACGCTTTGATCGTTCCCTGGAAGACCAGTAGTAGTTTCCGATGCAAATCTGGGGGCATTCTGCAATCAGTGGATTATCAGAGTTTTGATGAAACACAGAAAATGCATCGGGATTGAATACAACAGTCACCATGCGCACTTTCCTCCACGGGAGTAATGTCTCAAACAGTCTACGCTTTGATCGTTCCCTGGAAGACCAGTAGTAGTTTCCGATGCACGTCTGGTGGCATTCTGTAATCTGTGGACTATCAGAGTGTTGATGAAACACACAAAATGCATTGGGATTGAATACAACAGTCACATGTGCACTTTCCTCCATGGGAGTAATGTCTCAAACAGTGTACGCTTTGATCGTTCCCAGGAAGACCAGTAGTAGTTTCCGATGCACATCTGGAGGCATTCTGTAATCTGTGGACCTTCAAAGTGTTTATAAAACATATACATTGAATCGGGATTGAATACAACAGTCACCATTTGCACTTTCCTCCATGGGAGTATGTCTCAAAGAGTTTACGCTATGATCGTTCCCTGGAAGACCAGTAGTAGTGTCCGATGCACATCTGGAGGCTTTCTGTAATCTGTGGACTATCAGAGTGTTGATGAAACACAGAAATTGCCTCGGGATTGAATACAACAGTCACCTTGCGCACTGTCCTCCATGGGAGTAATGTCTCAAACAGTCTACGCTTTGATCGTTCCCAGGAAGACCAGTAGTAGTTTCCGATGCACATCTGGAGGCATTTTGTAATCTGTGGACTATCAGAGTGTTGATGAAACACAGAAAATGTATCGGGATTGAATACAACAGTCACAATGCGCATATTCCTCCATGGGAGTAATGTCTCAAAGAGTTTACGCTTTGATCGTTACCTGGAAGACCAGTAGTAGTTTCCGATGGACATCTGGAGGCATTCTGAAATCTGTGGGCTATCAGAGTGTTGATGAAATACAGAAATTACATCGGGATTGAATACAACAGTCACCATGCGCACTTTCCTCCATGGGAGTAATGTCTCAAAGAGTTTACGCTTTGATCGTTCCCTGGAAGACCAGTAGTGGTGTCCGATGCACATCTGGAGGCTTTCTGTAATCTGTGGACTATCAGAGTGTTGATGAAACACAGAAATTGCATCGTGATTGTATACAACAGTCACCATGCGCACTTTCCTCCATGGGAGAAATTCTCAAACAGTCTACGCTTTGATCGTTCCCTGGAAGACCAGTAGTAGTTACCGATTCACATATGGAGGCACTCTGTAATCTGTGGACTATCAGATTGTTGATGAAACACAGAAATTGCATCGGGATTGAATACAACAGTCACCATGCGCACTTTCCTCCATGGGAGTAATGTCTCAAACGGTCTACGCTTTGATCGTTCCCTGGATGTCCAGTAGTAGTTGCCGATGCACATCTGGAGGCATTCTGTAATCTGTGGACTATCAGAGTGTTCATGAAACACAGATATTGCATCGGGATTGTATAGAACACTCACCATGGGCACTTTCCTCCATGGGAGTAATATCCCTAACAGTGTACGCTTTGATCATTCCCTGGAAGACCAGAAGTAGTTTCCGATGCACATCTGGTGGCATTCTGTAACCTGTGGACTATCAGAGTGTTGATGAAACACAGAAATTGCATCGGGATTGAATACAACAGTCACCATGCGCACTTTCCTCCATGGGAGTAATGTCTCAAACAGTCTACGCTTTGATCGTTCATCTGGAAGACCAGTAGTATTTACAGATGCACATCTGGAGGCATTCTAAAATCTGTGGACTATCAGAGTGTTGAAGAAACACAGAAAATGCATCGGGATTGAATACAACAGTCACCATATGCATTTTCCTCCATGGGAGTAATGTCTCAAAGAGTTTACGCTTTGATCGTTCCCTAGAAGACCAGTAGTAGTGTCCGATGCACATCTGGAGGCATTCTGTAATCTGTGGACTATCAGAGTGTTGATGAAACACAGAAAATGTATCGGGATTGAATACAACAGTCACAATGCGCACTTTCCTCCATGGGAGTAATGTCTCAAAGAGTTTACGCTTTGATCGTTACCTGGAAGACCAGTAGTAGTTTCCGATGAACATCTGGAGGCATTCTGTAACCTGTGGACTATCAGAGTGTTGATGAAACATAGAAATTGCATCGGGATTGAATACAACAGTCACCATGCGCACTTCCCTCCATGGGAGTAATGTCCCAAACAGTCTACGCTTTGATCGTTCCCTGGAAGACCAGTAGTAGTTTCCGATGCACATCGGGAGGCATTCTATAATCTGTGGACTATCAGAGTGTTGATGAAACACAGAAATTGCATCGGATTGAATACAACAGTCACCATGCGCACTTTCCTCCACGGGAGTAATGTCTCAAACAGTCTACGCTCTGATCGTTTCCTGGAAGTCCAGCAGTAGTTTCCGATGCACAACTGGAGGCATTCTGTAATCTGTGGAATATCAGAATGTTGATGAAACACAGAAATTGCATCGTTACTGAACACAACAGTCACCATGCGCACTTTCCTCCATGGGAGTAGTGTCTCTAACATTCTACGCTTCGATCGTTCCCTGGAAGACCAGAAGTAGTTCCCGATGCACATCTGGAGGCATTCTATAATCTGTTTACTATCTGAGAGTTGATGAAACACTGAAATTGCATCGTGATTGAATACAACAGACACCATGCGCACTTTCCTCCATGAGAGTAATGTCTCAAACAGTCTAAGCTTTGATCGTTCATCTGGAAGACCAGTAGTAGTTACCGATGCACATCTGGAGGCATTCTGAAATCTGTGGACTATCTGAGTGTTGAAGAAACACAGAAAATGCATCGTGATTGAATACAACAGTCACCATGCGCACTTTCCTCCATGGGAGTAATGTCTCAAAGAGTTTACGCTTTGATCGTTCCCTGGAAGACCAGTAGTAGTGTCCGATGCACATCTGGAGGCATTCTGTAATCTGTGGACTATCAGAGTGTTCATGAAACACAGATATTGCATCGGGATTGTATAGAACACTCTCCATGGGCACTTTCCCCCATGGGAGTTATATCCCTAACAGCCTACGCTTTGATCATTCCCTGGAAGACCAGAAGTAGTTTCCGATGCACATCTGGTGGCATTCTGTAACCTGTGGACTATCAGAGTGTTGATGAAACACAGAAGTTGCATCGGGATTGAATACAACAATCACCATCCGCACTTTCGTCCATGGGAATAATGTCTGAAACAGTCTACGCTTCGATCGTTCCCTGGAAGACCAGAAGTAGTTTCCGATGCACATCTGGAGGCATTCTATAGTCTGATTACTATCTGAGAGTTGATGAAACACAGAAATTGCATCGGGATTGAATACAACAGTCACAATGCGCACTTTCCTAAATGGGAGTAATGTCTCAAACAGTCTACGCTTTGATCGTTCATCTGGAAGACCAGTAGTATTTACAGATGCACATCTGGAGGCATTCTAAAATCTGTGGACTATCAGAGTGTTGAAGAAACACAGAAAATGCATCGGGATTGAATACAACAGTCACCATATGCACTTTCCTCCATGGGAGTAATGTCTCAAAGAGTTTACGCTCTGATCGTTCCCTGGAAGACCAGTAGTAGTGTCCGATGCACATCTGGAGGCATTCTGTAATCTGTAGACCTTCAAAGTGTTGATGAAACACAGAAATTGAATCGGGATTGAATACAACAGTCACCATGCGCACTTTCCTCCATGGGAGTAATTCTCGAAGAGTCTACGCTTTGATCGTTCCCTGTAAGACCAGTAGTAGTTTCCGATGCACATCTGGTGGCATTCTGTAACCTGTGGACAATCAGAGTGTTGATGAAACACAGAAATTGCATCGGGATTGAATACAACAGTCACCATGCGCACTTTCCTCCACGGGAGTAATGTCTCAAACAGTCTACGCTTTGATCGTTCCCTGGAAGACCAGTAGTAGTTTCCGATGCACGTCTGGTGGCATTCTGTAACCTGTGGACTATCAGTGTGTTGATGAAACACAGAAATTGCATCGGGATTGAATACAACTGTCACCATCCGCACTTTCCTCCATGGGAGTAATTTCTGAAACAGTCTACGCTTCGATCGTTCCCTGGAAGACCAGAAGTAGTTTCGATGCACATCTGGAGGCATTCTGAAATCTGTGGACTATCAGAGTGTTGACGAAACACAGAAAATTCATCGGGATTGAATACAACAGTCACAATGCGCACTTTCCTCCATGGGAGTAATGTCTCAAAGAGTTTACGCTTTGATCGTTCCCTGGAAGACCAGTAGTAGTGTCCGATGCACATCCGGTGGCATTCTGTAACCTGTGGACTATCAGAGTATTGTTGAAACATAGAAATTGCATCGGGATTGACTACAACAGTCACCATGCGCACTTTCCTCCACGGGAGTAATGTCTCGAACAGTCTACGCTTTGATCGTTCCCTGGAAGACCAGTAGTAGTTTCCGATGCACGTCTGGTGGCATTCTGTAATCTGTGGACTATCAGAGTGTTGATGAAACACACAAAATGCATTGGGATTGAATACAACAGTCACCATGCCCACTTTCCTCCATGGGAGTTATGTCTCAAAGAGTTTACGCTTTGGTCGTTCCCTGGAAGACCAATAGTAGTGTCCGATGCACATCTGGAGGCTTTCTGTAATCTGTGGACTATCAGAGTGTTGATGAAACACAGAAATAGCATCGGGATTGAATACAACAGTCACCATGCGCATTTTCCTCCAATGGGAGTAATGTAAAAAGAGTTTACGCTTTAATCGTTCCCTGGAAGACCAGTAGTAGTTTCCGATGCACATCTGGAGGCATTCTGTAATCTGTGGACTATCAGAGTGGTAATGAAACACAGAAATTGCATCGGGATTGAATACAATAGTCACCATCCACACTTTTCTTCATGGGATTAATGACTGAAACAGTCTACGATTTGATCGTTCCCTGGAAGACCAATATTAGTTTCCGATGCACATATGGAGGCATTCTGTAATCTGTTGACTATCAGAGTGCTGATGAAACACAGAAATTGCATCGGGATTGAATACAACAGTCACCATGCGCACTTTCCTCCGTGGGAGTAATGTCTCAAACAGTCCACGCTTTGATCGTTCCCTGGAAGACCAACAGTAGTAGTTTATGCAAACTTGGGGGCATTCTGCAATCACTGGACTATCAGAGTTTTGATGAAACACAGAAATTGCATCGGGATTGAATACAACAGTCACCTTGCGCACTTCCCTCCATGGGAGTAATGTCTCAAACAGTCTACGCTTTGATCGTTCCCAGGAAGACCAGTAGTAGTTTACGATGCACATCTGGAGGCATTCTGTAATCTGTGGACTATCAGAGTGTTGATGAAACACAGAAAATGCATCGGGGTTGAATACAACAGTCACCATGCGCACTTTCCTCCATGGGAGTAATGTATCGAAGAGTTTACCCTTTGATCGTTCCCTGGAAACCAGTAGTAGTTTCCGATGCACGTCTGGTGGCATTCTGTAATCTGTGGACTATCAGAGTTTGATGAAACACAAAAAATGCATTGTGATTGAATACAACAGTCACCATGCGCACTTTCCTCCATGGGAGTAATGTCTCAAACAGTGTACGCTTTGATCGTTCCCAGGAAGACCAGTAGTAGTTTCCGATGCACATCTGGAGGCAACCTGTAATCTGTGGACCTTCAAAGTGTTGATAAAACACAGAAATAGAATCGGGATTGAATACAACAGTCACCATATGCACATTCCTCCATGGGAGTAATGTCTCAAAGAGATTACGCTTTGATCGTTCCCTTGAAGACCAGTAGTAGTGTCCGATGCACATCTGGAGGCTTTCTGGTATCTGTGGACTATCAGAGTGTTGATGAAACACAGAAATAGCATCGGGATTGAATACAACAGTCACCATGCGCAATTTTCCTCCAATGGGAGTAATGTCAAAAGAGTTTACGCTTTAATCGTTCCCTGGAGACAAGTAGTAGTTTCCGATACACATCTGGATTCATTCTGTAATCTGTGGACTATCAGAGTGATGATGAATCACAGAAATTGCATTGGTATTGAATACAACAGTCACCATCCACACTTTCCTTCATGGGATTAATGTCTGAAACAGTCTACGATTTGATCGTTCCCTGGAAGACCAATAGTAGTTTCCGATGCACATATGGAGGCATTCTGTAATCTGTTGACTATCAGAGTGTTGATGAAACACAAAAATTGCATCGGGATTGAATACAACAGTCACCATGCGCACTTTCCTCCGTGGGAGTAATGTCTCAAACAGTCTACGCTTTGATCGTTCCCTGGAAGACCAGTAGTAGTTTCCGATGCACGTCTGGTGGCATTCTCTAATCTGTGGACTATCAGAGTGTTGATGAAACACACAAAATGCATTGGGATTGAATACAACAGTCACATGTGCACTTTCCTCCATGGGAGTAATGTCTCAAACAGTGTACGCTTTGATCGTTCCCAGGAAGACCAGTAGTAGTTTCCGATGCACATCTGGAGGCATTCTGTAATCTGTGGACCTTCAAAGTGTTTATGAAACACAGACATTGAATCGGGATTGAATACAACAGTCACCATTTGCACTTTCCTCCATGGGAGTAATGTCTCAAAGAGTTTACGCTTTGATCGTTCCCTGGAAGACCAGTAGTAGTGTCCGATGCACATCTGGAGGCTTTCTGCAATCTGTGGACTATCAGAGTGTTGATGAAACACAGAAATTGCATCGGGATTCAATACAACAGTCACCATGCGCACTTTCCTCCATGGGAAAAATTCTCAAACAGTCTACGCTTTGATCGTTCCCTGGAAGACCAGTAGTAGTTACCGATTCTCATATGGAGGCACTCTGTAATCTGTGGACTATCAGATTGTTGATGAAACACAGAAATTGCATCGGGATTGAATACAACAGTCACCATGCGCACTTTCCTCCATGGGAGTAATGTCTCAAACAGTCTACGCTTTGATCGTTCCCTGGATGTCCAGTAGTAGTTGCCGATGCACATCTGGAGGCATTCTGTAATCTGTGGACTATCAGAGTGTTCATGAAACACAGATATTGCATCGGGATTGTATAGAACACTCACCATGGGCACTTTCCTCCATGCGAGTAATATCCCTAACAGTGTACGCTTTGATCATTCCCTGGAAGACCAGAAGTAGTTTCCGATGCACATCTGGTGGCATTCTGTAACCTGTGGACTATCAGAGTGTTGATGAAACACAGAAATTGCATCGGGATTGAATACAACAGTCACCATGCGCACTTTCCTCCATGGGAGTAATGTCTCAAACAGTCTACGTTTTGATCGTTCATCTGGAAGACCAGTAGTATTTACCGATGCACATTTGGAGGCATTCTGAAATCTGTGGACTATCAGAGTGTTGGAGAAACACAGAAAATGCATCGGGATTGAATACAACAGTCACCATATGCACTTTCCTCCATGGGAGTAATGTCTCAAAGAGTTTACGCTTTAATCGTTCCCTAGAAGACCAGTAGTAGTGTCCGATGCACATCTGGAGGCATTCTGTAATCTGTGGACTAACAGAGTGTTGATGAAACACAGAAATAGCATCGGGATTGAATACAACAGTCACCATGCGCATTTTCCTCCAATGGGAGTAATGTAAAAAGAGTTTACGCTTTAATCGTTCCCTGGAAGACCAGTAGTAGTTTCCGATGCACATCTGGAGGCATTTTGTAATCTGTGGACTATCAGAGTGTTGATGAAACACAGAAATTGCATCGGGATTGAATACAATAGTCACCATCCACACTTTTCTTCATGGGATTAATGACTGAAACAGTCTACGATTTGATCGTTCCCTGGAAGACCAATATTAGTTTCCGATGCACATATGGAGGCATTCTGTAATCTGTTGACTATCAGAGTGCTGATGAAACACAGAAATTGCATCGGGATTGAATACAACAGTCACCATGCGCACTTTCCTCCGTGGGAGTAATGTCTCAAACAGTCCACGCTTTGATCGTTCCCTGGAAGACCAGTAGTAGTTTCCGATGCAAACTTGGGGGCATTCTGCAATCACTGGACTATCAGAGTTTTGATGAAACACAGAAATTGCATCGGGATTGAATACAACAGTCACCTTGCGCACTTCCCTCCATGGGAGTAATGTCTCAAACAGTCTACGCTTTGATCGTTCCCAGGAAGACCAGTAGTAGTTTACGATGCACATCTGGAGGCATTCTGTAATCTGTGGACTATCAGAGTGTTGATGAAACACAGAAAATGCATCGGGGTTGAATACAACAGTCACCATGCGCACTTTCCTCCATGGGAGTAATGTCTCGAAGAGTTTACCCTTTGATCGTTCCCTGGAAACCAGTAGTAGTTTCCGATGCACGTCTGGTGGCATTCTGTAATCTGTGGACTATCAGAGTTTGATGAAACACAAAAAATGCATTGTGATTGAATACAACAGTCACCATGCGCACTTTCCTCCATGGGAGTAATGTCTCAAACAGTGTACGCTTTGATCGTTCCCAGGAAGACCAGTAGTAGTTTCCGATGCACATCTGGAGGCAACCTGTAATCTGTGGACCTTCAAAGTGTTGATAAAACACAGAAATAGAATCGGGATTGAATACAACAGTCACCATATGCACTTTCCTCCATGGGAGTAATGTCTCAAAGAGATTACGCTTTGATAGTTCCCTGGAAGACCAGTAGTAGTGTCCGATGCACATCTGGAGGCTCTCTGGTATCTGTGGACTATCAGAGTGTTGATGAAACACAGAAATAGCATCGGGATTGAATACAACAGTCACCATGCGCAATTTTCCTACAATGGGAGTAATGTCAAAAGAGTTTACGCTTTAATAATTCCCTGGAGACAAGTAGTAGTTTCCGATGCACATCTGGATTCATTCTGTAATCTGTGGACTATCAGAGTGATGATGAATCACAGAAATTGCATTGGTATTGAATACAACACTCACCATCCACACTTTCCTTCATGGGATTAATGTCTGAAACAGTCTACGATTTGATCGTTCCCTGGAAGACTAATAGTAGTTTCCGATGCACATATGGAGGCATTCTGTAATCTGTTGACTATCAGAGTGTTGATGAAACACAAAAATTGCATCGGGATTGAATACAACAGTCACCATGCGCACTTTCCTCCGTGGGAGTAATGTCTCAAACAGTCTACGCTTTGATCGTTCCCTGGAAGACCAGTAGTAGTTTCCGATGCACGTCTGGTGGCATTCTCTAATCTGTGGACTATCAGAGTGTTGATGAAACACACAAAATGCATTGGGATTGAATACAACAGTCACATGTGCACTTTCCTCCATGGGAGTAATGTCTCAAACAGTGTACGCTTTGATCGTTCCCAGGAAGACCAGTAGTAGTTTCCGATGCACATCTGGAGGCATTCTGTAATCTGTGGACCTTCAAAGTGTTTATGAAACACAGACATTGAATCGGGATTGAATACAACAGTCACCATTTGCACTTTCCTCCATGGGAGTAATGTCTCAAAGAGTTTACGCTTTGATCGTTCCCTGGAAGACCAGTAGTAGTGTCCGATGCACATCTGGAGGCTTTCTGTAATCTGTGGACTATCAGAGTGTTCATGAAACACAGATATTGCATCGGGATTGTATAGAACACTCACCATGGGCACTTTCCTCCATGGGAGTAATATCCCTAACAGTGTACGCTTTGATCATTCCCTGGAAGACCAGAAGTAGTTTCCGATGCACATCTGGTGGCATTCTGTAACCTGTGGACTATCAGAGTGTTGATGAAACACAGAAATTGCATCGGGATTGAATACAACAGTCACCATGCGCACTTTCCTCCATGGGAGTAATGTCTCAAACAGTCTACGTTTTGATCGTTCATCTGGAAGACCAGTAGTATTTACCGATGCACATTTGGAGGCATTCTGAAATCTGTGGACTATCAGAGTGTTGGAGAAACACAGAAAATACATCGGGATTGAATACAACAGTCACCATATGCACTTTCCTCCATGGGAGTAATGTCTCAAAGAGTTTACGCTTTGATCGTTCCCTAGAAGACCAGTAGTAGTGTCCGATGCACATCTGGAGGCATTCTGTAATCTGTGGACTAACAGAGTGTTGATGAAACACAGAAAATGCATCGGGATTGAATACAACAGTCACCATGCGCACTTTCCTCCATTTGAGTAATGTCTCAAACAGTGTACGTTTTGATCGTTCCCAGGAAGACCAGTAGTAGTTTCCGATGCACATCTGGAGGCATTCTGTAATCTGTGGACCTTCAAAGTGTTGATGAAACACAGAAATTGAATGGGGATTGAATAGAACAGTCACCATGCGCACTTTCCTCCATGGGAGTAATTCTCAAACAGTCTACGCTTTGATCCTTCCCTGTAAGACCAGTAGTAGTTTCCGATGCACATCTGGTGGCATTCTGTAACCTGTGGACAATCAGAGTGTTGATGAAACACAGAAATTGCATCGGAATTGAATACAACAGTCACCATGCGCACTTTCCTCCACGGGAGTAATGTCTCAAACAGTCTACGCTCTGATCGTTTCCTGGAAGTCCAGCAGTAGTTTCCGATGCACAACTGGAGGCATTCTGTAATCTGTGGAATATCAGAATGTTGATGAAACACAGAAATTGCATCGGGACTGAACACAACAGTCACCATGCGCACTTTCCTCCATGGGAGTAGTGTCTCTAACATTCTACGCTTCGATCGTTCCTGGAAGACCAGTAGTAGTCTCAGATGCACATCTGTAGGCTTTCTGTAATCTGTGGACTATCAGAGTGTTGATGAAACACAGAAATTGCATCGGGATTGAATACAACAGACACCACACTTATTTTCCTCCAATGGGAGTAATGTCAAATGAGTTTACGCTTTGATCGTTCCCTGGAAGACCAGAAGTAGTTTCCGATGCACATCTGGAGGCATTCTGTATTCTGTGGACTATCAGAGTGTTGATGAAACACAGAAATAGCATCGGGATTGAATACAACAGTCACCATCCGCACTTTCCTCCATGGGAGTAATGTCTGAAACAGTCTACGCTTCGATCGTTCCCTGGAAGACCAGAAGTAGTTCCCGATGCACATCTGGAGGCATTCTATAATCTGTTTAATATCTGAGAGTTGATGAAACACTGAAATTGCATCGTGATTGAATACAACAGACACCATGCGCACTTTCCTCCATGAGAGTAATGTCTCAAACAGTCTAAGCTTTGATCGTTCATCTGGAAGACCAGTAGTAGTTTCCGATGCACATCTGGAGGCATTCTGTAATCTGTGGACTATCAGAGTGTTGATGAAACACAGAAAATGCATCGGGATTGAATACAACAGTCACCATGCGCACTTTCCTCCATGGGAGTAATGTCTCGAAGAGTTTACGCTTTGATCGTTCCCTGGAAGACCAGTAGTAGTTTCCGATGCACGTCTGGTGGCATTCTGTAATCTGTGGACTATCTGAGTTTGATGAAACACACAAAATGCATTGGGATTGAATACAACAGTCACCATGCGCACTTTCCTCCATGGGAGTAATGTCTGAAACAGTCTACGATTTGATCGTTCCCTGGAAGACCAATAGTAGTTTCCGATGCACATACGGAGGCATTCTGTAATCTGTGGACTATCAGAGTGTTGATGAAACACACAAAATGCATTGGGATTGAATACAACAGTCACATGTGCACTTTCCTCCATGGGAGTAATGTCTCAAACAGTGTACGCTTTGATCGTTCCCAGGAAGACCAGTAGTAGTTTCCGATGCACATCTGGAGGCATTCTGTAATCTGTGGACCTTCAAAGTGTTTATAAAACAAATACATTGAATCGGGATTGAATACAACAGTCACCATTTGCACTTTCCTCCATGGGAGTATGTCTCAAAGAGTTTACGCTTTGATCGTTCCCTGGAAGACCAGTAGTAGTGTCCGATGCACATCTGGAGGCTTTCTGTAATCTGTGGACTATCAGAGTGTTGATGAAACACAGAAATTGCCTCGGGATTGAATACAACAGTCACCTTGCGCACTGTCCTCCATGGGAGTAATGTCTCAAACAGTCTACGCTTTGATCGTTCCCAGGAAGACCAGTAGTAGTTTCCGATGCACATCTGGAGGCATTTTGTAATCTGTGGACTATCAGAGTGTTGATGAAACACAGAAAATGTATCGGGATTGAATACAACAGTCACAATGCGCACTTTCCTCCATGGGAGTAATGTCTCAAAGTGTTTACGCTTTGATCGTTACCTGGAAGACAAGTAGTAGTATCCGATGGACATCTGGAGGCATTCTGAAATCTGTGGACTATCAGAGTGTTGATGAAATACAGAAATTACATCGGGATTGAATACAACAGTCACCATGCGCACATTCCTCCATGGGAGAAATTCTCAAACAGTCTACGCTTTGATCGTTCCCTGGAAGACCAGTAGTAGTTGCCGATTCACATATGGAGGCACTCTGTAATCTGTGGACTATCAGATTGTTGATGAAACACAGAAATTGCATCGGGATTGAATACAACAGTCACCATGCGCACTTTCCTGCATGGGAGTAATGTCTCAAACAGTCTACGCTTTGATCGTTCATCTGGAAGACCAGTAGTATTTACCGATGCACATCTGGAGGCATTCTGAAATCTGTGGACTATCAGAGTGTTGGAGAAACACAGAAAATGCATCGGGATTGAATACAACAGTCACCATATGCACTTTCCTCCATGGGAGTAATGTCTCAAAGAGTTTACGCTTTGATCGTTCCCTAGAAGACCAGTAGTAGTGTCCGATGCACATCTGGAGGCATTCTGTAATCTGTGGACTAACAGAGTGTTGATGAAACACAGAAAATGCATCGGGATTGAATACAACAGTCACCATGCGCACTTTCCTCCACGGGAGTAATGTCTCAAACAGTCTACGCTCTGATCGTTTCCTGGAAGTCCAGCAGTAGTTTCCGATGCACAACTGGAGGCATTCTGTAATCTGTGGAATATCGGAATGTTGATGAAACACAGAAATTGCATCGTTACTGAACACAACAGTCACCATGCGCACTTTCCTCCATGGGAGTAGTGTCTCTAACATACTACGCTTCGATCGTTCCTGGAAGACCAGTAGTAGTCTCAGATGCACATCTGTAGGCTTTCTGTAATCTGTGGACTATCAGAGTGTTGATGAAACACAGAAATAGCATCGGGATTGAATACAACAGTCACCATCCGCACTTTTCTCCATGGGAGTAATGTCTGAAACAGTCTACGCTTCGATCGTTCCCTGGAAGACCAGAAGTAGTTCCCGATGCACATCTGGAGGCATTCTATAATCTGTTTACTATCTGAGAGTTGATGAAACACTGAAATTGCATCGTGATTGAATACAACAGACACCATGCGCACTTTCCTCCATGAGAGTAATGTCTCAAACAGTCTAAGCTTTGATCGTTCATCTGGAAGACCAGTAGTAGTTACCGATGCACATCTGGAGGCATTCTGAAATCTGTGGACTATCTGAGTGTTGAAGAAACACAGAAAATGCATCGTGATTGAATACAACAGTCACCATGCGCACTTTCCTCCATGGGAGTAATGTCTCAAAGAGTTTACGCTTTGATCGTTCCCTGGAAGACCAGTAGTAGTGTCCGATGCACATCTGGAGGCATTCTGTAATCTGTGGACTATCAGAGTGTTAATGAAACACAGATATTGCATCGGGATTGTATAGAACACTCTCCATGGGCACTTTCCCCCATGGGAGTAATATCCCTAACAGCCTACGCTTTGATCATTCCCTGGAAGACCAGAAGTAGTTTCCGATGCACATCTGGTGGCATTCTGTAACCTGTTGATGAAACACAGAAGTTGCATCGGGATTGAATACAACAATCACCATCCGCACTTTCGTCCATGGGAATAATGTCTGAGACAGTCTACGCTTCGATCGTTCCCTGGAAGACCAGAAATAGTTTCCGATGCACATCTGGAGGCATTCTATAGTCTGATTACTATCTGAGAGTTGATGAAACACAGAAATTGCATCGGGATTGAATACAACAGTCACAATGCGCACTTTCCTAAATGGGAGTAATGTCTCAAACAGTCTACGCTTTGATCGTTCATCTGGAAGACCAGTAGTATTTACAGATGCACATCTGGAGGCATTCTAAAATCTGTGGACTATCAGAGTGTTGAAGAAACACAGAAAATGCATCGGGATTGAATACAACAGTCACCATATGCACTTTCCTCCATGGGAGTAATGTCTCAAAGAGTTTACGCTTTGATCGTTCCCTGGAAGACCAGTAGTAGTGTCCGATGCACATCTGGAGGCATTCTGTAATCTGTGGACTATCAGAGTGTTGATGAAACACAGAAAATGCATCGGGATTGAATACAACAGTCACCATGCGCACTTTACTCCACGGGAGTAATGTCTCAAACAGTTTACGCTTTGATCGTTCCCTGGAAGACGAGTAGCAGTTTCCCATGCACATCTGGTGGCATTCTGTAACCTGTGGACTATCAGAGTATTGAGGAAACACAGAAATTGCATCGGGATTGAATACAACAGTCACCAACCGCACTTTCCTCCAAGGGAGTATTGTCTCAAACAGTCTACGCTTTGATCGTTCCCTGGAAGACCAGTAGTAGTTTCCGATGCACGTCTAATGACATTCTGTAATCTGTGGACTATCAGAGTGTTGATGAAACACATAATATGCATCGGGATTGAATACAACAGTCACCATGCGCACTTTCCTCCACGGGAGTAATGTCTCAAACAGTCCACGCTTTGATCGTTCTCTGGAAGACCAGTAGTAGTTTCCGATGCACAACTGGTGGCATTCTGTAATCAGTGGACTATCAGAGTGTTGATGAAACACAGAAATTGCATCGGGACTGAATACAAAAGTCACCATGCGCACTTTCCTCCACGGGAGTAATGTCTCAAACAGTCTACGCTTTGATCGTTCCCTAGAAGAAGAGTAGTATTTTCCGATGCACATCTGGAGGCATTCTGCAATCAGTGGATTATCAGAGTGTTGATGAAACACAGAAATTGCATCGGGATTGAATACAACAGTCACCATGAGGACTTTCCTCCATGTTAGTAATAGCACTAACAGTCTACGTTTGACCATTCCCTCGAAGACAAGTGGTAGTTTCCGATGCACATCTGGAGGCATTCTGTAATCTGTGGACTATCAGAGTGTTGATGAAACATAGAAAATGCATCGGTATTGAATACAACAGTCACTATGCGCACTTTCCTCCATGGGATTAATGTCTCAAAGAGTTTACGCTTTGATCGTTCCCTGGAAGACCAGTAGTAGTTTCCGATGCACATCTGGAGGCACTCTGAAATCTGTGTACTGTCAGACTATTGATGAAACACAGAAATTGCATCGGGATTGAATACGACAGTCACCATGCACACTTTCCGCCATGCAAGTAATGTCTCAAACAGTCTACGCTTTGATCGTTCCCTGGAAGACCAGTAGTAGTTTCCGATGCACATCTGGAGGCATCCTGTAATCGGTGGACTATCAGAGTGTGATGTAACACAGAAATTGCATCGGGATTGAATACAACAGTCACATGTGCACTTTCCTCCATGGGAGTAATGTCTCAAACAGTGTACGCTTTGATCGTTCCCAGGAAGACCAGTAGTAGTTTCCGATGCACATCTGGAGGCATTCTGTAATCTGTGGACCTTCAAAGTTTTGATGAAACACAGAAATTGAATCGGGATTGAATACAACAGTCACCATTTGCACTTTCCTCCATGGGAGTAATGTCTCAAAGAGTTTACGCTTTTATCGTTCCCTGGAAGACCAGTAGTAGTGTCCGATGCACATCTGGAGGCTTTCTGTAACCTGTGGACTATCAGAGTATTTATGAAACATAGAAATTGCATCGGGATTGAATACAACAGTCACCATGCGCACTTTCCTCCACGGGAGTAATGTCTCAAACAGTCTACGCTTTGATCGTTCATTGGAAGACCAGTAGTAGTTTCCGATGCACGTCTGGTGGCATTCTGTAATCTGTGGACTATCAGAGTGTTGAAGAAACACACAAAATGCATTGGGATTGAATACAACAATCACCATGCGCACTTTCCTCCATGGGAGTAATGTCTCAAACAGTCTACGCTTTGATCGTTCCCAGGAAGACCAGTAGTAGTTTCCGATGCACATCTGGAGGCATTCTGTAATCTGTGGACCTTCAAAGTGTTGATGAAACACAGACATTGAATCGGGATTGAATACAACAGTCACCATTTGCACTTTCCTCCATGGGAGTAATGTCTCAAAGAGTTTACGCTTTGATCGTTCCCTGGAAGACCAGTAGTAGTGTCCGATGCACATCTGGAGGCTTTCTGTAATCTGTGGACTATCAGAGTGTTGATGAAACACAGAAATTGCCTCGGGATTGAATACAACAGTCACCTTGCGCACTTTCCTCCATGGGAGTAATGTCTCAAACAGTCTACGCTTTGATCGTTCCCAGGAAGACCAGTAGTAGTTTCCGATGCACATCTGGAGGCATTCTGTAATCTGTGGACTATCAGAGTGTTGATGAAACACAGAAAATGCATCGGGATTGAATACAACAGTTACAATGCGCACTTTCCTCCATGGGAGTAATGTCTCAAAGAGTTTACGCTTTGATCGTTACCTGGAAGACCAGTAGTAGTTTCCGATGGACATCTGGAGGCATTCTGAAATCTGTGGACTATCAGAGTGTTGATGAAATACAGAAATTGCATCGGGATTGAATACAACTGTCACCATGCGCACTTTCCTCCATAAAAGTTATGTCTCAAATAGTCTACGCTTTGATCGTTCCCTGGAAGTCCAGTAGGAGTTTCCGATGCATATCTGGAGGCATTCTGTAATCTGTGGACTATCAGAGTGTTGATGAAACACAGAAATTGCATCGGGATTGAATACAACAGTCACCATGCGCACTTTCCTCCATGGGAGTAATGTCTCAAAGAGTTTACGCTTTGATCGTTCCCTGGAAGACCAGTAGTAGTGTCCGATGCACATCTGGAGGCTTTCTGTAATCTGTGGACTATCAGAGTGTTGATGAAACACAGAAATTGCATCAGGACTGAATACAACAGTCACCAGGCGCACTTGTCTCCATGGGAGTAATGTCTCAAACAGTCTACGCTTTGATCGTTCCCTGGAAGACCAGTAGTAGTTTCCGATGCACGTCTAATGGCATTCTGTAATCTGTGGACTATCAGAGTGTTGATGAAACACATAATATGCATCGGGATTGAATACAACAGTCACCATGCGCACTTTCCTCCACGGGAGTAATGTCTCAAACAGTCCACGCTTTGATCGTTCTCTGGAAGACCAGTAGTAGTTTCCGATGCACAACTGGTGGCATTCTGTAATCAGTGGACTATCAGAGTGTTGATGAAACACAGAAATTGCATCGGGACTGAATACAAAAGTCACCATGCGCACTTTCCTCCACGGGAGTAATGTCTCAAACAGTCTACGCTTTGATCGTTCCCTAGAAGAAGAGTAGTATTTTCCGATGCACATCTGGAGGCATTCTGCAATCAGTGGATTATCAGAGTGTTGATGAAACATAGAAAATGCATCGGTATTGAATACAACAGTCACTATGCGCACTTTCCTCCATGGGATTAATGTCTCAAAGAGTTTACGCTTTGATCGTTCCCTGGAAGACCAGTAGTAGTTTCCGATGCACATCTGGAGGCACTCTGAAATCTGTGTACTGTCAGACTATTGATGAAACACAGAAATTGCATCGGGATTGAATACGACAGTCACCATGCACACTTTCCGCCATGCAAGTAATGTCTCAAACAGTCTACGCTTTGATCGTTCCCTGGAAGACCAGTAGTAGTTTCCGATGCACATCTGGAGGCATCCTGTAATCGGTGGACTATCAGAGTGTGATGTAACACAGAAATTGCATCGGGATTGAATACAACAGTCACATGTGCACTTTCCTCCATGGGAGTAATGTCTCAAACAGTGTACGCTTTGATCGTTCCCAGGAAGACCAGTAGTAGTTTCCGATGCACATCTGGAGGCATTCTGTAATCTGTGGACCTTCAAAGTTTTGATGAAACACAGAAATTGAATCGGGATTGAATACAACAGTCACCATTTGCACTTTCCTCCATGGGAGTAATGTCTCAAAGAGTTTACGCTTTTATCGTTCCCTGGAAGACCAGTAGTAGTGTCCGATGCACATCTGGAGGCTTTCTGTAACCTGTGGACTATCAGAGTATTTATGAAACATAGAAATTGCATCGGGATTGAATACAACAGTCACCATGCGCACTTTCCTCCACGGGAGTAATGTCTCAAACAGTCTACGCTTTGATCGTTCATTGGAAGACCAGTAGTAGTTTCCGATGCACGTCTGGTGGCATTCTGTAATCTGTGGACTATCAGAGTGTTGAAGAAACACACAAAATGCATTGGGATTGAATACAACAATCACCATGCGCACTTTCCTCCATGGGAGTAATGTCTCAAACAGTCTACGCTTTGATCGTTCCCAGGAAGACCAGTAGTAGTTTCCGATGCACATCTGGAGGCATTCTGTAATCTGTGGACCTTCAAAGTGTTGATGAAACACAGACATTGAATCGGGATTGAATACAACAGTCACCATTTGCACTTTCCTCCATGGGAGTAATGTCTCAAAGAGTTTACGCTTTGATCGTTCCCTGGAAGACCAGTAGTAGTGTCCGATGCACATCTGGAGGCTTTCTGTAATCTGTGGACTATCAGAGTGTTGATGAAACACAGAAATTGCCTCGGGATTGAATACAACAGTCACCTTGCGCACTTTCCTCCATGGGAGTAATGTCTCAAACAGTCTACGCTTTGATCGTTCCCAGGAAGACCAGTAGTAGTTTCCGATGCACATCTGGAGGCATTCTGTAATCTGTGGACTATCAGAGTGTTGATGAAACACAGAAAATGCATCGGGATTGAATACAACAGTTACAATGCGCACTTTCCTCCATGGGAGTAATGTCTCAAAGAGTTTACGCTTTGATCGTTACCTGGAAGACCAGTAGTAGTTTCCGATGGACATCTGGAGGCATTCTGAAATCTGTGGACTATCAGAGTGTTGATGAAATACAGAAATTGCATCGGGATTGAATACAACTGTCACCATGCGCACTTTCCTCCATAAAAGTTATGTCTCAAATAGTCTACGCTTTGATCGTTCCCTGGAAGTCCAGTAGGAGTTTCCGATGCATATCTGGAGGCATTCTGTAATCTGTGGACTATCAGAGTGTTGATGAAACACAGAAATTGCATCGGGATTGAATACAACAGTCACCATGCGCACTTTCCTCCATGGGAGTAATGTCTCAAAGAGTTTACGCTTTGATCGTTCCCTGGAAGACCAGTAGTAGTGTCCGATGCACATCTGGAGGCTTTCTGTAATCTGTGGACTATCAGAGTGTTGATGAAACACAGAAATTGCATCGGGATTGAATACAACAGTCACCATGCGCACTTTCCTCCATGGGAGAAATTCTCAAACAGTCTACGCTTTGATCGTTCCCTGGAAGACCAGTAGTAGTTACCGATTCACATATGGAGGCACTCTGTAATCTGTGGACTATCAGATTGTTGATGAAACACAGAAATTGCATCGGGATTGAATACAACAGTCACCATGCGCACTTTCCTCCATGGGAGTAATGTCTCAAACAGTCTACGCTTTGATTGTTCCATGGATGTCCAGTAGTAGTTGCCGATGCACATCTGGAGGCATTCTGTAATCTGTGGACTATCAGAGTGTTCATGAAACACAGATATTGCATCGGGATTGTATAGAACACTCACCATGGGCACTTTCCTCCATGGGAGTAATATCCCTAACAGTGTACGCTTTGATCATTCCCTGGAAGACCAGAAGTAGTTTCCGATGCACATCTGGTGGCATTCTGTAACCTGTGGACTATCAGAGTGTTGATGAAACACAGAAATTGCATCGGGATTGAATACAACAGTCACCATGCGCACTTTCCTCCATGGGAGTAATGTCTCAAACAGTCTACGCTTTGATCGTTCATCTGGAAGACCAGTAGTATTTACCGATGCACATCTGGAGGCATTCTGAAATCTGTGGACTATCAGAGTGTTGGAGAAACACAGAAAATGCATCGGGATTGAATACAACAGTCACCATATGCACTTTCCTCCATGGGAGTAATGTCTCAAAGAGTTTACGCTTTGATCGTTCCCTAGAAGACCAGTAGTGGTGTCCGATGCACATCTGGAGGCATTCTGTAATCTGTGGACTAACAGAGTGTTGATGAAACACAGAAAATGCATCGGGATTGAATACAACAGTCACCATGCGCACTTTCCTCCATTTGAGTAATGTCTCAAACAGTGTACGTTTTGATCGTTCCCAGGAAGACCAGTAGTAGTTTCCGATGCACATCTGGAGGCATTCTGTAATCTGTGGACCTTCAAAGTGTTGGTGAAACACAGAAATTGAATCGGGATTGAATACAACAGTCACCATGCGCACTTTCCTACATGGGAGTAATTCTCAAACAGTCTACGCTTTGATCCTTCCCTGTAAGACCAGTAGTAGTTTCCGATGCACATCTGGTGGCATTCTGTAACCTGTGGACAATCAGAGTGTTGATGAAACACAGAAATTGCATCGGAATTGAATACAACAGTCACCATGCGCACTTTCCTCCACGGGAGTAATGTCTCAAACAGTCTACGCTCTGATCGTTTCCTGGAAGTCCAGCAGTAGTTTCCGATGCACAACTGGAGGCATTCTGTAATCTGTGGAATATCAGAATGTTGATGAAACACAGAAATTGCATCGGGACTGAACACAACAGTCACCATGCGCACTTTCCTCCATGGGAGTAGTGTCTCTAACATTCTACGCTTCGATCGTTCCTGGAAGACCAGTAGTAGTCTCAGATGCACATCTGTAGGCTTTCTGTAATCTGTGGACTATCAGAGTGTTGATGAAACACAGAAATTGCATCGGGATTGAATACAACAGTCACCACACTTATTTTCCTCCAATGGGAGTAATGTCAAATGAGTTTACGCTTTGATCGTTCCCTGGAAGACCAGAAGTAGTTTCCGATGCACATCTGGAGGCATTCTGTAATCTGTGGACTATCAGAGTGTTGATGAAACACAGACATAGCATCGGGATTGAATACAACAGTCACTATCCGCACTTTCCTCCATGGGAGTAATGTCTGAAACAGTCTACGCTTCGATCGTTCCCCGGAAGACCAGAAGTAGTTCCCGATGCACATCTGGAGGCATTCTATAATCTGTTTACTATCTGAGAGTTGATGAAACACTGAAATTGCATCGTGATTGAATACAACAGACACCATGCGCACTTTCCTCCATGAGAGTAATGTCTCAAACAGTCTAAGCTTTGATCGTTCATCTGGAAGACCAGTAGTAGTTACCGATGCACATCTGGAGGCATTCTGAAATCTGTGGACTATCAGAGTGTTGATGAAACACAGAAAATGCATCGGTATTGAATACAACAGTCACCATGCGCACTTTCCTCCATGGGATTAATGTCTCAAAGAGTTTACGCTTTGATCGTTCCCTGGAAGACCAGTAGTAGTTTCCGATGCACATCTGGAGGCACTCTGTAATCTGTGTACTGTCAGACTATTGATGAAACACAGAAATTGCATCGGGATTGTATACAACTGTCACCATGCACACTTTCCGCCATGCAAGTAATGTCTCAAACAGTCTACGCTTTGATCGTTCCCTAGAAGACCAGTAGTAGTTTCCGATGCACATCTGGAGGCATCCTGTAATCGGTGGACTATCAGAGTGTTGATGTAACACAGATATTGCATCGGGATTGAATACAACAGTCACCATGCACACTTTCCGCCATGCAAGTAATGTCTCAAACAGTCTACGCTTTGATCGTTCCAAGGAAGACCAAAAGTAGTTTCCGATGAACATCTGGAGGCATTCTGTAATCTGTGGACCTTCAGATTGTTGATGAAACACAGAAATTGCATCAGGAAAGGAAACAACACTCATCATGCGCACTCTCCTCCACGGGAGTAATGTCCCAAACAGTCTACGCTTTGATCGTTCCCTGGAAGACCAGTAGTAGTTTCCGATGCACATCTGGTGGCATACTGTAATCTGTGGACTATCAGAGTGTTGATGAAAAACAGAAATTGCATCGGGATTGAATACAACAGTCACCATGCGCACTTTCCTCCACAGGAGTAATGTCTCAAACAGTCTACGCTTTGATCGTTCCCTGGAAGACCAGTAGTAGTTACTGATTCACATCTGGAGGCACTCTGTAATCTGTGGACTATCAGGGTGTTGATGAAAAACAGAAATTGCATCGGGATTGAATACAACAGTCACCATGCGCACTTTCCTCCACGGGAGTAATGTCTCAAACAGTCTACGCTTTGATCGTTCCCTGGAAGACTAGTAGTAGTTACTGATTCACATCTGGAGGCACTCTGTAATCTGTAGACTATCAGATTGTTGATGAAACAAAGAAATTGCATCGGGATTGAATACAACAGTCACCATCCGCACTTTCCTCCATGGGAGTAATGTCTGAAACAGTCCACGCTTCGATCGTTCCCTGGAAGACCAGAAGTAGTTTCCGATGCACATCTGGAGGCATTCTATAATCTGTTTACTATCTGAGAGTTGATGAAACACAGAAATTGCATCGGGATTGAATACAACAGTCAACATGCGCACTTTCCTCCATGGGAGTAATATCTCTAACAGTCTACGCTTTGATCGTTCATCTGGAAGACCAGTAGTAGTTACCGATGCACATCTGGAGGCATACTGAAACCTGTGGACTATCAGAGTATTGACGAAACACAGAAAATGCATCGGGATTGAATACAACAGTCACCATGCACACTTTCCTCCAATGGGAGTAATGTCAAAAGAGTTTACGCTTTGATCGTTCCCTGGAAGACCAGTAGTAGTTTCCGATGCACATCTGGAGGCATTCTGTAATCTGTGGACTATCAAAGTGTTGATGAAACACAGAAATTGCTTCGGGGTTGAATACAACAGTCACCATCCGCACTTTTCTCCATGGGAGTAATGTCTGAAACAGTCTACGCTTCGATCGTTCCCTGGAAGACCAGAAGTAGTTTCCGATGCACATCTCTAGGCATTCTATAATCTTTTTACTATCTGAGAGTTGAGGAAACACAGAAATTGCATCGGGATTGAATACAACAGTCACCATGTGCTCTTTCCTTCATGGGAGTAATGTCTCAAACAGTCTACGCTTTGATCGCTCATCTGGAAGACCATTAGTAGTTACCGATGCACATCTTTAGGCATTCTGAAACCTGTGGACTATCAGAGTGTTGAAGAAACACAGAAAATGCATCGGGATTGAATACAACAGTCACCATGCGCACTTTCCTCCATGGGAGTAATGTCTCAAAGAGTTTACGCTTTGATCGTTCCCAGGAATGCCAGTAGTAGTTTCCGATGCACATGTGGAGGCATTTTGTAATCTGTGGACCTTCAAAGTGCTGATGAAACACAGAAATTGAATTGGTATTGATTACCACAGTCACCATGCGCACTTTCCTCCATGGGAGTAATGTCTCAAAGAGTTTACGCTTTGATCGTTCCCTGGAAGACCAGTAGTAGTGTCCGATGCACATCTGGAGGCTTTCTGTAATCTGTGGACTATCAGAGTGTTGATGAAACACAGAAATTGCATCGGGATTGAATACAACAGTCACCATGCGCATTTTCCTCCAATGGGAGTAATGTCAAAAGAGTTTATGATTTGATTGTTCCCTGGAAGACCAGTAGTAGTTTCCGATGCACATCTGGAGGCATTCTGTAATCTGTGGACCATCAGAGTGTTGATGAAACACAGAAATTGCATCGGGATTGAATACAACAGTCACCATCCACACTTTCCTTCATGGGATTAATGTCTGAAACAGTCTACGCTTTGATCGTTCCCTGGAAGCCCAGTATTAGTTTCCGATGCACATATGGTGGCATTCTGTAATCTGTTGACTATCAGAGTGTTGATGAAACACAGAAAATGCATCGGGTTTGAATACAACAGTTACCATGCGCACTTTCCTCCATGGGAGTAATGTCTCAAACAGTCTACACTTTGATCGTTCCCTGCAAGACCAGTAGTAGTTTCCGATTGACATCTGGAGGCATTCTGTACCCTGTGGACTATCAGAGTGTTGATGAAACACAGAAATTGCATCGGGATTGAATACAACAATCACCATGCGCACTTTCCTCCATAAAAGTAATGTCTCAAACAGTCTACGCTTTGATCGTACCCTGGAAGTCCAGTAGTAGTTTCCGATGCACATCTGGAGGCATTCTGTAATCTGTGGACTGTCAGAGTGTTGATGAAACACAGAAATTGCATCGGGATTGAATACAACAGTCACCATGCGCACTTACCTACACGGGAATAATGTCTCAAACAGTCTACGCTTTGATCGTTCCCTGCAAGACCGGTAGTAGTTTCCGATTGACATCTGGAGGCAAACTGTACTCTGTGGACTATCAGAGTGTTGATGAAACACAGAAATTGCATCGGGATTGAATACAACAATCACCATGCGTACTTTCTTCCATAAAAGTAATGTCTCAAACAGTCTACGCTTTGATCGTAACCTGGAAGTCCAGTAGCAGTTTCCGATACACATCTGGAGGCATTCTGTAATCTGTGGACTGTCAGAGTGTTGATGAAACACAGTAAATGCATCGGGATTGAATACAACAGTCACCAGGCGCACTTTTCTCCATGGGAGTAATGTCTCAAACAGTCTACGCTTTCATCGTTCCCTGGAAGACCAGTAATAGTTTCCGATGCACATCTGGGGGCATTCTGCAATCAGTGGACTATCAGAGTGTTGATAAAAAACACAGAAATTGCATCCGGATTGAATACAACAGTCACCATGCGCACTTTCCTCCATGGGAGTAATATCTCAAACAGTCTACGCTTTGATCGTTCCCAGGAAGACCAGTAGTAGTTTCCGATGCACATCTGTTGGCATTCTGTAATCTGTAGACTATCAGAGTGTTGATGAAACACAGAAATTGCATCGGGATTGAATACAACAATCACCATGCGCACTTTCCTCCATGGGAGTAATGTCTCAAAGAGTTTACGTTTTGATCGTTCCCTGGAAGACCAGTAGTAGTTTCCGATGGACATCTGGAGGCATTCTGTAATCTGTGGACTATCAGAGTGTTGATGAAATACAGTAATTTCATCGGGATTGAATACAACCGTCACCATGATCACTTTCCTCCATAAAAGTTATGTCTCAAACAGTCTACGCTTTGATCGTTCCCTGGAAGTCCAGTAGTAGTTTCCGATGCACTTCTGGAGGCATCCTGTAATCGGTGGACTATCAGAGTGTTGATGTAACACAGAAATTGCCTCGGGATTGAATACAACAGTCACCATGCGCACTTTCCTCCATGGTAGTAATGTCTAAAACAGTCTCAGCTTTGATCGTACCCTGGAACACCAAAATAGTTTCCGATGAACATCTGGAGGCATTCTGCAATCTGTGGACTATCAGAGTGTTGATGAAACACAGAAATTGTATCAGGATTGAATACAACAGTCACCATGCGAACTTTCCTCCGTTGGAGTAATATCTGTAACAGTCTACGCTTTGATCAATCCCTGGAAGACCAGTAGTAGTTTTCGATGCAAATCTGGTGGCATTCTGTAATCTGTGGACTATCAGATGAAACACAGAAATTCCATCGGGTTTGAATACAACAGTCACCATGCGCACTTTCCTCCACGGGAGTAATGTCTCAAACGGTCTACGCTTTGATCGTTCCCAGGAAGACCAGTAGTAGTTTCCGATGAACATCTGGAGGCATTCTGTAATCTGTACACTATCAGAGTGTTGATGAAACACAGAAATTGCATCGTGATTGAATACAACAGTCACCATGCGCACTTTCCTCCATGGGAGTAAGGTCTCAAACAGTTTACACTTGGATCGTTCCCTGGAAGACCAGTAGTAGTTTCCGATGCACATCTGGAGGCACTCTGTAATCTGTGTACTGTCAGACTATTGATGAAACACAGAAATTGCATCGGGATTGAATACAACAGTCACCATGCACACTTCCCTCCATGCAAGTAATGTCTCAAGCAGTCTACGCTTTGATCGTTTCCTGGAAGACCAGTAGTAGTTTCCGATGCACATCTGTAGGCATTCTGTAATCGGTGGATTATCAGAGTGTTGATGTTACTCAGAAATTGCCTCGGAATTAAATACAACAGTCACCATGCGCACTTTCTCCCATGGTAGTAATGTCTAAAACATTCTACGATTGGTCGTTCCCTGGAACACCAAATGTAGTTTCCGATGAACATCTGGAGGCATTCTGTAGTCTGTGCACTATCAGAGTGTTGATGAAACACAGAAAATGCATCGGGGTTGAATACAACAGTCACCATGCGCACTTTCCTCCATGGGGGTAATGTCTCAAAGAGTTTACGCATTGATCGTTCCCTGGAAGACCAGTAGTAGTTTCCGATGGACATCTGTAGGCATTCTGTAATCTGTGGACTATCAGAGTGTTGATGAAATACAGAAATTGCATCGGGATTGAATACAACTGTCACCATGCGCACTTTCCTCCATAAAAGTTATGTCTCAAACAGTCTACGCTTTGATCGTTCCCTGGAAGTCCAGTAGTGGTTTCCGATGCACATCTGGAGGCATTCTGTAATCTGTGGACAATCAGAGTGTTGATGAAACACAGAAATTGCATCGGGAAAGGAAACAACACTCATCATGCGCACATTCCTCCATGGGAGTAATGTCTCAAACAGTCTACGCTTTGATCGTTCCCTGGAAGACCAGTAGTGGTTTCCGATGCACATCTGGAGGCATTCTGTAATCTGTGGACTATCAGAGTGTTGATGAAACACAGAAATTGCATCGGCATTGAACACAACAGTCACCATGCGCACTTTCCTCCATGGGAGTAATGTCTCTGACATTCTACGCTTCGAAAGTTCCTGGAAGAGCAGTAGTAGTTTCCGATGAACATCTGGAGGCTTTCTGTAATCTGTGGACTATCAGAGTGTTGATGAAACACAGAAATTGCATCGGGATTGAATACAACAGTCATCATGCGCATTTTCCTCCAATGGGAGTAATGTCAAAAGAGTTTACGCTTTGATCGTTCCCTGGAAGACCAGTAGTAGTTTCCGATGCACATTCGGAGGCTTTCTGTAATCTGTAGACTATCAGAGTGCTGATGAAACACAGAAATTGCATCGGGATTGAATACAACAGTCACCATGCGCATTTTCCACCAATGGGAGTGTTGTCAAAAGAGTTTACATTTTGATCGTTCCCTGGAAGACCAGTAGTAGTTTCCGATGAACATCTGGAGGCATTCTGTAATCTGTTTACCTTCAAAGTGATGATGAGACACAGAAATTGAATCGGGAATGAATACAACAGTCACCATGCGCACTTTCCTCCATGGGAGTAATGTCTCAAAGAGTTTACGCTTTGATCGTTCCCTGGAAGACCAGTAGTTGTGTCCGATGCATATCTGGAGGCTTTCAATAATCTGTGGACTATCAGAGTGTTGATGAAACACAGAAATTGCATCGGGATTGAATACAACATTCACCATGCGCATTTTCCTCCCATGGGAGTAATGTCAAAAGAGTTTACGCTTTGATCGTTCCCTGGAAGACCAGTAGTAGTTTCCGATGCACATCTGGAGGCATTCTGTAATCTGTGGACTATCAGAGTGTTGATGAAACACAGAAATTGCATCGGGATTGAATACAAAAGTCACCATCCACTCATTCTTTCATGGGAGTAATGTCTGAAACAGTCTAAGATTTGATCGTTCCCTGGAAGACCAGTAGTAGTTTCCGATGCACATCTGGAGGCATTCTGTAATTTGTGGACTATCAGAGTGTTGATGAAACACAGAAATTGCATCGGGATTGAATACAACAGTCACCATCCGCACTTTCCTCCATGGGAGTAATGTCTGAAACAGTCTACGCTTCGATCGTTCCCTGGAAGACCAGAAGTAGTTTCCGATGCACATCTGGAGGCATTCTATAATATGTTTACTATCTGAGAGTTGATGAAACACAGAAATTGCCTCGGAATTTAATACAACAGTCACCATGCGCACTTTCCCCCATGGTAGTAATGTCTAAAACATTCTACGATTGGTCGTTCCCTGGAACACCAAATGTAGTTTCCGATGAACATCTGGAGGCATTCTGTAATCTGTGCACTATCAGAGTGTTGATGAAACACAGAAAATGCATCGGGATTGAATACAACAGTCACCACGCGCACTTTCCTCCATGGGAGTAATGTCTCAAAGAGTTTACGCATTGATCGTTCCCTGGAAGACCAGTAGTAGTTTCCGATGGACATCTGTAGGCATTCTGTAATCTGTGGACTATCAGAGTGTTGATGAAATACAGAAATTGCATCGGGATTGAATACAACTGTCACCATGCGCACTTTCCTCCATAAAAGTTATGTCTCAAACAGTCTACGCTTTGATCGTTCCCTGGAAGTCCAGTAGTGGTTTCCGATGCACATCTGGAGGCATTCTGTAATCTGTGGACAATCAGAGTGTTGATGAAACACAGAAATTGCATCGGGAAAGGAAACAACACTCATCATGCGCACTTTCCTCCACGGGAGTAATGTCTCAAACAGTCTACGCTTTGATCGTTCCCTGGAAGACCAGTAGTGGTTTCCGATGCACATCTGGAGGCATTCTGTAATCTGTGGACTATCAGAGTGTTGATGAAACACAGAAATTGCATCGGGATTGAACACAATAGTCACCATGCGCACTTTCCTCCATGGGAGTAATGTCTCTGACATTCTACGCTTCGAAAGTTCCTGGAAGAGCAGTAGTAGTTTCCGATGAACATCTGGAGGCTTTCTGTAATCTGTGGACTATCAGAGTGTTGATGAAACACAGAAATTGCATCGGGATTGAATACAACAGTCATCATGGGCATTTTCCTCCAATGGGAGTAATGTCAAAAGAGTTTACGCTTTGATCGTTTCCTGGAAGACCAGTAGTAGTTTCCGATGCACATCTAGAGGCATTCTGTATTCTGTGGACTATCAGAGTGTTGATCAAACACTGAAATGACATCGGGATTGAATACAACAGTCACCATCCGCACTTTCCTCCATGGGAGTAATGTCTGAAACAGTCTACGCTTCGATCGTTCCCTGGAAGACCAAAAGTAGTTTCCGATGCACATCTGGAGGCATTCTATAATCTGTTTACTATCTGAGAGTTGATGAAACACAGGAATTGCATCGGGATTGAATACAACGGTCACCATGCGCACTTTCCTCCATGGGAGTAATGTCTCAAACAGTCTACGCTTTGATCGTTCATCTGGAATACCAGTAGTAGTTACAGAAAATGCATCGGGATTGAATACAACAGTCACCATGCGCACTTTCCTCCACGGGAGTAATGTCTCAAAGAGTCTATGCTTTGATCGTTCAATGGAAGACGAATAGCAGTTTCCGATGCACATCAGGTGGCATTCTGTAACCTGTGGACTATCAGGGTATTGATGAAACACAGAAATTGCATCGGGATTGAATACAACAGTCACCATGCACACTCTCCTCCATGGGAGTAATGTCTCAAACAGTCTACACTTTGATCGTTAACTGCAAGACCAGTAGTAGTTTCCGATTGACATCTGGAGGCATTCTGTACTCTGTGGACTATCAGAGTGTTGACGAAACACAGAAATTGCATCGGGATTGAATACAACAATCACCATGCGCACTTTCCTCCATAAAAGTAATGTCTCAAACAGTCTACGCTTTGATCGTACCCTGGTAGTCCAATAGTAGTTTCCGATGCACATCTGGAGGCATTCTGTAATCTGTGGACTATCAGAGTGTTGATGAAACACAGAAAATGCATCGGGATTGAATACAACAGTCACCAGGCGCACTTTTCTCCATGGGAGTAATGTCTCAAACAGTCTACGCTTTCATCGTTCCCTGGAAGACCAGTAGTAGTTTCCGATGTGCATCTGGGGACATTCTGCAATCAGTGGACTATCAGAGTGTTGATGAAACACATAAATTGCATCGGGATTGAATACAAGAGTCACCATGCGCACTTTCCTCCATGGAAGTAATGTCTCAAACAGTCTACGCTTTGATCGTTCCCAAGAAGTCCAGTAGTAGTTTCCGATGCACATCTGGAGGCATTCTGTACTCTGTGGACTATCAGAGTGTTGCTGAAACACAGACAATGCAATGGGATTGAATACAACAGTCACCTTGCGCACTTTCCTCCATGGGAGTAATGTCTCAAAGAGTTTACGCTTTGATCGTTCCCTGGAAGACCAGTAGTAGCTTCCGATGGAAATCTGGAGGCATTCTGTAAACTGTGGACTATCAGAGTGTTAATGAAATACAGAAATTGCATCGGGATTGAATACAACTGTCACCATGATCACTTTCCTCCATAGAAGTTATGTCTAAAACAGTCTACGCTTTGATCGTTCCCTGGAAGTCCAGTAGTCGTTTCCGATGCACATCTGTAGGCATTTTGTAATCTGTGGACTATCAGAGTGTTGATGAAACACAGAAATTGCATCGGGAAGGGAAACAACACTCATCATGCGCACTTTCCTCCATGGGAGTAATGTCCCAAACAGTGTACGCTTTGATCGTTCCCTGGAAGACCAGTAGTAGTTTCCGATGCACATCTGGTGGCATTCTGTAACCGGTGGACTATCAGAGTATTCATGATACACAGAAATTGCATCGTTATTGAATACAACAGTCACCATGCGCACTTTCCACCATGGGAGTAATGTCTCAAAGAGTTTACGCTTTGATCGTTCCCTGGAAGACCAGTAGTAGTTTCCGATGCACATCTGGAGGCACTCTGTAATCTGTGTACTGTCAGACTATTGATGAAACACAGAAATTGCATCGGGATTGAATACAACAGTCACCGTGCACACTTTCCTCCATGCAAGAAATGTCTCAAACAGTGTACGCTTTGATCGTTCCTTTGAAGACCAGTAGTAGTTTCCGATGCACATCTGTAGGCATCCTGTATTCGGTGGATTATCAGAGTGTTGATGTAACACAGAAATTGCCTCGGGATTGAATACAACAGTCACCATGCGCACTTTCCTCCATGGTAGTAATGTCTAAAACAGTCTACGCTTTGATCGTTCCCTGGAAAACCAAAAGTAGTTTCCGATGAACATCTGGAGGCATTCTGCAATCTGTGGACTATCAGAGTGTTGATGAAACACAGAAATTGCATCAGGATTGAATACAACAGTCACCATGCGCACTTCCCTCCATTGGAGTAATATCTCTAACAGTCTACGCTTTGATCAATCCCTGGAAAACCAGTAGTAGTTTTCGATGCAAATCTGGAGGCATTCTGTAATCTGTGGACTATCAGAGTGTTGATGAAACACAGAAAATGCATCGGGATTGAATACAACAGTCACCAAGCGCACTTTCCTCCATGGGAGTAATGTCTCAAACAGTGTACGATTTGATCGTTCCCAGGAAGACCAGTAGTAGTTTCCGATGCACATCTGGTGGCATTCTGTAACCTGTGGACTATCAGAGTGTTGATGAAACACAGAAATTGCATCGGGATTGAATACAACAGTCACCATGCGCACTTTCCTCCATGGGAGTAATGTCTCAAACAGTGTACGATTTGATCGTTCCCAGGAAGACCAGTAGTAGTTTCCGATGCACATCTGGTGGCATTCTGTAACCTGTGGACTATCAGAGTATTGATGAAACACAGAAATTGCATCGGGATTGAATACAACAGTCACCATGCACACTTTCCTCCATGCAAGTAATGTCTCAAACAGTCTACGCTTTGATCGTTAACTAGAAGACCAGTAGTAGTTTCCGATACACATCTGAAGGCATCCTGTAATCGGTGGACTATCAGAGTTTTGATGTAACACAGAAATTGCCTCGGGATTGAATACAAAAGTCACCATGCGCATTTTCCTCCATTGGAGTAATATCTCTAAGAGTCTACGCTTTGATCAATCCCTGGAAGACCAGTAGTAGTTTTCGATGCAAATCTGAAGGCATTCTGTAATCTGTGGACTATCAGAGTGTTGATGAAACACACAAAATGCATCGGGATTGAATACAACAGTCACCATGCGCACTTACCTACACGGGAGTAATGTCCCAAACAGTCTACGCTTTGATCGTTCCCTAAAAGACCAGTAGTAGTTTCCGATGCACATCTGGTGACATACTGTAATCTGTGGACTATCAGAGTGTTGGTGAAACACAGAAATTGCATCGGGATTGAACACAACAGTCACCATGCGCACTTTCCTCCATGGGAGTAGTGTCTCAAACTGTCTACGCTTTGATCGTTCAATGGAAGACCAGTAGTAGGTTCCGATGCACATCTGGAGGCATTCTGTAATCTGTGGACTATCAGAGTGTTGATGAAACACAGAAAATGCATCGGGATTGAATAAAACAGTCACCAGGCGCACTTTTCTCCATGGGAGTAATGTCTCAAACAGTCTACGCTTTCATCGTTCCCTGGAAGACCAGCAGTAGTTTCCGATGCACATCTGGGGGCATTCTGCAATCAGTGGACTATCAGAGTGTTGTGAAACACAGAAATTGCATCGGGATTGAATACAACAGTCACCATGCGCACTTTCCACCATGGGAGTAATGTCTCAAAGAGTTTCGCTTTGATCGTTCCCTGGAAGACCAGTAGTAGTTTCCGATTGACATCTGGAGGCATTCTGTACCCTGTGGACTATCAGAGTGTTGATGAAACACAGAAATTGCATCGGGATTGAATACAACAATCACCATGCGCACTTTCCTCCATAAAAGTAATGTCTCAAACAGTCTACGCTTTGATCGTACCCTGGAAGTCCAGTAGTAGTTTCCGATGCACATCTGGAGGCATTCTGTAATCTGTGGACTGTCAGAGTGTTGATGAAACACAGAAATTGCATCGGGATTGAATACAACAGTCACCATGCGCACTTACCTACACGGGAATAATGTCTCAAACAGTCTACGCTTTGATCGTTCCCTGGAAGACCAGTAGTAGTTTCCGATGCACATATGGTGGCATTCTGTAATCTGTTGACTATCAGAGTGTTGATGAAACACAGAAAATGCATCGGGATTGAATACAACAGTCACCATGCGCACTTTCCTCCATGGGAGTAATGTCTCAAACAGTCTACACTTTGATCGTTCCCTGCAAGACCGGTAGTAGTTTCCGATTGACATCTGGAGGCAAACTGTACTCTGTGGACTATCAGAGTGTTGATGAAACACAGAAATTGCATCGGGATTGAATACAACAATCACCATGCGTACTTTCTTCCATAAAAGTAATGTCTCAAACAGTCTACGCTTTGATCGTAACCTGGAAGTCCAGTAGCAGTTTCCGATGCACATCTGGAGGCATTCTGTAATCTGTGGACTGTCAGAGTGTTGTTGAAACACAGTAAATGCATCGGGATTGAATACAACAGTCACCATGCGCACTTTCCTCCATGGGAGTAATGTCTCAAAGAGTTTACGTTTTGATCGTTCCCTGGAAGACCAGTAGTAGTTTCCGATGCACATATGGTGGCATTCTGTAATCTGTTGACTATCAGAGTGTTGATGAAACACAGAAATTGCATCGGGATTGAATACAACAGTCACCATGCGCACTTACCTACACGGGAATAATGTCTCAAATAGTCTACGCTTTCATCGTTCCCTGGAAGACCAGTAATAGTTTCCGATGCACATCTGGGGGCATTCTGCAATCAGTGGACTATCAGAGTGTTGATAAAAAACACAGAAATTGCATCCGGATTGAATACAACAGTCACCATGCGCACTTTCCTCCATGGGAGTAATATCTCAAACAGTCTACGCTTTGATCGTTCCCAGGAAGACCAGTAGTAGTTTCCGATGCACATCTGTTGGCATTCTGTAATCTGTAGACTATCAGAGTGTTGATGAAACACAGAAATTGCATCGGGATTGAATACAACAGTCACCATGCGCACTTTCCTCCATGGGAGTAATGTCTCAAAGAGTTTACGTTTTGATCGTTCCCTGGAAGACCAGTAGTAGTTTCCGATGGACATCTGGAGGCATTCTGTAATCTGTGGACTATCAGAGTGTTGATGAAATACAGTAATTGCATCGGGATTGAATACAACCGTCACCATGATTACTTTCCTCCATAAAAGTTATGTCTCAAACAGTCTACGCTTTGATCGTTCCCTGGAAGTCCAGTAGTAGTTTCCGATGCACGTCTGGAGGCATCCTGTAATCAGTGGACTATCAGAGTGTTGATGTAACACAGAAATTGCCTCGGGATTGAATACAACAGTCACCATGCGCACTTTCCTCCATGGTAGTAATGTCTAAAACAGTCTACGCTTTGATCGTTCCCTGGAACACCAAAAGTAGTTTCCGATGAACATCTGGAGGCATTCTGCAATCTGTGGACTATCAGAGTGTTGATGAAACACAGAAATTGTATCAGGATTGAATACAACAGTCACCATGCGAACTTTCCTCCGTTGGAGTAATATCTGTAACAGTCTACGCTTTGATCAATCCCTGGAAGACCAGTAGTAGTTTTCGATGCAAATCTGGTGGCATTCTGTAATCTGTGGACTATCAGATGAAACACAGAAATTCCATCGGGTTTGAATACAACAGTCACCATGCGCACTTTCCTCCATGGGAGTAATGTCTCAAACAGTCTACGCTTTGATCGTTCCCAATAAGACCAGTAGTAGTTTCCGATGAACATCTGGAGGCATTCTGTAATCTGTACACTATCAGAGTGTTGATGAAACACAGAAATTGCATCGGGAAAGGAAACAACACTCATCATGCGCACTTTCCTCCACGGGAGTAACGTCTCAAAGAGTTTACGCTTTGATCGTTCCCTGGAAGACCAGTAGTAGCTTCCGATGGACATCTAGAGGCATTCTGTAATCTTTGGACTATCAGAGTGTTGATGAAATACAGAAATTGCATCGGGATTGAGTACAACTGTCACCATGATCACTTTCCTCCATAGAAGTTATGTCTCAAACAGTCTACGCTTTGATCGTTCCCTGGAAGTCCAGTAGTAGATTCCGATGCACATATGGAGGCATTTTGTAATCTGTGGACTATCAGAGTGTTGATGAAACATAGAAATTGCATCGGGAAAGGAAACAAAACTCATCATGCGCACTTTCCTCCACGGGATTAATGTCCCAAACAGTCTACACTTAGATCGTTCCCTGGAAGACCAGTACTAGTTTCCGATGCACATCAGGTGGCATTCTGTAACCTGTGGACTATCAGAGTATTGATGATACACAGAAATTGCATCGTGATTGAATACAACAGTCACCATGGGCACTTTCCTCCATGGGAGTAAGGTCTCAAACAGTTTACACTTGGATCGTTCCCTGGAAGACCAGTAGTAGTTTCCGATGCACATCTGGAGGCACTCTGTAATCTGTGTACTGTCAGACTATTGATGAAACACAGAAATTGCATCGGGATTGAATACAACAGTCACCATGCACACTTCCCTCCATGCAAGTAATGTCTCAAACAGTCTACGCTTTGATCGTTTCCTGGAAGACCAGTAGTAGTTTCCGATGCACATCTGTAGGCATCCTGTAATCGGTGGATTATCAGAGTGTTGATGTTACAAAGAAATTGCCTCGGAATTTAATACAACAGTCACCATGCGCACTTTCCCCCATGGTAGTAATGTCTAAAACATTCTACGATTGGTCGTTCCCTGGAACACCAAATGTAGTTTCCGATGAACATCTGGAGGCATTCTGTAATCTGTGCACTATCAGAGTGTTGATGAAACACAGAAAATGCATCGGGATTGAATACAACAGTCACCATGCGCACTTTCCTCCATGGGGGTAATGTCTCAAAGAGTTTACGCATTGATCGTTCCCTGGAAGACCAGTAGTAGTTTCCGATGGACATCTGTAGGCATTCTGTAATCTGTGGACTATCAGAGTGTTGATGAAATACAGAAATTGCATCGGGATTGAATACAACTGTCACCATGCGCACTTTCCTCCATAAAAGTTATGTCTCAAACAGTCTACGCTTTGATCGTTCCCTGGAAGTCCAGTAGTGGTTTCCGATGCACATCTGGAGGCATTCTGTAATCTGTGGACAATCAGAGTGTTGATGAAACACAGAAATTGCATCGGGAAAGGAAACAACACTCATCATGCGCACTTTCCTCCATGGGAGTAATGTCTCAAACAGTCTACGCTTTGATCGTTCCCTGGAAGACCAGTAGTGGTTTCCGATGCACATCTGGAGGCATTCTGTAATCTGTGGACTATCAGAGTGTTGATGAAACACAGAAATTGCATCGGGATTTAACACAACAGTCACCATGCGCACTTTCCTCCATGGGAGTAATGTCTCTGACATTCTACGCTTCGAAAGTTCCTGGAAGAGCAGTAGTAGTTTCCGATGAACATCTGGAGGCTTTCTGTAATCTGTGGACTATCAGAGTGTTGATGAAACACAGAAATTGCATCGGGATTGAATACAACAGTCATCATGCGCATTTTCCTCCAATGGGAGTAATGTCAAAAGAGTTTACGCTTTGATCGTTCCCTGGAAGACCAGTAGTAGTTTCCGATGCACATTCGGAGGCTTTCTGTAATCTGTAGACTATCAGAGTGTTGATGAAACACAGAAATTGCATCGGGATTGAATACAACAGTCACCATGCGCATTTTCCACCAATGGGAGTGTTGTCAAAAGAGTTTACATTTTGATCGTTCCCTGGAAGACCAGTAGTAGTTTCCGATGAACATCTAAAGGCATTCTGTAATCTGTGGACCTTCAAAGTGATGATGAGACACAGAAATTGAATCGGGATTGAATACAACAGTCACCATGCGCACTTTCCTCCATGGGGGTAATGTCTCAAAGAGTTTACGCTTTGATCGTTCCCTGGAAGACCAGTAGTTGTGTCCGATGCATATCTGGAGGCTTTCAATAATCTGTGGACTATCAGAGTGTTGATGAAACACAGAAATTGCATCGGCATTGAATACAACATTCACCATGCGCATTTTCCTCCCATGGGAGTAATGTCAAAAGAGTTTACGCTTTGATCGTTCCCTGGAAGACCAGTAGTAGTTTCCGATGCACATCTGGAGGCATTCTGTAATCTGTGGACTATCAGAGTGTTGATGAAACACAGAAATTGCATCGGGATTGAATACAAAAGTCACCATCCACTCATTCTTTCATGGGAGTAATGTCTGAAACAGTCTAAGATTTGATCGTTCAATGGAAGACCAGTAGTAGTTTCCGATGCACATCTGGAGGCATTCTGTAATTTGTGGACTATCAGAGTGTTAATGAAACACAGAAATTGCATCGGGATTGAATACAACAGTCACCATCCGCACTTTCCTCCATGGGAGTAATGTCTGAAACAGTCTACGCTTCGATCGTTCCCTGGAAGACCAGAAGTAGTTTCCGATGCACATCTGGAGGCATTCTATAATATGTTTACTATCTGAGAGTTGATGAAACACAGAAATTGCCTCGGAATTTAATACAACAGTCACCATGCGCACTTTCCCCCATGGTAGTAATGTCTAAAACATTCTACGATTGGTCGTTCCCTGGAACACCAAATGTAGTTTCCGATGAACATCTGGAGGCATTCTGTAATCTGTGCACTATCAGAGTGTTGATGAAACACAGAAAATGCATCGGGATTGAATACAACAGTCACCATGCGCACTTTCCTCCATGGGAGTAATGTCTCAAAGAGTTTACGCATTGATCGTTCCCTGGAAGACCAGTAGTAGTTTCCGATGGACATCTGTAGGCATTCTGTAATCTGTGGACTATCAGAGTGTTGATGAAATACAGAAATTGCATCGGGATTGAATACAACTGTCACCATGCGCACTTTCCTCCATAAAAGTTATGTCTCAAACAGTCTACGCTTTGATCGTTCCCTGGAAGTCCAGTAGTGGTTTCCGATGCACATCTGGAGGCATTCTGTAATCTGTGGACAATCAGAGTGTTGATGAAACACAGAAATTGCATCGGGAAAGGAAACAACACTCATCATGCGCACTTTCCTCCACGGGAGTAATGTCTCAAACAGTCTACGCTTTGATCGTTCCCTGGAAGACCAGTAGTGGTTTCCGATGCACATCTGGAGGCATTCTGTAATCTGTGGACTATCAGAGTGTTGATGAAACACAGAAATTGCATCGGGATTGAACACAACAGTCACCATGCGCACTTTCCTCCATGGGAGTAATGTCTCTGACATTCTACGCTTCGAAAGTTCCTGGAAGAGCAGTAGTAGTTTCCGATGAACATCTGGAGGCTTTCTGTAATCTGTGGACTATCAGAGTGTTGATGAAACACAGAAATTGCATCGGGATTGAATACAACAGTCATCATGGGCATTTTCCTCCAATGGGATTAATGTCAAAAGAGTTTACGCTTTGATCGTTTCCTGGAAGACCAGTAGTAGTTTCCGATGCACATCTAGAGGCATTCTGTATTCTGTGGACTATCAGAGTGTTGATCAAACACAGAAATGACATCGGGATTGAATACAACAGTCAACATCCGCACTTTCCTCCATGGGAGTAATGTCTGAAACAGTCTACGCTTCGATCGATCCCTGGAAGACCAGAAGTAGTTTCCGATGCACATCTGAAGGCATTCTATAATCTGTTTACTATCTGAGAGTTGATGAAACACAGAAATTGCATCGGGATTGAATACAACGGTCACCATGCGCTCTTTCCTCCATGGGAGTAATGTCTCAAACAGTCTACGCTGTGATCGTTCATCTGGAATACCAGTAGTAGTTACCGATGCACATCTGGAGGCATTCTGAAATCTGTGGACTATCAGATTGTTGAAGAAACACAGAAAATGCATCGGGATTGAATACAACAGTCACCATGCGCACTTTCCTCCACGGGAGTAATGTCTCAAAGAGTCTATGCTTTGATCGTTCAATGGAAGACGAATAGCAGTTTCCGATGCACATCAGGTGGCATTCTGTAACCTGTGGACTATCAGGGTATTGATGAAACACAGAAATTGCATCGGGATTGAATACAACAGTCACCATGCACACTCTCCTCCATGGGAGTAATGTCTCAAACAGTCTACACTTTGATCGTTAACTGCAAGACCAGTAGTAGTTTCCGATTGACATCTGGAGGCATTCTGTACTCTGTGGACTATCAGAGTGTTGATGAAACACAGAAATTGCATAGGGATTGAATACAACAATCACCATGCGCACTTTCCTCCATAAAAGTAATGTCTCAAACAGTCTACGCTTTGATCGTACCCTGGTAGTCCAATAGTAGTTTCCGATGCACATCTGGAGGCATTCTGTAATCTGTGGACTATCAGAGTGCTGATGAAACACAGAAATTGGATCGGAATTGAATACAACAGTCACCATGCGCACTTACCTACACGGGAGTAATGTCTCAAACAGTCTACGCTTTGATCGTTCCCTGGAAGACCAGTAGTAGTTTTCGATGCACATCTGGTGGCATTCTGTAATCTGTGGACTATCAGAGTGTTGATGAAACACGGAAAATGCATCGGGATTGAATACAACAGTCACCAGGCGCACTTTTCTCCATGGGAGTAATGTCTCAAACAGTCTACGCTTTCATCGTTCCCTGGAAGACCAGTAGTAGTTTCCGATGTGCATCTGGGGACATTCTGCAATCAGTGGACTATCAGAGTGTTGATGAAACACATAAATTGCATCGGGATTGAATACAAGAGTCACCATGCGCACTTTCCTCCATGGAAGTAATGTCTCAAACAGTCTACGCTTTGATCGTTCCCTGGAAGTCCAGTAGTCGTTTCCGATGCACATCTGTAGGCATTTTGTAATCTGTGGACTATCAGAGTGTTGATGAAACACAGAAATTGCATCGGGAAGGGAAACAACACTCATCATGCGCACTTTCCTCCATGGGAGTAATGTCCCAAACAGTGTACGCTTTGATCGTTCCCTAAAAGACCAGTAGTAGTTTCCGATGCACATCTGGTGGCATTCTGTAACCGGTGGACTATCAGAGTATTGATGATACACAGAAATTGCATCGTTATTGAATACAACAGTCACCATGCGCACTTTCCTCCATGGGAGTAATGTCTCAAAGAGTTTACGCTTTGATCGTTCCCTGGAAGACCAGTAGTAGTTTCCGATGCACATCTGGAGGCACTCTGTAATCTGTGTACTGTCAGACTATTGATGAAACACAGAAATTGCATCGGGATTGAATACAACAGTCACCGTGCACACTTTCCTCCATGCAAGAAATGTCTCAAACAGTGTACGCTTTGATCGTTCCTTTGAAGACCAGTAGTAGTTTCCGATGCACATCTGTAGGCATCCTGTATTCGGTGGATTATCAGAGTGTTGATGTAACACAGAAATTGCCTCGGGATTGAATACAACAGTCACCATGCGCACTTTCCTCCATGGTAGTAATGTCTAAAACAGTCTACGCTTTGATCGTTCCCTGGAAAACCAAAAGTAGTTTCCGATGAACATCTGGAGGCATTCTGCAATCTGTGGACTATCAGAGTGTTGATGAAACACAGAAATTGCATCAGGATTGAATACAACAGTCACCATGCGCACTTTCCTCCATTGGAGTAATATCTCTAACAGTCTACGCTTTGATCAATCCCTGGAAAACCAGTAGTAGTTTTCGATGCACATCTGGTGTCATTCTGTAACCTGTGGACTATCAGAGTATTGATGAAACACAGAAATTGCATCGGGATTGAATACAACAGTCACCATGCACACTTTCCTCCATGCAAGTAATGTCTCAAACAGTCTACGCTTTGATCGTTAACTGGAAGACCAGTAGTAGTTTCCGATGCACATCTGAAGGCATCCTGTAATCGGTGGACTATCAGAGTTTTGATGTAACACAGAAATTGCCTCGGGATTGAATACAAAAGTCACCATGCGCACTTTCCCCCATTGGAGTAATATCTCTAAGAGTCTACGCTTTGATCAATCCCTGGAAGACCAGTAGTAGTTTTCGATGCAAATCTGAAGGCATTCTGTAATCTGTGGACTATCAGAGTGTTGATGAAACACACAAAATGCATCGGGATTGAATACAACAGTCACCATGCGCACTTACCTACACGGGAGTAATGTCCCAAACAGTCTACGCTTTGATCGTTCCCTAAAAGACCAGTAGTAGTTTCCGATGCACATCTGGTGACATACTGTAATCTGTGGACTATCAGAGTGTTGATGAAACACAGAAATTGCATCGGGATTGAACACAACAGTCACCATGCGCACTTTCCTCCATGGGAGTAGTGTCTCAAACAGTCTACGCTTTGATCGTTCAATGGAAGACCAGTAGTAGGTTCCGATGCACATCTGGAGGCATTCTGTAATCTGTGGACTATCAGAGTGTTGATGAAACACAGAAAATGCATCGGGATTGAATACAACAGTCACCAGGCGCACTTTTCTCCATGGGAGTAATGTCTCAAACAGTCTACGCTTTCATGGTTCCCTGGAAGACCAGCAGTAGTTTCCGATGCACATCTGGGGGCATTCTGCAATCAGTGGACTATCAGAGTGTTGATGAAACACAGAAATTGCATCGGGATTGAATACAACAGTCACCATGCGCACTTTCCACCATGGGAGTAATGTCTCAAAGAGTTTCGCTTTGATCGTTCCCTGGAAGACCAGTAGTAGTTTCCGATGGACATCTGGAGGCATTCTGTAATCTGTGGACTATCAGAGTGTTGATGAAATACAGAAATTGCATCGGGATTGAATACAACTGTCACCATGCGCACTTTCCTCCATAAAAGTTATGTCTCAAACAGTCTGCGCTTTGATCGTTCCCTGGAAGACCAGTAGTAGTTTCCGATGCACATCTGGAGGCATTCTGTAATCTGTGGACTATCAGAGTGTTGATGAAACACAGAAATTGCATCGGGAAAGGAAACAACACTCATCATACGCACATTCCTCCACGCGAGTAATGTCCCAAACAGTCTACGCTTTGATCGTTCCCTGGAAGACCAGTAGTAGTTTCCGATGCACATCTGGTGACATACTGTAATCTGTGGACTATCAGAGTGTTGATGAAACCCAGAAATTGCATCGGGATTGAACACAACAGTCACCATGCGCACTTTCATCCATGGGAGTAGTGTCTCAAACAGTCTACGCTTTGATCGTTCCCTGGAAGACCAGTAGTAGTTTCCGATGCACATCTGGAGGCGTTCTGTAATCTGTGGACTATCAGAGTGTTGATGAAACACAGAAATTGCATCGGGATTGTATACAACAGTCACCATGCGCACTTTCCTCCATGGGAGAAATTCTCAAACAGTCTACGCTTTGATCGCTCCCTGGATGACCATTAGTAGTTACCGATTCACATCTGGAGGCACTCTGTAATCTGTGGACTATCAGATTGTTGATGAAACAAAGAAATTGCATCGGGATTGAATACAGCAGTCACCATGTGCACTTACCTCCATGGGAGTAATGTCTCAAACAGTCTACGCTTTGATCGTTGCCTGGAAGACCAGTAGTAGTTACCGATGCACATCTGGAGGCATTCTGAAATCTGTGGACTATCAGAGTGTTCATGAAACACAGATATTGCATCGGGATTGTATACAACACTCACCATGGGCACTTTCCTCCATGGGAGTAATGTCCCTAACAGTCTACGCTTTGATCATTCCCTGGAAGACCAGAAGTAGTTACCGATGCACATCTGGAGGCATTCTATAATATGTTTACTATCTGAGAGTTGATGAAACACAGAAATTGCATCGGGATTGGATACAACAGTCACCATGCGCACTTTCCTCCACGGGAGTAATGTCCCAAACAGTCTGCGCTTTGATCGTTCATCTGGAAGACCAGTAGTAGTTACCGATGCACATCTGGAGGCATTCTGAAATCTGTGGACTATCAGAGTGTTGAAGAAACACAGAAAATGCATCGGGATTGAATACAACAGTCACCATGCGCACTTTCCTCCATGGGAGTAATGTCTCAAAGAGTTCACGCTTTGATCGTTCCCTGGAAGACCAGTAGTAGTTTCCGATGGACACCTGGAGGCATTCTGAAATCTGTGGACTATCAGAGTGTTGAAGAAACACAGAAAATGCATCGGGATTGAATACAACAGTCACCATGCGGTTTTTCCTCCATGGGAGTAATGTCTCAAAGAGTTCACACTTTGATCGTTCCCTGGAAGACCAGTAGTAGTGTCCGATGCACATCTGGAGGCATTCTGTAATCTGTGGACTATCAGAGTGTTGATGAAACACAGAAAATGCATCGGGATTGAATACAACAGTCACCATGCGCACTTTCCACCACGCGAGTAATGTCTCAAACAGTCTACGCTTTGATCGTTCCCTGGAAGACCAGTAGTAGTTTCCGATGCACGTCTGGTGGCATTCTGTAATCTGTGGACTATCAGAGAGTTGATGAAACACAAAAAATGCATCGGGATTGAATACAACAGTCACCATGCGCACATTCCCCCATGGGAGTAATGTCTCAAACAGTGTTCGCTTTGATCGTTCCCAGGAAGACGAAATGTAGTTTCCGATGTACATCTGGAGGCATTCTGTAATCTGTGGACCTTCAAAGTGTTGATGAAACGCAGAAATTGAATCGGGATTGAATACAACAGTCACCATGCGCACTTTCCTCCATGGGAGTAATTCTCAAACAGTCTAGGCTTTGATCGTTCCCTGGAAGACCAGTAGTAGTTTCCCATGCATATCTGGTGGCGTTCTGTAACCTATGGACAGTCAGAGTGTTGATGAAACACAGAAATTGCATCGGTATTGTATACAACAGTCACCATGCGCACTTTCCTCCACAGGAGTAATGTCTCAAACAGTCTACGCTTTAATCGTTCCCTGGAAGTCCAGTAGTAGTTTCCGATGCACATCTGGAGGCATTCTGTAATCTGTGGACTCTCAGAGTGTTGATGAAACACAGAAATTGCATCGGGATTGATTACAACTGTCACCATGCGCACTTTCCTCCATAAAAGTTATGTCTCAAACAGTCTACGCTTTGATCGTTCCCTGGAAGTCCAGTAGTAGTTTCCGATGCACATCTGGAGGCATTCTGTAATCTGTGGCCTATCAGAGTGTTGATGAAACACAGAAATTGCATCGGGATTGAACACAACAGTCACCATGCGCACTTTCCTCCATGGGAGTAATGTCTCTAACATTCTACGCTTCGATCGTTCCTGGAAGACCAGTAGTAGTTTCCGATGCACATCTGGAGGCTTTCTGTAATCTGTAGACTATCAGAGTGTTGATGAAACACAGAAATTGCATCGGGATTGAATACAACAGTCACCATGCGCATTTTCCACCATTGGGAGTATTGTCAAAAGAGTTTACACTTTGATCGTTCCCTGGAAGACCAGTAGTAGTTTCCGATGAACATCTGGAGGCATTCTGTAATCTGTGGCCTATCAGAGTGTTGATGAAACACAGAAATTGCATCGGGATTGAACACAACAGTCACCATGCGCACTTTCCTCCATGGGAGTAATGTCTCTAACATTCTACGCTTCGATCGTTCCTGGAAGACCAGTAGTAGTTTCCGATGCACATCTGGAGGCTTTCTGTAATCTGTAGACTATCAGAGTGTTGATGAAACACAGAAATTGCATCGGGATTGAATACAACAGTCACCATGCGCATTTTCCACCATTGGGAGTATTGTCAAAAGAGTTTACACTTTGATCGTTCCCTGGAAGACCAGTAGTAGTTTCCGATGAACATCTGGAGGCATTCTGTAATCTGTGGACCTTCAAAGTGATGATGAGACACAGAAATTGAATCGGGATTGAATACAACAGTCACCATGCGCACTTTCCTCCATGGGAGTAATGTCTCAAAGAGTTTACGCTTTGATCGTTCCCTGGAAGACCAGTAGTTGTGTCCGATGCATATCTGGAGGCTTTCAATAATCTGTGGACTATCAGAGTGTTGATGAAACACAGAAATTGCATCGGGATTGAATACAACATTCACCATGCGCTTTTTCCTCCAATGGGAGTAATGTCAAAAGAGTTTACGCTTTGATCGTTCCCTGGAAGACCAGTAGTAGTTTCCGATTCACATCTGGAGGCATTCTGTAATCTGTGGACTATCAGAGTGTTGATGAAACACAGAAATTGCATCGGAATTGAATACAAAAGTCACCATCCACTCATTCTTTCATGGGAGTAATGTCTGAAACAGTCTACGCTTTGATCGTTCAATGGAAGACCAGTAGTAGGTTCCGATGCACATCTGGAGGCATTCTGTAATCTGTGGACTATCAGAGTGTTGATGAAACACAGAAAATGCATCGGGATTGAATACAACAGTCACCAGGCGCACTTTTCTCCATGGGAGTAATGTCTCAAACAGTCTACGCTTTCATGGTTCCCTGGAAGACCAGCAGTAGTTTCCGATGCACATCTGGGGGCATTCTGCAATCAGTGGACTATCAGAGTGTTGATGAAACACAGAAATTGCATCGGGATTGAATACAACAGTCACCATGCGCACTTTCCACCATGGGAGTAATGTCTCAAAGAGTTTCGCTTTGATCGTTCCCTGGAAGACCAGTAGTAGTTTCCGATGGACATCTGGAGGCATTCTGTAATCTGTGGACTATCAGAGTGTTGATGAAATACAGAAATTGCATCGGGATTGAATACAACTGTCACCATGCGCACTTTCCTCCATAAAAGTTATGTCTCAAACAGTCTGCGCTTTGATCGTTCCCTGGAAGACCAGTAGTAGTTTCCGATGCACATCTGGAGGCATTCTGTAATCTGTGGACTATCAGAGTGTTGATGAAACACAGAAATTGCATCGGGAAAGGAAACAACACTCATCATACGCACATTCCTCCACGCGAGTAATGTCCCAAACAGTCTACGCTTTGATCGTTCCCTGGAAGACCAGTAGTAGTTTCCGATGCACATCTGGTGACATACTGTAATCTGTGGACTATCAGAGTGTTGATGAAACCCAGAAATTGCATCGGGATTGAACACAACAGTCACCATGCGCACTTTCATCCATGGGAGTAGTGTCTCAAACAGTCTACGCTTTGATCGTTCCCTGGTAGACCAGTAGTAGTTTCCGATGCACATCTGGAGGCGTTCTGTAATCTGTGGACTATCAGAGTGTTGATGAAACACAGAAATTGCATCGGGATTGTATACAACAGTCACCATGCGCACTTTCCTCCATGGGAGAAATTCTCAAACAGTCTACGCTTTGATCGCTCCCTGGATGACCATTAGTAGTTACCGATTCACATCTGGAGGCACTCTGTAATCTGTGGACTATCAGATTGTTGATGAAACACAGAAATTGCATCGGGATTGAATACAGCAGTCACCATGCGCACTTACCTCCATGGGAGTAATGTCTCAAACAGTCTACGCTTTGATCGTTGCCTGGAAGACCAGTAGTAGTTACCGATGCACATCTGGAGGCATTCTGAAATCTGTGGACTATCAGAGTGTTCATGAAACACAGATATTGCATCGGGATTGTATACAACACTCACCATGGGCACTTTCCTCCATGGGAGTAATGTCCCTAACAGTCTACGCTTTGATCATTCCCTGGAAGACCAGAAGTAGTTACCGATGCACATCTGGAGGCATTCTATAATATGTTTACTATCTGAGAGTTGATGAAACACAGAAATTGCATCGGGATTGGATACAACAGTCACCATGCGCACTTTCCTCCACGGGAGTAATGTCCCAAACAGTCTGCGCTTTGATCGTTCATCTGGAAGACCAGTAGTAGTTACCGATGCACATCTGGAGGCATTCTGAAATCTGTGGACTATCAGAGTGTTGAAGAAACACAGAAAATGCATCGGGATTGAATACAACAGTCACCATGCGCACTTTCCTCCATGGGAGTAATGTCTCAAAGAGTTCACGCTTTGATCGTTCCCTGGAAGACCAGTAGTAGTTTCCGATGGACACCTGGAGGCATTCTGAAATCTGTGGACTATCAGAGTGTTGAAGAAACACAGAAAATGCATCGGGATTGAATACAACAGTCACCATGCGGTTTTTCCTCCATGGGAGTAATGTCTCAAAGAGTTCACACTTTGATCGTTCCCTGGAAGACCAGTAGTAGTGTCCGATGCACATCTGGAGGCATTCTGTAATCTGTGGACTATCAGAGTGTTGATGAAACACAGAAAATGCATCGGGATTGAATACAACAGTCACCATGCGCACTTTCCACCACGCGAGTAATGTCTCAAACAGTCTACGCTTTGATCGTTCCCTGGAAGACCAGTAGTAGTTTCCGATGCACGTCTGGTGGCATTCTGTAATCTGTGGACTATCAGAGAGTTGATGAAACACAAAAAATGCATCGGGATTGAATACAACAGTCACCATGCGCACATTCCCCCATGGGAGTAATGTCTCAAACAGTGTACGCTTTGATCGTTCCCAGGAAGACCAAATGTAGTTTCCGATGCACATCTGGAGGCATTCTGTAATCTGTGGACCTTCAAAGTGTTGATGAAACGCAGAAATTGAATCGGGATTGAATACAACAGTCACCATGCGCACTTTCCTCCATGGGAGTAATTCTCAAACAGTCTAGGCTTTGATCGTTCCCTGGAAGACCAGTAGTAGTTTCCCATGCATATCTGGTGGCGTTCTGTAACCTATGGACAATCAGAGTGTTGATGAAACACAGAAATTGCATCGGTATTGCATACAACAGTCACCATGCGCACTTTCCTCCACAGGAGTAATGTCTCAAACAGTCTACGCTTTAATCGTTCCCTGGAAGTCCAGTAGTAGTTTCCGATGCACATCTGGAGGCATTCTGTAATCTGTGGACTCTCAGAGTGTTGATGAAACACAGAAATTGCATCGGGATTGATTACAACTGTCACCATGCGCACTTTCCTCCATAAAAGTTATGTCTCAAACAGTCTACGCTTTGATCGTTCCCTGGAAGTCCAGTAGTAGTTTCCGATGCACATCTGGAGGCATTCTGTAATCTGTGGCCTATCAGAGTGTTGATGAAACACAGAAATTGCATCGAGATTGAACACAACAGTCACCATGCGCACTTTCCTCCATGGGAGTAATGTCTCTAACATTCTACGCTTCGATCGTTCCTGGAAGACCAGTAGTAGTTTCCGATGCACATCTGGAGGCTTTCTGTAATCTGTAGACTATCAGAGTGTTGATGAAACACAGAAATTGCATCGGGATTGAATACAACAGTCACCATGCGCATTTTCCACCATTGGGAGTATTGTCAAAAGAGTTTACACTTTGATCGTTCCCTGGAAGACCAGTAGTAGTTTCCGATGAACATCTGGAGGCATTCTGTAATCTGTGGCCTATCAGAGTGTTGATGAAACACAGAAATTGCATCGGGATTGAACACAACAGTCACCATGCGCACTTTCCTCCATGGGAGTAATGTCTCTAACATTCTACGCTTCGATCGTTCCTGGAAGACCAGTAGTAGTTTCCGATGCACATCTGGAGGCTTTCTGTAATCTGTAGACTATCAGAGTGTTGATGAAACACAGAAATTGCATCGGGATTGAATACAACAGTCACCATGCGCATTTTCCACCATTGGGAGTATTGTCAAAAGAGTTTACACTTTGATCGTTCCCTGGAAGACCAGTAGTAGTTTCCGATGAACATCTGGAGGCATTCTGTAATCTGTGGACCTTCAAAGTGATGATGAGACACAGAAATTGAATCGGGATTGAATACAACAGTCACCATGCGCACTTTCCTCCATGGGAGTAATGTCTCAAAGAGTTTACGCTTTGATCGTTCCCTGGAAGACCAGTAGTTGTGTCCGATGCATATCTGGAGGCTTTCAATAATCTGTGGACTATCAGAGTGTTGATGAAACACAGAAATTGCATCGGGATTGAATACAACATTCACCCTGCGCTTTTTCCTCTAATGGGAGTAATGTCAAAAGAGTTTACGCTTTGATCGTTCCCTGGAAGACCAGTAGTAGTTTCCGATTCACATCTGGAGGCATTCTGTAATCTGTGGACTATCAGAGTGTTGATGAAACACAGAAATTGCATCGGGATTGAATACAAAAGTCACCATCCACTCATTCTTTCATGGGAGTAATGTCTGAAACAGTCTACGCTTTGATCGTTCCCTGGAAGACCAGTAGTAGTTTCCGATGCACATCTGGAGGCATTCTGCAATTTGTGGACTATCAGAGTGTTGATGAAACACAGAAATTGCATCGGGATTGAATACAACAGTCACCATCCGCACTTTCCTCCATGGGAGTAATGTCTGAAACAGTCTACGCTTCGATCGTTCCCTGGAAGGCCAGAAGTAGTTTCCGATGCACATCTGGAGGCATTCTATAATATGTTTACTATCTGAGAGTTGATGAAACACAGAAATTGCATCGGGATTGAATACAACAGTCACCATGCGCACTTTCCTCCATGGGAGTAATGTCTCAAAGAGTTACGCTTTGATCGTTCCCTGGAAGACCAGTAGTAGGTTCCGATGGACATCTGGAGGCATTCTGTAATCTGTGGACTATCAGAGTGTTGATGAAATACATAAATTGCATCGGGATTGAGTACAACTGTCACCATGCGCACTTTACTCCATAAAAGTTATGTCTCAAACAGTCTACGCTTTGATCGTTCCCTGGAAGTCCAGTAGTAGTTTCCGATGCACATCTGGAGGCATTCTGTAATCTGTGAACTATCAGAGTGTTGATGAAACACAGAAATTGCATCGGGAAAGGAAACAACACTAATCATGCGCACTTTCCTACACGGGAGTAATGTCCCAAACAGTCTACGCTTTGATCGTTCATCTGGAAGACCAGTAGTAGTTACCGATGCACATCTGGAGGCATTCTGAAAGCTGTGGACTATCAGAGTGTTGAAGAAACACAGAAAATGCATCGGGATTGAATACAACAGTCACCATGCGCACTTTCCTCCATGGGAGTAATGTCTCAAAGAGTTCACGCTTTGATCGTTCCCTGGAAGACCAGTAGTAGTTTACGATGGACATCTGGAGGCATTCTGAAATCTGTGGACTATCAGAGTGTTGAAGAAACACAGAAAATGCATCGGGATTGAATACAACAGTCACCATGCGCACTTTCCTCCATGGGAGTAATGTCTCAAAGAGTTCACACTTTGATCGTTCCCTGGAAGACCAGTAGTAGTGTCCGATGCACATCTGGAGGCATTCTGTAATCTGTGGACCATCAGAGTGTTGATGAAACACAGAAAATGCATCGGGATTGAATACAACAGTCACCATGCGCACTTTCCACCACGCGAGTAATGTCTCAAACAGTCTACGCTTTGATCGTTCCCTGGAAGACCAGTAGTAGTTTCCGATGCACGTCAGGGGGCATTCTGAAATCTGTGGACTATCAGAGTGTTGATGAAACACAGAAAATGCATCGGGATTGAATACAACAGTCACCATGCGCACATTCCCCCATGGGAGTATTGTCTCAAACAGTGTACGCTTTGATCGTTCCCAGGAAGACCAAATGTAGTTTCCGATGCACATCTGGAGGCATTCTGTGATCTGTGGACCTTCAAAGTGTTGATGAAACACAGAAATTGAATCGGGATTGAATACAACAGTCACCATGCGCACTTTCCTCCATGGGAGTAATTCTCAAACAGTCTAGGCTTTGATCGTTCCCTGGAAGACCAGTAGTAGTTTCCGATGCATATCTGGTGGCGTTCTGTAACCTATGGACAATCAGAGTGTTGATGAAACACAGAAATTGCATCGGTATTGAATACAACAGTCACCATGCGCACTTTCCTCCACAGGAGTAATGTCTCAAACAGTCTACGTTTTAATCGTTCCCTGGAAGTCCAGTAGTAGTTTCCGATGCACATCTGGAGGCATTCTGTAATCTGTGGACTATCAGAGTGTTGATGAAACACAGAAATTACATCGGGATTGAACACAACAGTCACCATGCGCACTTTCCTCCATGGGAGTAATGTCTCAAACAGTCTACACTTTGATCGTTAACTGCAAGACCAGTAGTAGTTTCCGATTGACATCTGGAGGCATTCTGTACTCTGTGGACTATCAGAGTGTTGATGAAACACAGAAATTGCATCGGGATTGAATACAACAATCACCATGCGCTCTTTCCTCCATAAAAGTAATGTCTCAAACAGTCTACGCTTTGATCGTACCCTGGTAGTCCAATTGTAGTTTCCGATGCACATCTGGAGGCATTCTGTAATCTGTGGACTATCAGAGTGTTGATGAAACACAGAAATTGCATCGGAATTGAATACAACAGTCACCATGCGCACTTACCTACACGGGAGTAATGTCTCAAACAGTCTACACTTTGATCGTTAACTGCAAGACCAGTAGTAGTTTCCGATTGACATCTGGAGGCATTCTGTACTCTGTGGACTATCAGAGTGTTGATGAAACACAGAAATTGCATCGGAATTGAATACAACAGTCACCATGCGCACTTACCTACACGGGAGTAATGTTTCAAACAGTCTACGCTTTGATAGTTCCCTGGAAGACCAGTAGTAGTTTTTGATGCACATCTGGTGGCATTCTGTAATCAGTGGACTATCAGAGTGTTGATGAAACACAGAAAATGCATCGGGATTGAATACAACAGTCACCAGGCGCACTTTTCTCCATGGGAGTAATGTCTCAAACAGTCTACGCTTTCATCGTTCCCTGGAAGACCAGTAGTAGTTATCGATGTGCATCTGTGGACATTCTGCAATCAGTGGACTATCAGAGTGTTGATGAAACACATAAATTGCATCGGGATTTAATACAAGAGTCACCATGCGCACTTTCCTCCATGGGAGTAATGTCTCAAACAGTCTACGCTTTGATCGTTCCCAAGAAGACCAGTAGTAGTTTCCGATGCACATCTGGAGGCATTCTGTACTCTGTGGACTATCAGAGTGTTGATGAAACACAGAAAATGCATAGGGATTGAATACAACAGTCACCTTGCGCACTTTCCTCCATGGGAGTAATGTCTCAAAGAGTTTACGCTTTGATCGTTCCCTGGAAGACCAGTAGTAGCTTCCGATGGAAATATGGAGGCATTCTGTAAACTGTGGACTATCAGAGTGTTGATGAAATACAGAAATTGCATCGGGATTGAATACAACTGTCACCATGATCACTTTCCTCCATAGAAGTTATGTCTAAAAGAGTCTACGCTTTGATCGTTCCCTGGAAGTCCAGTAGTCGTTTCCGATGCACATCTGTAGGCATTTTGTAATCTGTGGACTATCAGAGTGTTGATGAAACACAGAAATTGCATCGGGAAGGGAAACAACACTCATCATGCGCACTTTCCTCCACGGGAGTAATGTCCCAAACAGTCTACGCTTTGATCGTTCCCTGGAAGACCAGTAGTAGTTTCCGATGCACATCTGGTGGCATTCTGTAACCGGTGGACTATCAGAGTATTGATGATACACAGAAATTGCATCGTTATTGAATACAACAGTCACCATGCGCACTTTCCTCCATGGGAGTAATGTCTCAAAGAGTTTACGCTTTAATCGTTCCCTGGAAGACCAGTAGTAGTTTCCGATGCTCATCTGGAGGCACTCTGTAATCTGTGTACTGTCAGACTATTGATGAAACACAGAAATTGCATCGGGATTGAATACAACAGTCACCATGCACACTTTCCTCCATGCAAGAAATGTCTCAAACAGTGTACGCTTTGATCGTTCCTTTGAAGACCAGTAGTAGTTTCCGATGCACATCTGTAGGCATCCTGTATTCGGTGGATTATCAGAGTGTTGATGTAACACAGAAATTGCCTCGGGATTGAATACAACAGTCACCATGCGCACTTTCCTCCATGGTAGTAATGTCTAAAACAGTCTACGCTTTGATCGTTCCCTGGAAAACCAAAAGTAGTTTCCGATGAACATCTGGAGGCATTCTGCAATCTGTGGACTATCAGAGTGTTGATGAAACACAGAAATTGCATCAGGATTGAATACAACAGTCACCATGCGCACTTTCCTCCATTGGAGTAATATCTCTAACAGTCTACGCTTTGATCAATCCCTGGAAAACCAGTAGTAGTTATCGATGCAAATCTGGAGGCATTCTGTAATCTGTGGACTATCAGAGTGTTGATGAAACACAGAAAATGCATCGGGATTGAATACAACAGTCACCATGCGCACTTTCCTCCATGGGAGTAATGTCTCAAACAGTGTACGATTTGATCGTTCCCAGGAAGACCAGTAGTAGTTTCCGATGCACATCTGGTGGCATTCTGTAACCTGTGGACTATCAGAGTATTGATGAAACACAGAAATTGCATCGGGATTGAATACAACAGTCACCATGCGCACTTTCCTCCATGGGAGTAATGTTTCAAACAGTGTACGATTTGATCGTTCCCAGGAAGACCAGTAGTAGTTTCCGATGCACATCTGGTGGCATTCTGTAACCTGTGGACTATCAGAGTATTGATGAAACACAGAAATTGCATCGGGATTGAATACAACAGTCACCATGCACACTTTCCTCCATGCAAGTAATGTCTCAAACAGTCTACGCTTTGATCGTTAACTGGAAGACCAGTAGTAGTTTCCGATGCACATCTGGAGGCATCCTGTAATCGGTGGACTATCAGAGTTTTGATGTAACACAGAAATTGCCTCGGGATTGAATACAAAAGTCACCATGCGCACTTTCCTCCATTGGAGTAATATCTATAAGAGTCTAAGCTTTGATCAATCCCTGGAAGACCAGTAGTAGTTTTCGATGCAAATCTGAAGGCATTCTGTAATCTGTGGACGATCAGATTGTTGATGAAACACACAAAATGCATCGGGATTGAATACAACAGTCACCATGCTCACTTACCTACACGGGAGTAATGTCAAACACAGTCTATGCTTTGATCGTCCTCTGGAAGACCAAGAGTAGTTTCCGATGCACATCTGGTGGCATTCTGTATTCTGTGGACTATCAGAGTGTTGATGAAACACAGAAAATGCATCGGGATTGAATACAACAGTCACCATGCGCACTTTCCTCCATAAAAGTTATGTCTCAAACAGTCTACGCTTTGATCGTTCCCTGGAAGTCCAGTAGTAGTTTCCGATTCACATCTGGAGGCTTTCTGTAATCTGTGGACTATCAGAGTGTTGATGAAACACAGAAATTGCATCGGGAAAGGAAACAACACTCATCATGAGCACTTTCCTCCACGGGAGTAATGTCCCAAACAGTCTACGCTTTGATCGTTCCCTAAAGGACCAGTAGTAGTTTCCGATGCACATCTGGTGACATACTGTAATCTGTGGACTATCAGAGTGTTGATGAAACACAGAAATTGCATCGGGATTGAACACATCAGTCACCATGCGCACTTTCCTCCATGGGAGTAGTGTCTCAAACAGTCTACGCTTTGATCGTTCAATGGAATACCAGTAGTAGGTTCCGATGCACATCTGGAGGCATTCTGTAATCTGTGGACTATCAGAGTGTTGATGAAACACAGAAAATGCATCGGGATTGAATACAACAGTCACCAGGCGCACTTTTCTCCATGGGAGTAATGTCTCAAACAGTCTACGCTTTTATCGTTCCCTGGAAGACCAGCAGTAGTTTCCGATGCACTTCTGGGGTCATTCTGCAATCAGTGGACTATCAGAGTGTTGATGAAACACAGAAATTGCATCGGGATTGAATACAACAGTCACCATGCGCACTTTCCTCCATGGGAGTAATGTCTCAAACAGTCTACGCTTTGATCGTTCCCAGGAAGACCAGTAGTAGTGTCCGATGCACATCTGGAGCATTCTGTAATCTGTGGACTATCAGAGTGTTGATGAAACACAGATAATGCATCGGGATTGAATACAACAGTCACCATGCGCACTTTCCACCATGGGAGTAATGTCTCAAAGAGTTTACGCTTTGATCGTTCCCTGGAAGACCAGTAGTAGTTTCCGATGGACATCTGGAGGCATTCTGTAATCTGTGGACTATCAGAGTGTTGATGAAATACAGAAATTGCATCGGGATTGAATACAACTGTCACCATGCGCACTTTCCTCCATAAAAGTTATGTCTCAAACAGTCTGCGCTTTGATCGTTCCCTGGAAGACCAGTAGTAGTTTCCGATGCACATCTGGAGGCATTCTGTAATCTGTGGACTATCAGAGTGTTGATGAAACACAGAAATTGCATCGGGAAAGGAAACAACACTCATCATGCGCACATTCCTCCACGGGAGTAATGTCCCAAACAGTCTACGCTTTGATCGTTCCCTGGAAGACCAGTAGTAGTTTCCGATGCACATCTGGTGACATACTGTAATCTATGGACTATCAGAGTGTTGATGAAACCCAGAAATTGCATCGGGATTGAACACAACAGTCACCATGCGCACTTTCATCCATGGGAGTAGTGTCTCAAACAGTCTACGCTTTGATCGTTCCCTGGAAAACCAGTAGTAGTTTCCGATGCACATCTGGAGGCGTTCTGTAATCTGTGGACAATCAGAGTGTTGATGAAACACAGAAATTGCATCGGGATTGAATACAACAGTCACCATGCGCACTTTCCTCCATGGGAGAAATTCTCAAACAGCCTACGCTTTGATCGCTCCCTGGATGACCAGTAGTAGTTACCGATTCACATCTGGAGGCACTCTGTAATCTGTGGACTATCAGATTGTTGATGAAACACAGAAATTGCATCGGGATTGAATACAACAGTCACCATGCGCACTTACCTCCATGGGAGTAATGTCTCAAACAGTCTACGCTTTGATCGTTGCCTGGAAGACCAGTAGTAGTTACCGATGCACATCTGGAGGCATTCTGAAATCTGTGGACTATCAGAGTGTTCATGAAACACAGATATTGCATCGGGATTGTATACAACACTCACCATGGGCACTTTCCTCCATGGGAGTAATATCCCTAACAGTTTACGCTTTGATCATTCCCTGGAAGACCAGAAGTAGTTACCGATGCACATCTGGAGGCATTCTATAATATGTTTACTATCTGAGAGTTGATGAAACACAGAAATTGCATCGGGATTGAATACAACAGTCACCATGCGCACTTTCCTCCACGGGAGTAATGTCCCAAACAGTCTACGCTTTGATCGTTCATCTGGAAGACCAGTAGTAGTTACCGATGCACATCTGGAGGCATTCTGACATCTGTGGACTATCAGAGTGTTGAAGAAACACAGAAAATGCATCGGGATTGAATACAACAGTCACCATGCGCACTTTCCTCCATGGGAGTAATGTCTCAAAGAGTTCACGCTTTGATCGTTCCCTGGAAGACCAGTAGTAGTTTCCGATGGACATCTGGAGGCATTCTGAAATCTGTGGACTATCAGAGTGTTGAAGAAACACAGAAAATGCATCGGGATTGAACACAACAGTCACCATGCGCACTTTCATCCATGGGAGTAGTGTCTCAAACAGTCTACGCTTTGATCGTTCATCTGGAAGACCAGTAGTAGTTACCGATGCACATCTGGAGGCATTCTGAAATCTGTGGACTATCAGAGTGTTGAAGAAACACAGAAAATGCATCGGGATTGAATACAACAGTCACCATGCGCACTTTCCTCCATGGGAGTAATGTCTCAAAGAGTTCACGCTTTGATCGTTCCCTGGAAGACCAGTAGTAGTTTCCGATGGACATCTGGAGGCATTCTGAAATCTGTGGACTATCAGAGTGTTGAAGAAACACAGAAAATGCATCGGGATTGAATACAACAGTCACCATGCGCTTTTTCCTCCATGGGAGTAATGTCTCAAAGAGTTCACACTTTGATCGTTCCCTCGGAAGACCAGTAGTAGTGTCCGATGCACATCTGGAGGCATTCTGTAATCTGTGGACTATCAGAGTGATGATAAAACACAGAAAATGCATCGGGATTGAATACAACAGTCACCATGAGCACTTTCCACCACGCGAGTAATGTCTCAAACAGTCTACGCTTTGATCGTTCCCTGGAAGACCAGTAGTAGTTTCCGATGCACGTCTGGCGGCATTCTGTAATCTGTGGACTATCTGAGTGTTGGTGAAACACAAAAAATGCATCGGGATTGAATACAACAGTCACCATGCGCACATTCCCTCATGGGAGTAATGTCTCAAACAGTGTACGCTTTGATCGTTCCCAGGAAGACCAAATGTAGTTTCCGATGCACAACTGGAGGCATTCTGTAATCTGTGGACCTTCGAAGTGTTGATGAAACACAGAAATTGAATCGGGATTGAATACAACAGTCACCATGCGCACTTTCCTCCATGGGAGTAATTCTCAAACAGTCTAGGCTTTGATCGTTCCCTGGAAGACCAGTAGTAGTTTCCGATTCATATCTGGTGGCGTTCTGTAACCTATGGACAATCAGAGTGTTGATGAAACACAGAAATTGCATCGGTATTGAATACAACAGTCACCATGCGCACTTTCCTCCACAGGAGTAATGTCTCAAACAGTCTACGCTTTAATCGTTCCCTGGAAGTCCAGTAGTAGTTTCCGATGCACATCTGGAGGCATTCTGTAATCTGTGGACTCTCAGAGTGTTGATGAAACACAGAAATTACATCGGGATTGAACACAACAGTCACCATGCGCACTTTCCTCCATGGGAGTATTGTCTCTAACTTTCTACGCTTCGATCGTTCCTGGATGACCAGTAGTAGTTTCCGATGCACATCTGGAGGCTTTCTGTAATCTGTGGACTATCAGAGTGTTGATGAAACACAGAAATTGCATCGGGATTGATTACAACTGTCACCATGCGCACTTTCCTCCATAAAAGTTATGTCTCAAACAGTCTACGCTTTGATCGTTCCCTGGAAGTCCAGTAGTAGTTTCCGATGCACATCTGGAGGCATTCTGTAATCTGTGGACTATCAGAGTGTTGATGAAACACAGAAATTGCATCGGGATTGAACACAACAGTCACCATGCGCACTTTCCTCCATGGGAGTAATGTCTCTAACATTCTACGCTTCGATCGTTCCTGGAAGACCAGTAGTAGTTTCCGATGCACATCTGGAGGCTTTCTGTAATCTGTAGACTATCAGAGTGTTGATGAAACACAGAAATTGCATCGGGATTGAATACAACAGTCACCACGCGCATTTTCCACCAATGGGAGTATTGTCAAAAGAGTTTACACTTTGATCTTTCCCTGGAAGACCAGTAGTAGTTTCCGATGAACATCTGGAGGCATTCTGTAATCTGTGGACCTTCAAAGTGATGATGAGACACAGAAATTGAATCGGGATTGAATACAACAGTCACCATGCGCACTTTCCTCCATGGGAGTAATGTCTCAAAGAGTTTACGCTTTGATCGTTCCCTGGAAGACCAGTAGTTGTGTCCGATGCATATCTGGAGGCTTTCAATAATCTGTGGACTATCAGAGTGTTGATGAAACACAGAAATTGCATCGGGATTGAATACAACATTCACCATGCGCATTTTCCTCCAATGGGAGTAATGTCAAAAGAGTTTACGCTTTGACCGTTCCCTGGAAGACCAGTAGTAGTTTCCGATGCACATCTGGAGGCATTCTGTAATCTGTGGACCATCAGAGTGTTAATGAAACACAGAAATTGCATCGGGATTGAATACAAAAGTCACCATCCACTCATTCTTTCATGGGAGTAATGTCTGAAACAGTCTACGCTTTGATCGTTCCCTGGAAGACCAGTAGTAGTTTCCGATGCACATCTGGAGGCATTCTGTAATTTGTGGACTATCAGAGTGTTGATGAAACACAGAAATTGCATCGGGATTGAATACAACAGTCACCATCCGCACTTTCCTCCATGGGAGTAATGTCTGAAACAGTCTACGCTTCGATCGTTCCCTGGAAGACCAGAAGTAGTTTCCGATGCACATCTGGAGGCATTCTATAATATGTTTACTATCTGAGAGTTGATGAAACACAGAAATTGCATCGGGATTGAATACAACAGTCACCATGCGCACTTTCCTCCATGGGAGTAATGTCTCAAAGAGTTACGCTTTGATCGTTCCCTGGAAGACCAGTAGTAGTTTCCGATGGACATCTGGAGGCATTCTGTAATCTGTGGACTATCAGAGTGTTGATGAAATACATAAATTGCATCGGGATTGAGTACAACTGTCACCATGCGCACTTTACTCCATAAAAGTTATGTCTCAAACAGTCTACGCTTTGATCGTTCCCTGGAAGACCAGTAGTAGTTTCCGATGCACATCTGGAGGCATTCTATAATATGTTTACTATCTGAGAGTTGATGAAACACAGAAAATGCATCGGGATTGAATACAACAGTCACCATGCGCACATTCCCCCATGGGAGTAATGTCTCAAACAGTGTACGCTTTGATCGTTCCCAGGAAGACCAAATGTAGTTTCCGATGCACATCTGGAGGCATTCTGTAATCTGTGGACCTTCAATGTGTTGATGAAACACAGAAATTGAATCGGGATTGAATACAACAGTCACCATGCGCACTTTCCTCCATGGGAGTAATTCTCAAACAGTCTAGGCTTTGATCGTTCCCTGGAAGACCAGTAGTAGTTTCCGATGCATATCTGGTGGCGTTTTGTAACCTATGGACAATCAGAGTGTTGAAGGAACACAGAAAATGCATCGGGATTGAATACAACAGTCACCATGCGCACTTTCCTCCATGGGAGTAATGTCTCAAAGAGTTCACGCTTTGATCGTTCCCAGGAAGACCAGTAGTAGTTTCCGATGGACATCTGGAGGCATTCTGAAATCTGTGGACTATCAGAGTGTTGAAGAAACACAGAAAATGCATCGGGATTGAATACAACAGTTACCATGCGCACTTTCCTCCATGGGAGTAATGTCCCAAAGAGTTCACACTTTGATCGTTCCCTGGAAGACCAGTAGTAGTGTCCGATGCACATCTGGAGGCATTCTGTAATCTGTGGACTATCAGAGTGTTGATGAAACACAGAAAATGCATCGGGATTGAATACAACAGTCACCATGCGCACTTTCCACCACGCGAGTAATGTCTCAAACAGTCTACGCTTTGATCGTTCCCTGGAAGACCAGTAGTAGTTTCCGATGCACGTCTGGTGGCATTCTGTAATCTGTGGACTATCAGAGTGTTGATGAAACACAGAAAATGCATCGTGATTGAATACAACAGTCACCATGCGCACATTCCCCCATGGGAGTAATGTCTCAAACAGTGTACGCTTTGATCGTTCCCAGGAAGACCAAATGTAGTTTCCGATGCACATCTGGAGGCATCCTGTAATCTGTGGACCTTCAAAGTGTTGACGAAACACAGAATTTGAATCGGGATTGAATACAACAGTCACCATGCGCACTTTCCTCCATGGGAGTAATTCTCAAACAGTCTACGCTTTAATCGTTCCCTGGAAGTCCAGTAGTAGCTTCCGATGCACATCTGGAGGCATTCTGTAATCTGTGGACTATCAGAGTGTTGATGAAACACAGAAATTGCATCGGGATTGATTACAACTGTCACCATGCGCACTTCCCTCCATAAAAGTTATGTCTCAAACAGTCTACGCTTTGATCGTTCCCTGGAAGTCCAGTAGTAGTTTCCGATTCACATCTGGAGGCTTTCTGTAATCTGTGGACTATCAGAGTGTTGATGAAACACAGAAATTGCATCGGGAAAGGAAACAACACTCATCATGAGCACTTTCCTCCACGGGAGTAATGTCCCAAACAGTCTACGCTTTGATCGTTCCCTAAAAGACCAGTAGTAGTTTCCGATGCACATCTGGTGACATACTGTAATCTGTGGACTATCAGAGTGTTGATGAAACACAGAAATTGCATCGGGATTGAACACAACAGTCACCATGCGCACTTTCCTCCATGGGAGTAGTGTCTCAAACAGTCTACGCTTTGATCGTTCAATGGAAGACCAGTAGTAGGTTCCGATGCACATCTGGAGGCATTCTGTAATCTGTGGACTATCAGAGTGTTGATGAAGCACAGAAATTGCATCGGGATTGAACACAACAGTCACCATGCGTACTTTTCTCCATGGGAGTAATGTCTCAAACAGTCTACGCTTTCATCGTTCCCTGGAAGACCAGCAGTAGTTTCCGATGCACATCTAGGGGCATTCTGCAATCAGTGGACTATCAGAGTGTTGATGAAACACAGAAATTGCATCGGGATTGAATACAACAGTCACCATGCGCACTTTCCTCCATGGGAGTAATGTCTCAAAGAGTTACGCTTTGATCGTTCCCTGGAAGACCAGTAGTAGTTTCCGATGGACATCTGGAGGCATTCTGTAATCTGTGGACTATCAGAGTGTTGATGAAATACATAAATTGCATCGGGATTGAGTACAACTGTCACCATGCGCACTTTACTCCATAAAAGTTATGTCTCAAACAGTCTACGCTTTGATAGTTCCCTGGAAGTCCAGTAGTAGTTTCCGATGCACATCTGGAGGCATTCTGTAATCTGTGAACTATCAGAGTGTTGATGAAACACAGAAATTGCATCGGGAAAGGAAACAACACTAATCATGCGCACTTTCCTACACGGGAGTAATGTCCCAAAGAGTCTACGCTTTGATCGTTCATCTGGAAGACCAGTAGTAGTTACCGATGCACATCTGGAGGCATTCTGAAATCTGTGGACTATCAGAGTGTTGAAGAAACACAGAAAATGCATCGGGATTGAATACAACAGTCACCATGCGCACTTTCCTCCATGGGAGTAATGTCTCAAAGAGTTCACGCTTTGATCGTTCCCTGGAAGACCAGTAGTAGTTTACGATGGACATCTGCAGGCATTCTGAAATCTGTGGACTATCAGAGTGTTGAAGAAACACAGAAAATGCATCGGGATTGAATACAACAGTCACCATGCGCACTTTCCTCCATGGGAGTAATGTCTCAAAGAGTTCACACTTTGATCGTTCCCTGGAAGACCAGTAGTAGTGTCCGATGCACATCTGGAGGCATTCTGTAATCTGTGGACTATCAGAGTGTTGATGAAACACAGAAAATGCATCGGGATTGAATACAACAGTCACCATGCGCACTTTCCACCACGCGAGTAATGTCTCAAACGGTCTACGCTTTGATCGTTCCCTGGAAGACCAGTAGTAGTTTCCGATGCATATCTGGTGGCGTTCTGTAACCTATGGACAATCAGAGTGTTGATGAAACACAGAAATTGCATCGGTATTGAATACAACAGTCACCATGCGCACTTTCCTCCACAGGAGTAATGTCTCAAACAGTCTACGCTTTAATCGTTCCCTGGAAGTACAGTAGTAGTTTCCGATGCACATCTGGAGGCATTCTGTAATCTGTGGACTATCAGAGTGTTGATGAAACACAGAAATTACATCGGGATTGAACACAACAGTCACCATGCGCACTTTCCTCCAAGGGAGTAATGTCTCTAACATTCCACGCTTCGATCGTTCCTGGATGACCTGTAGTAGTTTCCGATGCACATCTGGAGGCATTCTGTAATCTGTGGACTATCAGAGTGTTGATGAAACACAGAAATTGCATCGGGATTGATTACAACTGTCACCATGCGCACTTCCCTCCATAAAAGTTATGTCTAAAACAGTCTACGCTTTGATCGTTCCCTGGAAGTCCAGTAGTAGTTTCCGATTCACATCTGGAGGCTTTCTGTAATCTGTGGACTATCAGAGTGTTGATGAAACACAGAAATTGCATCGGGAAAGGAAACAAAACTCATCATGAGCACTTTCCTACACGGGAGTAATGTCTCAAACAGTCTACGCTTTGATCGTTCCCTAAAAGGCCAGTAGTAGTTTCCGATGCACATCTGGTGACATACTGTAATCTGTGGACTATCAGAGTGTTGATGAAACACAGAAATTGCATCGGGATTGAACACAACAGTCACCATGCGCACTTTCCTCCATGGGAGTAGTGTCTCAAACAGTCTACGCTTTGATCGTTCAATGGAAGACCAGTAGTAGGTTCCGATGCACATCTGGAGGCATTCTGTAATCTGTGGACTATCAGAGTGTTGATGAAACACAGAAAATGCATCGGGATTGAATACAACTGTCACCAGGCGCACTTTTCTCCATGGGAGTAATGTCTCAAACAGTCTACGCTTTCATCGTTCCCTGGAAGACCAGCAGTAGTTTCCGATGCACATCTGGGGGCATTCTGCAATCAGTGGACTATCAGAGTGTTGATGAAACACAGAAATTGCATCGGGATTGAATACAACAGTCACCATGCGCACTTTCCTCCATGGGAGTAATGTCTCAAACAGTCTACGCTTTGATCGTTGCCTGGAAGACCAGTAGTAGTTACCGTTGCACATCTGGAGGCATTCTGAAATCTGTGGACTATCAGAGTGTTCATGAAACACAGATATTGCATCGGGATTGTATACAACACTCACCATGGGCACTTTCCTCCATGGGAGTAATATCCCTAACAGTCTACGCTTTGATCATTCCCTGGAAGACCAGAAGTAGTTACCGATGCACATCTGGAGGCATTCTATAATATGTTTACTATCTGAGAGTTGATGAAACACAGAAATTGCATCGGGATTGAATACAACAGTCACCATGCGCACTTTCCTCCACGGGAGTAATGTCCCAAACAGTCTACGGTTTGATCGTTCATCTGGAAGACCAGTAGTAGTTACCGATGCAAATCTGGAGGCATTCTGAAATCTGTGGACTATCAGAGTGTTGACGAAACGCAGAAAATGCATCGGGATTGAATACAACAGTCACCATGCGCACTTTCCTCCATGGGAGTAATGTCTCAAAGAGTTCACGCTTTGATCGTTCCCTGGAAGACCAGTAGTAGATTCCGGCGGACATCTGGAGGCATTCTGAAATCTGTGGACTATCAGAGTGTTGAAGAAACACAGAAAATGCATTATGATTGAATACAACAGTCACCATGCGCTTTTTCCTCCATGGGAGTAATGTCTCAAAGAGTTCACACTTTGATCATTCCCTGGAAGACCAGTAGTAGTGTCCGATGCACATCTGGAGGCATTCTGTAATCTGCTGACTATCAGAGTGTTGATGAAACACAGAAAATGCATCGGGATTGAATACAACAGTCACCATGCGCACTTTCCACCACGCGAGTAATGTCTCAAACAGTCTACGCTTTGATCGTTCCCTGGAAGACCAGTAGTAGTTTCCGATGCACGTCTGGTGGCATTCTGTAATCTGTGGACTATCAGAGTGTTGATGAAACACAAAAAATGCATCGGGATTGAATACAACAGTCACCATGCGCACATTCCCCCATGGGAGTAATGTTTCAAACAGTGTACGCTTTGATCGTTCCCAGGAAGACCAAATGTAGTTTCCGATGCACATCTGGAGGCATTCTGTAATCTGTGGACCTTCAAAGTGTTGATCAAACACAGAAATTGAATCGGGATTGAATACAACAGTCACCATGCGCACTTTCCTCCATGGGAGTAATTCTCAAACAGTCTAGGCTTTGATCGTTCCCTGGAAGACCAGTAGTAGTTTCCGATGCATATCTGGTGGCGTTCTGTAACCTATGGACAATCAGAGTGTTGATGAAACACAGAAATTGCATCGGTATTGAATACAACAGTCACCATGCGCACTTTCCTCCACAGGAGTAATAGCTCAAACAGTCTACGCTTTAATCGTTCCCTGGAAGTTCAGTAGTACTTTCCGATGCACATCTGGAGGCATTCTGTAATCTGTGGACTCTCAGAGTGTTGATGAAACACAGAAATTACATCGGGTTTGAACACAACAGTCACCATGCGCACTTTCCTCCATGGGAGTAATGTCTCTAACATTCTACGCTTCGATCGTTCCTGGATGACCAGTAGTAGTTTCCGATGCACATCTGGAGGCATCCTGTAATCTGTGGACTATCAGAGTGTTGATGAAACACAGAAATTGCATCGGGAAAGGAAACAACACTCATCATGCGCACTTTCCTCCACGGGAGTAATGTCCCAAACAGTCTACGCTTTGATCGTTCATCTGGAAGACCAGTAGTATTTACCGATGCACATCTGGAGGCATTCTGAAATCTGTGGACTATCAGAGTGTTGAAGAAACACAGAAAATGCATCGGGATTGAATACAACAGTCACCATGCGCATTTTCCTCCAATGGGAGTAATGTCAAAAGAGTTTACGCTTTGATCGTTCCCTGGAAGACCAGTAGTAGTTTCCGATGCACATCTGGAGGCATTCTGTAATCTGTGGACTATCAGAGTGTTGATGAAACACAGAAAATGCATCGGGATTGAATACAACAGTCACCATGCGCACTTTCCTCCACGGGAGTAATGTCTCAAACAGTCTAGGCTTTGATCGTTCCCTGGAAGACCAGTAGTGGTTTCCGATGCACATCTGGTGGTATTCTGTAACCTGTGGAAAATCAGAGTGTTGATGAAACACAGAAATTGCATCGGGATTGAACACAACAGTCACCATGCGCACTTTCCTCCATGGGAGTAATGTCTCTAACATTCTACGCTTCGATCGTTCCTGGAAGACCAGTATTAGTTTCCGATGCACATCTGGAGGCTTTCTGTAATCTGTAGACTATCAGAGTGTTGATGAAACACAGAAATTGCATCGGGATTGAATACAACAGTCACCATGCGCATTTTCCTCCAATGGGAGTATTGTCAAAAGAGTTTACAGTTTGATCGTTCCCTGGAAGTCCAGTAGTAGTTTCCGATTCACATCTGGAGGCTTTCTGTAATCTGTGGACTATCAGAGTGTTGATGAAACACAGAAACTGCATCGGGAAAGGAAACAACACTCATCATGAGCACTTTCCTCCACGGGAGTAATGTCCCAAACAGTCTACGCTTTGATCGTTCCCTAAAAGATCAGTAATAGTTTCCGATGCACATCTGGTGACATACTGTAATCTGTGGACTATCAGAATGTTGATGAAACACAGAAATTGCATCGGGATTGAACACAACAGTCACCATGCGCACTTTCCTCCATGGGAGTAGTATCTCAAACAGTCTACGCTTTGATCGTTCAATGGAAGACCAGTAGTAGGTTCCGATGCACATCTGGAGGCATTCTGTAATCTGTGGACTATCAGAGTGTTGATGAAACACAGAAAATGCATCGGGATTGAATACAACAGTCACCTGGCGCACTTTTCTCCATGGGAGTAATGTCTCAAACAGTCTACGCTTTCATCGTTCCCTGGAAGACCTGCAGTAGTTTCCGATGCACATCTGGGGGCATTCTGCAATCAGTGGACTATCAGAGTGTTGATGAAACACAGAAATTGCATCGGGATTGAATACAACAGTCACCATGCGCACTTTCCTCTATAAAAGTTATGTCTCAAACAGTCTGCGCTTTGATCGTTCCCTGGAAGACCAGTAGTAGTTTCCGATGCACATCTGGAGGCATTCTGTAATCTGTGGACTATCAGAGTGTTGATGAAACACAGAAATAGCATCGGGAAAGGAAACAACACTCATCATGCGCACATTCCTCAACGGGAGTAATGTCCCAAACAGTCTACGCTTTGATCGTTCCCTGGAAGACCAGTAGTAGTTTCCGATGCACATCTGGTGACATACTGTAATCTGTGGACTATCAGAGTGTTGATGAAACCCAGAAATTGCATCGGGATTGAACACAACAGTCACCATGCGCACTTTCCTCCATGGGAGTAGTGTCTCAAACAGTCTACGCTTTGATCGTTCCCTGGAAGACCAGTAGTAGTTTCCGATGCACATCTGGAGGCGTTCTGTAATCTGTGGACTATCAGAGTGTTGATGAAACACAGAAATTGCATCGGGATTGAATACAACAGTCACCATGCGCACTTTCCTCCATGGGAGAAATTCTCAAACAGTCTACGCTTTGATCGCTCCCTGGATGACCAGTAGTAGTTACCGATTCACATCTGGAGGTACTCTGTAAACTGTGGACTATCAGATTGTTGATGAAACACAGAAATTGCATTTGGATTGAATACAACAGTCACCATGCGCACTTACCTCCATGGGAGTAATGTCTCAAACAGTCTACGCTTTGATCGTTGCCTGGAAGACCAGTAGTAGTTACCGTTGCACATCTGGAGGCATTCTGAAATCTGTGGACTATCAGAGTGTTCATGAAACACAGATATTGCATCGGGATTGTATACAACACTCACCATGGGCACTTTCCTCCATGGGAGTAATATCCCTAACAGTCTACGCTTTGATCATTCCCTGGAAGACCAGAAGTAGTTACCGATGCACATCTGGAGGCATTCTATAATATGTTTACTATCTGAGAGTTGATGAAACACAGAAATTGCATCGGGATTGAATACAACAGTCACCATGCGCACTTTCCTCCACGGGAGTAATGTCCCAAACAGTCTATGCTTTGATCGTTCATCTGGAAGACCATAATAGTTACCGATGCACATCTGGAGGCATTCTAAAATCTGTGGACTATCAGAGTGTTGACGAAACGCAGAAAATGCATCGGGATTGAATACAACAGTCACCATGCGCACTTTCCTCCATGGGAGTAATGTCTCAAAGAGTTCACGCTTTGATCGTTCCCTGGAAGACCAGTAGTAGTTTCCGATGGACATCTGGAGGCATTCTGAAATCTGTGGACTATCAGAGTGTTGAAGAAACACAGAAAATGCATCGGGATTGAATACAACAGTCACCATGCGCTTTTTCCTCCATGGGAGTAATGTCTCAAAGAGTTCACACTTTGATCGTTCCCTGGAAGACCAGTAGTAGTGTCCGATGCACATCTGGAGGCATTCTGTAATCTGCGGACTATCAGAGGGTTGATGAAACACAGAAAATGCATCGGGATTGAATACAACAGTCACCATGCGCACCTTCCTCCATGGGAGTAATTCTCAAACAGTCTAGGCTTTGATCGTTCCCTGGAAGACCAGTAGTAGTTTCCGATGCATATCTGGTGGCGTTCTGTAACCTATGGACAATCAGAGTGTTGATGAAACACAGAAATTGCATCGGTATTGAATACAACAGTCACCATGCGCACTTTCCTCCACAGGAGTAATAGCTCAAACAGTCTACGCTTTAATCGTTCCCTGGAAGTTCAGTAGTAGTTTCCGATGCACATCTGGAGGCATTCTGTAATCTGTGGACTCTCAGAGTGTTGATGAAACACAGAAATTACATCGGGTTTGTACACAACAGTCACCATGCGCACTTTCCTCCATGGGAGTAATGTCTCTAACATTCTACGCTTCGATCGTTCCTGGATGACCAGTAGTAGTTTCCGATGCACATCTGGAGGCTTTCTGTAATCTGTGGACTATCAGAGTGTTGCTGAAACACAGAAATTGCATCGGGATTGATTACAACTGTCACCATGCGCACTTTCCTCCATAAAAGTTATGTCTCAAACAGTCTACGCTTTGATCGTTCCCTGGAAGTCCAGTAGTAGTTTCCGATGCACATCTGGAGGCATTCTGTAATCTGTGGACTATCAGAGTGTTGATGAAACACAGAAATTGCATCGGGAAGGGAAACAACACTCATCATGCGCACTTTCCTCCACGGGAGTAATGTCCCAAACAGTCTACGCTTTGATCGTTCATCTGGAAGACCAGTAGTAGTTACCGATGCACATCTGGAGGCATTCTGAAATCTGTGGACTATCAGAGTGTAGAAGAAACACAGAAAATGCATCGGGATTGAATACAACATTCACCATGCGCATTTTCCTCCAATGGGAGTAATGTCAAAAGAGTTTACGCTTTGATCGTTCCCTGGAAGACCAGCAGCAGTTTCCGATGCACATCTGGAGGCATTCTGTAATCTGTGGACTATCAGAGTGTTGATGAAACACAGAAATTGCATCGGGATTGAATACAAAAGTCACGATCCACTCATTCTTTCATGGGAGTAATGTCTGAAACAGTCTACTCTTTGATCGTTCCCTGGAAGACCAGTAGTAGTTTCCGATGCACATCTGGAGGCATTCTGTAATTTGTGGACTATCAGAGTGTTGATGAAACACAGAAATTGCATCGGGATTGAATACAACAGTCACCATCCGCACTTTCCTCCATGGGAGTAATGTCTGAAACAGTCTACGCTTCGATCGTTCCCTGGAAGACCAGAAGTAGTTTCCGATGCACATCTGGAGGCAATCTATAATATGTTTACTATCTGAGAGTTGATGAAACACAGAAATTGCATCGGGATTGAATACAACAGTCACCATGCGCACTTTCCTCCATGGGAGTAATGTCTCAAAGAGTTACGCTTTGATCGTTCCCTGGAAGACCAGTAGTAGTTTCCGATGGACATCTGGAGGCATTCTGTAATCTGTGGACTATCAGAGTGTTGATGAAATACATGAATTGCATCGTGATTGAGTACAACTGTCACTATGCGCACTTTACTCCATAAAAGTTATGTCTCAAACAGTCTACGCTTTGATCGTTCCCTGGGAGTCCAGTAGTAGTTTCCGATGCACATCTGGAGGCATTCCGTAATCTGTGAACTATCAGAGTGTTGATGAAACACAGAAATTGCATCGGGAAAGGAAACAACACTAATCATGCGCACTTTCCTACACGGGAGTAATGTCCCAAACAGTCTACGCTTTGATCGTTCATCTGGAAGACCAGTAGTAGTTACCGATGCACATCTGGAGGCATTCTCAAATCTGTGGACTATCAGAGTGTTGAAGAAACACAGAAAATGCATCGGGATTGAATACAACAGTCACCATGCGCACTTTCCACCACGCGAGTAATGTCTCAAACAGTCTACGCTTTGATCGTTCCCTGGAAGACCAGTAGTAGTTTCCGATGCACGTCAGGTGGCATTCTGTAATCTGTGGACTATCAGAGTGTTGATGAAACACAGAAAATGCATTGGGATTGAATACAACAGTCACCATGCGCACATTCCCCCATGGGAGTAATGTCTCAAACAGTGTACGCTTTGATCGTTCCCAGGAAGACCAAATGTAGTTTCCGATGCACATCTGGAGGCATTCTGTAATCTGTAGACCTTCAAAGCGTTGATTAAACACAGAAATTGAATCGGGATTGAATACAACAGTCACCATGCGCACTTTCCTCCATGGGAGTAATTCTCAAACGGTCTAGGCTTTGATCGTTCCCTGGAAGACCAGTAGTTGTTTCCGATGCATATCTGGTGGCGTTCTGTAACCTATGGACAATCAGAGTGTTGATGAAACACAGAAATTGCATCGGTATTGAATACAACAGTCACCATGCGCACTTTCCTCCACAGGAGTAATGTCTCAAACAGTCTACGCTTTAATCGTTCCCTGGAAGTCCAGTAGTAGTTTCCGATGCACATCTGGAGGCATTCTGTAATCTGTGGACTATCAGAGTGTTGAAGAAACACAGAAAATGCATCGGGATTGAATACAACAGTCACCATGCGCACTTTCCTCCATGGGAGTAATGTCTCAAAGAGTTCACGCTTTGATCGTTCCCTGGAAGACCAGTAGTGGTTTCCGATGGACATCTGGAGGCATTCTGAAATCTGTGGACTATCAGAGTGTTGAAGAAACACAGAAAATGCATCGGGATTGATTACAACAGTCACCATGCGCACTTTCCTCCATGGGAGTAATGTCTCAAAGAGTTCACACTTTGATCGTTCCCTGGAAGACCAGTAGTAGTGTCCGATGCACATCTGGAGGCATTCTGTAATCTGTGGACTATCAGAGTGTTGATGAAACACAGAAAATGCATCGGGATTGAATACAACAGTCACCATGCGCACTTTCCACCACGCGAGTAATGTCTCAAACAGTCTACGCTTTGATCGTTCCCTGGAAGACCAGTAGTAGTTTCCGATGCACGTCTGGTGGCATTCTGTAATCTGTGGACTATCAGAGTGTTGATGAAACACAAAAAATGCATCGGGATTGAATACAACAGTCACCATGCGCACATTCCCCCATGGGAGTAATGTCTCAAACAGTGTACGCTTTGATCGTTCCCAGGAAGACCAAATGTAGTTTCCGATGCACATCTGGAGGCATTCTGTAATCTGTGGACCTCCAAAGTGTTGATGAAACACAGAAATTGAAACGGGATTGAATACAACAGTCACCATTCGCACTTTCCTCCATGGGAGTAATTCTCAAACAGTCTAGGCTTTGATCGTTCCCTGGAAGACCAGTAGTAGTTTCCGATGCATATCTGGTGGCGTTCTGTAACCTATGGACAATCAGAGTGTTGATGAAACACAGAAATTGCATCGGTATTGAATACAACAGTCACCATGCGCACTTTCCTCCACAGGAGTAATGTCTCAAACAGTCAACGCTTTAATCGTTCCCTGGAAGTCCAGTAGTAGTTTCCGATGCACATCTGGAGGCATTCTGTAATCTGTGGACTATCAGAGTGTTGATGAAACACAGAAATTACATCGGGATTGAACACAACAGTCACCATGCGCACTTTCCTCCAAGGGAGTAATGTCTCTAACATTCTATGCTTCGATCGTTCCTGGATGACCAGTAGTAGTTTCCGATGCACATCTGGAGGCTTTCTGTAATCTGTGGACTATCAGAGTGTTGATTAAACACAGAAATTGCATCGGGATTGATTACAACTGTCACCATGCGCACTTTCCTCCATAATAGTTATGTCTCAAACAGTCTACGCTTTGATCGTTCCCTGGAAGTCCAGTAGTAGTTTCCGATGCACATCTGGAGGCATTCTGTAATCTGTGGACTATCAGAGTGTTGATGAAACACAGAAATTGCATCGGGAAAGGAAACAACACTCATCATGCGCACTTTCCTCCACGGGAGTAATGTCCCAAACAGTCTACGCTTTGATCGTCCATCTGGAAGACCAGTAGTAGTTACAGATGCACATCTGGAGGCATTCTGAAATCTGTGGACTATCAGAGTGTTGAAGAAACACAGAAAATGCATCGGGATTGAATACAACAGTCACCATGCGCATTTTCCTCCAATGGGAGTAATGTCAAAAGAGTTTACGCTTTGATCGTTCCCTGGAAGACCAGTAGTAGTTTCCGATGCACATCTGGAGGCATTCTATAATCTATGGACTATCAGATTGTTGATGAAACACAGAAAATGCATCGGGATTGAATACAACAGTCACCATGCGCACTTTCCTCCACGGGAGTAATGTCTCAAACAGTCTAGGCTTTGATCGTTCAATGGAAGACCAGTAGTGGTTTCCGATGCACATCTGGTGGTATTCTGTAACCTGTGGACAATCAGAGTGTTGATGAAACACAGAAATTGCATCGGGATTGAACACAACAGTCACCATGCGCACTTTCCTCCATGGGAGTAATGTCTCTAACATTCTACGCTTCGATCGTTCCTGGAAGACCAGTAGTAGTTTCCGATGCACATCTGGAGGCTTTCTGTAATCTGTAGACTATCAGAGTGTTGATGAAACACAGAAATTGCATCGGGATTGAATAAAACAGTCACCATGCGCATTTTCCTCCAATGGGAGTATTGCAAAAGAGTTTACACTTTGATCGTTCCCTGGAAGACCAGTAGTAGTTTCCGATGAACATCTGGAGGCATTCTGTAATCTGTGGACCTTCAAAGTGATGATGAGACACAGAAATTGAATCGGGATTGAATACAACAGTCACCATGCGCACTTTCCTCCATGGGAGTAATGTCTCAAAGAGTTTACGCTTTGATCGTTCCCTGGAAGACCAGTAGTTGTGTCCGATGCACATCTGGAGGCTTTCAATAATCTGTGGACTATCAGAGTGTTGATGAAACGCAGAAATCGCATCGGGATTGAATACAACATTCACCATGCGCATTTTCCTCCAATGGGAGTAATGTCAAAAGAGTTTACGCTTTGATCGTTCCCTGGAAGACCAGTAGTAGTTTCCGATGCACATCTGGAGGCATTCTGTAGTCTGTGGACTATCAGAGTGTTGATGAAACACAGAAATTGCATCGGGATTGAATACAAAAGTCACCATCCACTCTTTCTTTCATGGGAGTAGTGTCTGAAACAGTCTACACTTCGATCGTTCCGTGGAAGACCAGTAGTAGATTCCGATGCACATATGGTGGTATTCTGTAATCTGTTGACCATCAGAGTGTTGATGAAACACAGAAATTGCATCGGGATTGAATACAACAGTCACCATGCACACTTTCCTCCACGGGAGTAATGTCTCAAACAGTCCACGCTTTGATCGATCTTTGGAAGACCAGTAGTAGTTTCCAGTGCACAACTGGTGGCATTCTGTAATCTTTGGACTATCAGAGTGTTGATGAAACACAGAAATTGCATCGGGACTGAATACAACAGTCACCAGGCGCACTTGTCTCCATGGGAGTAATGTCTCAAACAGTCTAGGCTTTGATCGTTCCCTAGAAGACCAGTAGTAGTTTCCGATGCACATCTGGAGGCATTTTGCAATCAGTGGACTATCAGAGTGTTAATGAAACACAGAAAATGCATCGGGATTGAATACAACAGTCACCATGCACACTTTCCTCCATGCAAGTAATGTCTCAATCACTCTACGCTTTGATCGTTCCCTGGAAGACCAGTAGTACTTTCCGATGCACAACTGGTGGCATTCTGTAATCTGTCTACTATCAGAGTGTTGATGAAACACAGAAATTGCATCGGGACTGAATACAACAGTCACCAGGCGCACTTGTCTCCATGGGAGTAATGTCTCAAATTGCCTAGGCTTTGATCGTTCCCTAGAAGACCAGTAGTAGTTTCCGATGCAATTCTGGAGGCATTTTGCAATCAGTGGACTATCAGAGTGTTGATGAAACACAGTAATTGCATCGGTATTGAATACAGCAGCCACCATGCGCACTTTCTTCCATGGGAGTAATGACTCAAAGAGTTTACGCTTTGATCGTTCCCTGGAAGACCAGTAGTAGTGTCCGATGCACATCTGGAGGCATTCTGTAATCTGTGGACTATCAGAGTGGTGATGGAACACAGAAAATGCATCGCGATAGAATATAACAGTCACCATGCGCACTTTCCTCCACGGGAGGAATGTCACAAACAGTCTACGCTTTGATCGTTCCCTGGAAGACCAGTAGTAGTTTCCGATGCACATCTGGTGGCATTCTGTAACCTGTGGACTATCAGAGTATTGATAAAACACAGAAATTGAATCGGGATTGAATACAACAGTCACCATGCACACTTTCCTCCATGCAAGTAATGTCTCAAACAGTCTACGCTTTGATCGTTCCCTGGAAGACCAGTAGCAGTTTCCGATGCACATCTGGAGGCATCCTGTAATCGGTGGACTATCAGAGTGTTGATGTAACACAGAAATTGCCTCGGGATTGAATACAACAGTCACCATGCGCACTTTCCTCCACGGGAGTAATGTCTCAAACAGTCAACGCTTTGATCGTTCCCTGGAAGTCCGGCATTAGTTTCCGATGCACATCTGGAGGCATTCTGCAATCCGTTGACTATCAGACTGTTGATCAGAAATTGCATCCGGATTGAATACAACAGTCACCGTGCGCACTTTCCTCCATGGGAGTGATGTCTCAAACAGTCTACGCTTTGATCGTTCCCTGGAATACCAGGAGTATTTTCTGATGTACATCTGGAGGCATTCTGTAATCTTTGAACTATTAGAGTGTTGATGAAACACAGAAATTTCTTCGGGATTGAATACAACTGTCACCATGCGCACTTTCCTCCATGGGAGTAAAGTCTCAAGCAGTCTACGATTTGATCGTTCCCTGGAAGACCAGTAGTAGTTTGCGTGGCACATCTGGATGCATTCTGTAATCTGTGGACTATCAGAGTGTTGATGAAACACAGAAAATGCATCGGTATTGAATACAACAGTCACCATGCGCACTTTCCTCCAAGGGAGTAATGTCTGAAACAGTCTACGCTTTGATCGTTCCCTGGAACACCAGTATTAGATTCCGATGCACATATGGAGGCATTTTGCAATCAGTGGACTATCAGAGTGTTGATGAAACACAGAAATTGCATCAGGATTGAATACAACAGTCACCATGCGCACTTTCCTCCATGTTAGTAATATCACTAACAGTCTACGCTTTGATCATTCCCTTGAATTCCAGTAGTAGTTTCCGATGCACATCTGGAGGCATTCTGTCATCTGTGGACTATCAGAGTGTTGATGAAACACAGAGAATGCATCGGTATTGAATACAACAGTCACCATGCGCACTTTCTTCCATGGGAGTAATGACTCAAAGAGTTTACGCTTTGAACGTTCCCTGGAAGACCAGTAGTAGTGTCCGATGCACACCTGGAGGCATTCTGAAATCTGTGGACTCTCAGAGTGTTGATGGAAGACAGAAAATGCATCGGGATAGAATATAAAAGTCACCATGCGCACTTTCCTCCACGAGAGTAATGTCACAAACAGTCTACGCTTTGATCGTTCCCTGGAAGACCAGTAGTAGTTTCCGATGCACATCTGGTGGCATTCTGTAACCTATGGACTATCAGAGTATTGATGAAACACAGAAATTGCATCGGGATTGAATACAACAATAATTATGCACACTTTCCTCCATGCAAGTAATGTCTGAAACAGTCTACGCTTTGATCGTTCCCTGGAAGACCAGTAGTAGTTTCCGATGCACATCTGGAGGCATCCTGTAATCGGTGGACTATCAGAGTGTTGATGTAACACAGAAATTGCCTCGGGATTGAATACAACAGTCACCATGAGCACATTCCTCCATGGGAGTAATGTCTGAAACAGTCTACTCTTCGATCGTTCCCTGGAAGACCAGAAGTAGTTTCCGATGCACATCTGGAGGCATTCTATAATCTGTTTACTATCTGAGAGTTGATGAAACACAGAAATTGCATCGGGATTGAATACAACAGTCACCATGCGCACTTTCTTCCATGGGAGTAATGTCTCAAAGAGTTTACGCTTTGATCGTTCCCTGGAAGACCAGTAGTAGTGTCCGATGCACATCTGAAGGCATTCTGTAATCTGTGGACTATCAGAGTGTTGATGAAACACAGAAAATGCATCGGGATTGAATACAACAGTCACCATGCGCACTTTCCTCCACGGGAGTAATGTCTCAAACAGTCTACGCTTTGATCGTTCCCTGGAAGACGAGTAGCAGTTTCCGATACACATCTGGTGGCATTCTGTAACCTGTGGACTATCAGAGTATTGATGAAACACAGAAATTGCATCGGGATTGAATACAACAGTCACCATGCGCACTTTCCTCCACGGGAGTAATGTCTCAAACAGTCTACGCTTTGATCGTTCCCTGGAAGACCAGTAGTAGTTTTCGATGCACGTCTGGTGGCATTCTGTAATCTGTGGACTATCATAGTGTTGATGAAACACAGAAAATGCATCGGGATTGAATACAACAGTCACCATGCGCACTTTCCTCCATGGGAGTAATGTCTCAAACAGTGTACGCTTTGATCGTTCCCAGGAAGACCAGTAGTAGTTTACGATGCACATCTGGATGCATTCTGTAATCTGTGTACCTTGAAAGTGTTGATGAAACACAGAAATTGAATCGGGATTGAATACAACAGTCACCATTCGCACTTTCCTCCATGGGAGTAATGTCTCAAAGAGTTTACGCTTTGATAGTTCCCTGGAAGACCAGTAGTAGTGTCCGATGCACATCTGGAGGCTTTCTGTAATCTGTGGACAATCAGAGGGTTGATGAAACACAGAAATTGCATCGGGATTGAATACAACACTCACCATCCACACTTTCCTTCATGGGAGTAATGTCTGAAACATTCTACGCCTTGATCGTTCCCTGGAAGACCAGTAGAAGTTTCCGATGCACATATGGTGGCATTCTGTAATCTGTTGACCATCAGAGTGTTGATGAAACACAGAAATTGCATCGGGATTGAATACAACAGTCACGTTGCGCACTTTCCTCCAGGGGAGTAATGTCTCAAACAGTCCACGCTTTGATCGTTCTCTGGATGACCAGTAGTAGTTTCCGATGCACAACTGGTGGCATTCTGTAATTTGTAGACTATCAGAGTGTTGATGAAATACAGAAATTGCATCGGGATTGAATACAACAGTCACAATTCGCACTTTCCTCCATGTTAGTAATATCACTAATAGTTTACGCTTTGATCATTCCCTCGAAGACCAGTAGTAGTTTCCGATGCACATCTGGAGGCATTCTGTCATCTGTGGACTATCAGAGTGTTGATGAAACACAGAAAATGCATCGGTATTGAATACAACAGTCACCATGCGCACTTTCTTCCATGGGAGTAATGACTCAAAGAGTTTACGCTTTGAACGTTCCCTGGAAGACCAGTAGTAGTGTCCGATGCACATCTGGAGGCATTCTGAAATCTGTGAACTCTCAGAGTGTTGATGGAACACAGAAAATGCATCGGGATTGAATATAACAGTCACCATGCGCACTTTCCTCCACGGGAGTAATGTCACGAACAGTCTACGCTTTGATCGTTCCCTGGAAGACCAGTAGTAGTTTCCGATGCACATCTGGTGGCATTCTGTAACCTATGGACTATCAGAGTATTGATGAAACACAGAAATTGCATCGGGATTGAATACAACAATCATTATGCACACTTTCCTCCATGCAAGTAATGTCTCAAACAGTCTACGCTTTGATCGTTCCCTGGAAGACCAGTAGTAGTTTCCGATGAACATCTGGAGGCATCCTGTAATCGGTGGACTATCAGAGTGTTGATGTGATACAGAAATTGCCTCGGGATTGAATACAACAGTCACCATGAGCACATTCCTCCATGGGAGTAATGTCTGAAACAGTCTACTCTTCGATCGTTCCCTGGAAGACCAGAAGTAGTTTCCGATGCACATCTGGAGGCATTCTATAATCTGTTTACTATCTGAGAGTTGATGAAACACAGAAATTGCATCGGGATTGAATACAACAGTCACCATGCGCACTTTCCTCCATGGGAGTAATGTCTCAAAGAATTTACGCTTTGATCGTTCCCTGGAAGACCAGTAGTAGTGTCCGATGCACATCTGAAGGCATTCTGTAATCTGTGGACTATCAGAGTGTTGATGAAACACAGAAAATGCATCGGGATTGAATACAACAGTCACCTTGCGCACTTTCCTCCACGGGAGTAATGTCTCAAACAGTCTCCGCTTTGATCGTTCCCTGGAAGACGAGTAGCAGTTTCCGATGCACATCTGGTGGCATTCTGTAACCTGTGGACTATCAGAGTATTGATGAAACACAGAAATTGCATCGGGATTGAATACAACAGTCACCATGCGCACTTTCCTCCACGGGAGTAATGTCTCAAACAGTCTACGCTTTGATCGTTCCCTGGAAGACCAGTAGTAGTTTTCGATGCACGTCTGGTGGCATTCTGTAATCTCTGGACTATCATAGTGTTGATGAAACACAGAAAATGCATCGGGATTGAATACAACAGTCACCATGCGCACTTTCCTCCATGGGAGTAATGTCTCAAACAGTCCACGCTTTGATCGTTCTCTGGATGACCAGTAGTAGTTTCCGATGCACAACTGGTGGCATTCTCTAATTTGTAGACTATCAGAGTGTTGATGAAATACAGAAATTGCATCGGGATTGAATACAACAGTCACCATTCGCACTTTCCTCCATGTTAGTAATATCACTAATAGTCTACGCTTTGATCATTCCCTCGAAGTCCAGTAGTAGTTTCCGATGCACATCTGGAGGCATTCTGACATCTGTGGACTATCAGAGTGTTGATGAAACACAGAAAATGCATCGGTATTGAATACAACAGTAATCATGCGCACTTTCCTCCATGGGAGTAATGACTCAAATATTTTACGCTTTGATCGTTCCCTGGAAGACCAGTAATAGTGTCCGATGCACATCTGGAGGTATTCTGTAATCTGTGGACTATCAGAGTGTTGATGGAACAGAGAAAATGCATCGGGATAGAATATAACAGTCACCATGCGCACTTTCCTCCACGGGAGTAATGTCTCAAACAGTCTCCGCTTTCATCGTTCCCTGGAAGACCAGTAGTAGTTTCCGATGCACATCTGGTGGCATACTGTAATCTGTGGACTATCAGAATGTTGATGATACGCAGAAATTGCATCGGGATTGAACACAATAGTCACAATGCGCACTTTCCTCCATGAGAGTAATGTCTCAAACATCTACGCTTTGATCGTTCCCTGGAAGACAAGTAGTAGTTTCCGATGCACATCTGGAGGCATTCTGTAATCTGTGGACTATCAGAGTGCTGATGAAACACAGAAATTGCATCGGGACTGAATACAACAGTCACCAAACGCACTTGTCTACATGGGAGTAATGTCTCAAACAGTCTAGGCTTTGATCGATCCCTAGAAGACCAGTAGTAGTTTCCGATGCACATCTGGAGGCATTTTGCAATCATTGGACTATGAGAGTGTTGATGAAACACAGAAATTGCATCGGGATTGAATACAACAGTCACCATGCGCCCTTCCCTCCATGTTAGTAATATCACTAACAGGCTACGCTTTGATCATTCCCTCGAAGTCCAGTAGTAGTTTCCGATGCACATCTGGAGGCATTCTGTAACCTGTGGACTATCAGAGTGTTGATGAAACACAGAAATTGCATCGGGATTGAATACAACACTCACCATCCACACTTTCCTTCATGGCAGTAATGTCTGAAACAGTCTACGCTTTGATCGTTCCCTGGAAGACCAGTAGAAGTTTCCGATGCACATATGGTGGCATTCTGTAATCTGTTGACCATCAGAGTGTTGATGAAACACAGAAATTGCATCGGGATGAATACAACAGTCACGTTGCGCACTTTCCTCCACGGGAGTAATGTCTCAAACAGTCCAGGTTTTGATCGTTCTCTGGAAGACCAGTAGTAGTTTCCGATGCACAACTGGTGGCATTCTGTAATTTGTGGACTATCAGAGTGTTGATGAAATACAGAAATTGCATCGGGACTGAATACAACAGTCACCAAGCGCACTTTCCTCCATGTTAGTAATATCACTAACAGTCTACGCTTTGATCGTTCCCTGGAAGACAAGTAGTAGTTTCCGATGCACATCTGGAGGCATTCTGTAATCTGTGGACTATCAGAGTGCTGATGAAACACAGAAATTGCATCGGGACTGAATACAACAGTCACCAGGCGCACTTGTCTCCATGGGAGTAATGTCTCAAACAGTCTAGGCTTTGATCGATCCCTAGAAAACCAGTAGTAGTTTCCGATGCACATCTGGAGGCATTTTGCAATCAGTGGACTATCAGAGTGTTGATGAAACACAGAAATTGCATCGGGATTGAATACAACAGTCACGTTGCGCACTTTCCACCACGGGAGTAATGTCTCAAACAGTCCACGCTTTGATCGTTCTCTGGAAGTCCAGTAGTAGTTTCCGATGCACAACTGGTGGCATTCTGTAATTTGTGGACTATCAGAGTGTTGACGAAATGCAGAAATTGCATCGGGATTGAATACAACAGTCACCATGCGCACTTTCCTCCATGTTAGTAATATCACTAACAGTCTACGCTTTGATCATTCCCTCGAAGACCAGTAGTAGTTTCCGATGCAAATCTGGAGGCATTCTGTCATCTGTGGACTATCAGAGTGATGATGAAACACAGAAAATGCATCGGTATTGAATACAACAGTCACCATGCGCACTTTCCTCCATGGGAGTAATGACTCAAATAGTTTACGCTTTGATCGTTCCCTGGAAGACCAGTAGTAGTGTCCGATGCACATCTGGAGGTATTCTGTAATCTGTGGACTATCAGAGTGTTGATGGAACACAGAAAATGCATCGGGATAGAATATAACATTCACCATGCGCTTTTTCCTCCACGGGAGTAATGTCTCAAACAGTCTCCGCTTTGATCGGACCCTGGAAGACCTGTAGTAGTTTCCGATGGACATCTGGTGGCATTCGGTAACCTGTGGACTATATGAGTATTAAAGAAACACAGAAATTGCTTCGGGATTGAATACAACAGACACCATGCACACTTTCCTCCATGCAAGTAATGTCTCAAACAGTCTACGCTAAGATCGTTCCCTGGAAGACCAGTAGTAGTTTCCGTTGCACATCTGGAGGCATCCTGTAATCGGTGGACTCTCAGAGTGTTGATGTAACACAGAAATTGCCTCGGGATTGAATACAACAGTCACCATGCGCACTTTCCTCCATGATAGTAATGTCTAAAACAGTCTACGCTTTGATCGTTCCCTGGAAGACCAAAAGTAGCTTCCGATGAACATCTGGTGGCATTCTGCAATCTGTGGACTATCAGAGTGTTGATGAAACACAGAAATTGCATCAGGATTGAATACAACAGTCACCATGCGCACTTTCCTCCATTGTTGTAATATCTCTAACAGTCTACGCTTTGATCAATCCCTGGAAGACCAGTAGTAGTTTTAGATGCAAATCTGGAGGCATTCTGTAATCTGTGGACTATCAGAGTGTTGATGAAACACAGAAATAGCATCGGGAAGGGAAACAACACTCATCATGCGCACTTTCCTCCACGGGAGTAATGTCCCAAACAGTCTACGCTTTGATCGTTCCCTGGAAGACCAGTAGTAGTTTCCGATGCACATCTGGTGGCATACTGTAATCTGTGGACTATCAGAATGTTGATGAAACACAGAAATTGCATCGGGATTGAACACAATAGTCACCATGCGCACTTTCCTCCATGAGAGTAATGTCTCAAACAGTCTACGCTTTGATCGTTCCCTGGAAGACAAGTAGTAGTTTCCGATGCACATCTGGAGGCATTCTGTAATCTGTGGACTATCAGAGTGCTGATGAAACACAGACATTGCATCGGGATTGAATACAACAGTCACCATGCGCACTTTCCTCCATCGGAGAAATTCTCAAACAGTCTACGCTTTGATTGTTCCCTGGAAGACCAGTAGTAGTTAGCGATTCACATCTGGAGGCACTCTGTAATCTGTGGACTATCAGATTGATGATGAAACACAGAAATTGCATCGGGATTGAATACAACAGTCACCATGCTCACTTTCCACCATGGGAGTAATGTCTCAAACATCTACACTTTGATCGTTCCCTGGAAGACCAGTAGTAGTTACCCACGCACATCTGGAGGCATTCTGAAATCTGTGGACTATCAGAGTGTTCATGAAACACAGATATTGCATCGGGATTGTATACAACACTCACCATGGGCACTTTCCTCCATGGGAGTAATATCACTAACAGTCTACGCTTTGATCATTCCCTGGAATACCAGTAGTAGTTTCCGATGCACATCTGGTGGCATTCTGTAACCTGTGGACTATAAGAGTATTGATGAAACACAGAAACTGCATCGGGATTGAATACAACATTCATTATGCACACTTTCCTCCATGCAAGTAATGTCTCAAACAGTCTACGCTTTGATCGTTCCCTGGAAGACCAGTAGTAGTTTCCGATGCACATCTGGAGGCATCCTGTAATCAGTGGACTATCAGAGTCTTGATGTAACACAGAAATTGCCTCGGGATTTAATACAACAGTCACCATGAGCACTTTCCTCCATGACAGTAATGTCTGAAACAGTCTACGCTTGGCTCGTTCCCTGGAAGACCAGAAGTAGTTTCCGATGCACATCTGGAGGCATTCTATAATCTGTTTACTATCTGAGAGTTGATGAAACACAGAAATTGCATCGGGATTGAATACAACAGTCACCATGCGCACTTTACTCCATGGGAGTAATGACTCAAAGAGTTTACGCTTTGATCGTTCCCTGGAAGACCAGTAGTAGTGTCCGATGCACATCTGAAGGCATTCTGCAATCTGTGGACTATCAGAGTGTTGATGAAACACAGAAATTGCATCAGGATTGAATACAACAGTCACCGTGCGCACTTTCCTCCATTGGAGTAATATCTCTAACAGTCTACGCTTTGATCAATCCCTGGAAGACCAGTAGTAGTTTTCGATGCAAATCTGGAGGCATTCTGTAATCTGTGGACTATCAGAGTGTTGATGAAACACAGGAATTGTATCGGGAAAGGAAACAACAATCATCATGCGCACTTTCCTCCACGGGAATAATGTCCCAAACAGTCTACGCTTTGATCGTTCCCTGGAAGACCAGTAGTAGTTTCCGATGCACATCTGGAGGCATACTGTAATCTGTGGACTATCAGAGTGCTGATGAAACACAGACATTGCATCGGGATTGAATACAACAGTCACCATGCGCACTTTCCTCCATGGGAGAAATTCTCAGACAGTCTACGCTTTGATCGTTCCCTGGAAGACCAGTAGTAGTTACCGATTCACATCTGGAGGCACTCTGTAATCTGTGGACTATCAGATTGTTGATGAAACACAGAAATTGCATCGGGATTGAATACAACAGTCACCATGCGCACTTTCCTCCATGGGAGTAATGTCTCAAACAGTCTACGCTTTGATCGTTCCCTGGAAGACCAGTAGTAGTTACCGATGCACATCAGGAGGCATTCTGAAATCTTCGGACTATCAGGGTGTTCATGAAACACAGATATTGCATCGGGATTGTATACAACACTCACCATGGGCACTTTCCTCCATGGGAGTAATATCACTAACAGTCTACGCTTTGATCATTCCCTGGAAGACCAGAAGTAGTTTCCGCTGAACATCTGGTGGCATTCCTTAACCTGTGGACTATCAGAGTGTAGATGAAACACAGAAATTGCATCGGGATTTAATACAACAGTCACCATGCGCATTTTCCTCCAATGGGAGTAATTTCAAAAGAGTTTACGCTTTGATCGTTCCCTGGAAGACCAGTAGTGGTTTCCGATGCACATGTGGAGGCATTCTGTAATCGGTGGACTATCAGAGTGTTGATGAAACAGAGAAATTGCATCGGGATTGAATACAACAGTCACCATGCGCACTTTCCTTCATGGGAGTAATGTCTCAAACAGTCTACGCTTTGATCGTTCATCTGGAAGACCAGTAGTAGTTACCGATGCACATCTGGAGGCATTCTGAAATCTGTGGACTATCAGAGTGTTGAAGAAACACAGAAAATGCATCGGGATTGAATACAACAGTCACCATGCGCACTTTCCTCCTTGGGAGTAATGTCTCAAAGAGTTTACTCTTTGATCGTTCCCTGGAAGACCAGTAGTTGTGACCGATGCACATCTGGAGGCGTTCTGTAATCTGTGGACTATCAGAGTGTTGATGAAACACAGAAAATGCATCGGGATTGAATACAACAGTCATATTGCGCACTTTCCTCAACGGGAGTAATGTCTCAAACAGTCTACGCTTTGATCGTTCCCTGGAAGACGAGTAGCGGTTTCCGATGCACATCTGGAGGCATTCTGTAACCTGTGGACTATCAGAGTATTGATGAAACAAAGAAATTGCATCGGGATTGAATACAACAGTCACCATGCGCACTTTCCTCCATGGGAGTAATGTCTCAAACAGTCTAGGCTTTGATCGTTCCCTGGAAGATCAGTAGTGGTTCCCGATGCACGTCTGGTGGCATTCTGTAATCTGTGGACTATCAGAGTGTTGATGACACACAGAAAATGCATCGGGATTGAATACAACAGTCACCATGCGCACTTTCCTCCATGGGAGTAATATCTCAAACAGTGTACGCTATGATCGTTCCCAGGAAGACCAGTAGTAGTTTCCGATGCACATCTGGAGGCATTCTGTAATCTGTGGACCTTCAAAGTGTTGATGAAACACAGAAATTGAATCGGGATTGAATACAACAGTCACCATGCGCACTTACCTCCATGGGAGTAATTCTCAAACAGTCAACGCTTTGATCGTTCCCTGGAAGACCAGAAGTAGTTTCCGATGCACATCTGGAGGCATTCTATAATCTGTTTACTATCTGAGAGTTGATGAAACACAGAAATTGCATCGGGATTGAATACAACAGTCACCATGCGCACTTTCCTCCATGGGAGGAATGTCTCAAACAGTGTACGCTTTGATCGTTCCCAGGAAGACCAGTAGTAGTTTCCGATGCACATCTGGAGGCGTTCTGTAATCTGTGGACCTTCAAAGTGTTGATGAAACACAGATATTGAATCGGGATTGAATACAACAGTCACCATGCGCACTTTCCTCCATGGGAGTAATGTCTCAAAGAATTTACGCTTTGATCGTTCCCTGAAAGACCAGTAGTAGTGTCCGTTGCACATCTGGAGGCTTTCTGTAATCTGCGGACTATCAGAGTGTTGATGAAACACAGAAATTGCATCGGGATTGAATACAACAGTCACCATGCTCATTTTCCTATAATGGGAGTAATGTCAAAAGAGTTTACGATTTGATCGTTCCCTGGAAGACCAGTAGTAGTTTCCGATGCACATCTGGAGGCATTCTGTAATCTGTGGACTATCAGAGTGTTGATGAAACACAGATATTGCATCGGGTTTGAATACAACAGTCACCATGCGCACTTTCCTCCATGGGAGTAATGTCTCAAAGAGTCTGCGCTTTGATCGTTCCCTGGAAGACCAGTAGTAGTTTCCGATGCACATATGGTGGCATTCTGTAATCTGTTGACTATCAGAGTGTTGATGAAACACAGAAAATGCATCGGGATTGAATACAACAGTCACCATGCGCACTTACCTCAATGGGAGTAATGTCTCAAACAGTCTACACTTTGATCGTTCCCTGCAAGACCAGTAGTAGTTTCCGATTGACATCTGGAGGCATTCTGTACTCTGTGGACTATCAGAGTGTTGATGAAACACAGAAATTGCATCGGGATTGAATACAACAATCACCATGCGCACTTTCCTCCATAAAAGTAATGTCTCAAACAATCTACGCTTTGATCGTACCCTGGAAGTCCAGTACTAGTTTCCGATGCACATCTGGAGGCATTCTGTAATCTGTGGACTGTCAGAGTGTTGATGAAACACAGAAATTGCATCGAGAAAGGAAACAACTCTCATCATGAGCACTTTCCTCCACGGGAGTAATGTCTCAAACAGTCTACGCTTTGATCGTTCCCTGGAAGACAAGTAGTAGTGTCCGATGCACATCTGGAGGCATTCTGTAATCTGTGGACTATCAGAGTGTTGATGAAACGCAGAAAATGCATCGGGATTCAATACAACAGTCACCATTCGCACTTTCCTCCACGGGAGTAATGTCTCAAAGAGTCTACGCTTTGATCGTTCCCTGGAAGACGAGTAGCAGTTTTCGATGCACGTCTGGTGGCATTCTGTAATCTGTGGACTATCAGAGTGTTGATGAAACACAGAAATTGCATCGGGATTGAACACAACAGTCATCATGCGCACTTTCCTCCATGTGAGTAATGTCTCTAACATTCTACGCTTCGATCGTTCCTGGAAGACCAGTAGTAGTTTCCGATGCACATCTGGAGGATTTCTGTAATCTGTCGACTATCAGAGTGTTGATGAAACACAGAAATTGAATCGGGATTGAATACAACAGTCACCATGCGCAGTTTCCTCCAATGGGATTAATGTCAAAAGAGTTTACGCTTTATTCGTTCCCTGGAAGACCAGTAGTAGTTTCCGATGCACATCTGAAGGCATTCTGTAATCTGTGGACTACCAGAGTGCTGATGAAACACAGAAATTGCATCGGGATTGAATACAACAGTCACCATCCACACTTTCCTTCATGGGAGTAATGTCTGAAACAGTCTACGCTTTGATCGTTCCCTGGAAGACCAGTAGTAGTTTCCGATGCACATATGGTGGCATTCTGTAATCTGTTGAGTATCAGAGTGTTGACGAAACACGGAAAATGCATCGGGATTGAATACAACAGTCACCATGCGCACTTTCCTCCATGGGAGTAATGTCTCAAGCAGTCTACACTTTGATCGTTCCCTGCAAGACCAGTAGTAGTTTCCGATTAACATCTGGAGGCATTCTGTACTCTGTGGACTATGAGAGTGTTGATGAAACACAGAAATTGCATCGGGATTGAATACAACAATCACCTTGCGCACTTTCCTCCATAAAAGTAATGTCTCAAACAGTCTACGCTTTGATCGTACCCTGGAAGTCCAGTAGTAGTTTCCGATGCACATCTGGAGGCATTCTGTAATCTGTTGACTATCAGAGTGTTGATGAAACACAGAAATTGCATCGGGATTGAATACAACAGTAACCATCCGCACTTTCCTCCATGGGAGTAATGTCTGAAACAGTCAACGCTTCGATCGTTCCCTGGAAGACCTGAAGTAGTTTCCGATGCACATCTGGAGGCATTCTATAATCTGTTTACTATCTGAGAGTTATGAAACACAGAAATTGCATCGGGATTGAATACAACAGTCACCATGCGCACTTTCCTCCATGGGAGTAATGTCTCAAACAGTGTACGCTTTGATCGTTCCCAGGAAGACCAGTAGTAGTTTAAGATGCACATCTGGAGGCATTCTGTAATCTGTGAACCTTCAATGTGTTGATGAAACACAGAAATTGAATCGGGATTGAATACAACAGTCACCATGCGCACTTTCCTCCAATGGGAGTAATGTCAAAAGAGTTTACGATTTGATCGTTCCCTGGAAGACCAGTAGTAGTTTTCGTTGCACATCTGGAGGCATTCTGTAGTCTGTGGGATATCTGAGTGTTGATGAAACACAGAAATTGCATCGGGATTGAATACAACAGTCACCATCCACACTTTCCTTCATGGGAGTAAGGTCTGAAACAGTCTACGCTTTGATCGTTCCCTGCAAGACCAGTAGTAGTTTCCGATTGACATCTGGAGGCATTCTGTACTCTGTGGACTATCAGAGTGTTGACGAAACACAGAAATTGCATCGGGATTGAATACAACAATCACCATGCGCACTTTCCTCCATAAAAGTAATGTCTCAAACAATCTACGCTTTGATCGTACCCTGGAAGTCCAGTACTAGTTTCCGATGCACATCTGGAGGCATTCTGTAATCTGTGGACTGTCAGAGTGTTGATGAAACACAGAAATTGCATCGAGAAAGGAAACAACTCTCATCATGAGCACTTTCCTCCACGGGAGTAATGTCTCAAACAGTCTACGCTTTGATCGTTCCCTGGAAGACCAGTAGTAGTGTCCGATGCACATCTGGAGGCATTCTGTAATCTGTGGACTATCAGAGTGTTGATGAAACGCAGAAAATGCATCGGGATTCAATACAACAGTCACCATTCGCACTTTCCTCCACGGGAGTAATGTCTCAAAGAGTCTACGCTTTGATCGTTCCCTGGAAGACGAGTAGCAGTTTCCGATGCACGTCTGGTGGCATTCTGTAATCTGTGGACTATCAGAGTGTTGATGAAACACAGAAATTGCATCGGGATTGAACACAACAGTCATCATGCGCACTTTCCTCCATGTGAGTAATGTCTCTAACATTCTACGCTTCGATCGTTCCTGGAAGACCAGTAGTAGTTTCCGATGCACATCTGGAGGATTTCTGTAATCTGTCGACTATCAGAGTGTTGATGAAACACAGAAATTGAATCGGGATTGAATACAACAGTCACCATGCGCAGTTTCCTCCAATGGGATTAATGTCAAAAGAGTTTACGCTTTATTCGTTCCCTGGAAGACCAGTAGTAGTTTCCGATGCACATCTGAAGGCATTCTGTAATCTGTGGACTACCAGAGTGCTGATGAAACACAGAAATTGCATCGGGATTGAATACAACAGTCACCATCCACACTTTCCTTCATGGGAGTAATGTCTGAAACAGTCTACGCTTTGATCGTTCCCTGGAAGACCAGTAGTAGTTTCCGATGCACATATGGTGGCATTCTGTAATCTGTTGACTATCAGAGTGTTGACGAAACACGGAAAATGCATCGGGATTGAATACAACAGTCACCATGCGCACTTTCCTCCATGGGAGTAATGTCTCAAGCAGTCTACACTTTGATCGTTCCCTGCAAGACCAGTAGTAGTTTCCGATTAACATCTGGAGGCATTCTGTACTCTGTGGACTATGAGAGTGTTGATGAAACACAGAAATTGCATCGGGATTGAATACAACAATCACCTTGCGCACTTTCCTCCATAAAAGTAATGTCTCAAACAGTCTACGCTTTGATCGTAACCTGGAAGTCCAGTAGTAGTTTCCGATGCACATCTGGAGGCATTCTGTAATCTGTTGACTATCAGAGTGTTGATGAAACACAGAAATTGCATCGGGATTGAATACAACAGTAACCATCCGCACTTTCCCCCATGGGAGTAATGTCTGAAACAGTCAACGCTTCGATCGTTCCCTGGAAGACCTGAAGTAGTTTCCGATGCACATCTGGAGGCATTCTATAATCTGTTTACTATCTGAGAGTTATGAAACACAGAAATTGCATCGGGATTGAATACAACAGTCACCATGCGCACTTTCCTCCATGGGAGTAATGTCTCAAACAGTGTACGCTTTGATCGTTCCCAGGAAGACCAGTAGTAGTTTAAGATGCACATCTGGAGGCATTCTGTAATCTGTGAACCTTCAATGTGTTGATGAAACACAGAAATTGAATCGGGATTGAATACAACAGTCACCATGCGCACTTTCCTCCAATGGGAGTAATGTCAAAAGAGTTTACGATTTGATCGTTCCCTGGAAGACCAGTAGTAGTTTTCGTTGCACATCTGGAGGCATTCTGTAGTCTGTGGGATATCTGAGTGTTGATGAAACACAGAAATTGCATCGGGATTGAATACAACAGTCACCATCCACACTTTCCTTCATGGGAGTAAGGTCTGAAACAGTCTACGCTTTGATCGTTCCCTGGAAGACCAGTAGTAGTTTCCGATGCACATATGGTGGCATTCTGTAATCTGTTGACCATCAGAGTGTTCATGAAACACAGAAAATGCATCGGGATTGAATACAACAGTCACCATAAGCACTTTCCTCCATGGGAGTAATGTTTCAAACAGTCTACACTTTGATCGTTCCCTGCAAGACCAGTAGTAGTTTCCGATTGACATCTGGAGGCATTCTGTACTCTGTGGACTATCAGAGTGTTGATGAAACAAAGAAATTGCATCGGGATTGAATACAACAATCACCATGCGCACTTTCCTCCATTAAAGTAATGTCTCAAACAGTCTACGCTTTGATCGTACCCTGGAAGTCCAGTAGTAGTTTCCGATGCACATCTGGAGGCATTCTGTAATCTGTGGACTGTCAGAGTGTTGATGAAACACAGAAAGTTCATCGGGAAAATAAACAACACTCATCATGCGCATTTTCCTCCACGGGAGTAATGTCTCAAATAGTCTACGGTTTGATCGTTCCCTGGACCACCAGTAGTAGTTTCCGATGCACATCTGGAGGCATTCTGTAATCTGTGAACTATCAGAGTGTTGATGAAACACAGAAATTGCATCGGGATTGAATACAACAGTCACCATGCGCACTTTCCTCCATGGGAGTAATGTCTCTAACAGTCTACGATTTGATCGTTCCCTGGAAGACCAGTAGTAGTTTCCGATTCACATCTGGAGGCACTCTGCAATCTGTGGACTATCAGATTGTTGATGAAACACAGAAATTGCATCGGGATTGAATACAACACTCATTATGGGCACTTTCCTCCATGGGAGTAATATCCCTAACAGTCTACGCTTTGATCATTCCCTGAAGACCAGAAGTAGTTTCCGATGCACATCTGGTGGCATTCTGTAACCTGTGGACTATCAGAGTGTTGATGAAATACAGATATTGTATCGTGATTGCATACAACAGTCACCATGCGCACTTTCCTAAGCGGGAGGTATGTCTCAAACAGTCTACGCTTTGTTCGTTCCCTGGAAGACCAGTAGTAGTTTCCGATGTACATCTGGAGGCATTCTGTAATCTGTGGGCTATCATAATGTTGATGAAACACAGAAATTGCATCGGGATTGAATACAACAGTCACCATGCGCACTTTCCTCAATGGGAGTAATGTCTCTAACAGTCTACGCTTTGATCGTTACCTGGAAGACCAGTAGTAGTTTCCGATTCACATCTGGAGGCACTCTACGATCTGTGGACTATCAGATTGTTGAAGAAACACAAAAATTGCATCGGGATTGAATACAACAGTCACCATGCGCACTTTCCTCCACGGGAGTAATGTCTCAAACAGTCTACGCTTTGATCGTTCCCTGGAAGACCAGTAGTAGTTACCGATGCACATCTGGAGGCATTCTGTAATCTGTGGACTATCAGAGTGTTGATGAAACACAGAAAATGCATCGGGATTCAATACAACAGTCACCATGCGCACTTACCTCCATGGGAGTAATGTTTCAAACAGTCTACACTTTGATCGTTCCTTGCAAGGCCAGTAGTAGTTTCCGATTGACATCTGGAGGCATTCTGTACTCTGTGGACTATCAGAGTGTTGATGAAACACAGAAATTGCATCGGGATTGAATACAACAATCACCATGCGCACTTTCCTCCATAAAACTAATGTGTCAAACAGTCTACGCTTTGATCGTACCCTGAAAGTCCAGTAGTAGTTTCCGATGCACATCTGGAGGCATTCTGTAATCTGTGGACTGTCAGAGTGTTGATGAAACACAGAAATTGCATCGGGAAAGGAAACAACACTCATCATGCGCACTTTCCTCCACATGAGTAATGCCTCAAACAGTCTACGCGTTGATCGTTCCCTGGAAGACCAGTAGTAGTGTCCGATGCCCATCTGGAGGCATTCTGTAATCTGTGGACTATCAGAGTGTTGATGAAACACAGAAAATGCATCGGGATTTAATATAACAGTCACGATGCGAACTTTCCTCCACGGGAGTAATGTCCCAAACAGTCTACGCTTTGATCGTTCCCTGGAAGACGAGTAGCACTTTCCGATGCACATCTGGTGGCATTCTGTAACCTGTGGACCATCAGAATATTGATGAAACAGAGAAATTGCATCAGGATTGAATACAACAGTCACCATGTGCACTTTCCTCCACGGGAGCAATGTCTCAAATAGTCTACGATTTGATCGTTCCCTGGAAGACTGTAGTAGTTTCCGATGCAGGTCTATTGGCATTCTGTAATCTGTGGACTATCAGAGTGTTGATGAAACACAGAAATTGCATCCGGATTGAACACAACATTAACCATGCGCACTTTCCTCCATGCAAGTAATGTCTCAAACAGTCTACGCTTAGATCGTTCCTGGAAGACCAGTAGTAGTTACCGATGCACATCTGGAGGCATTCTGAAATCTGTGGACTGTCAGAGTGTTGATGAAACACAGAAATTGCATCGGGAAAATAAACAACACTTATCACGCGCATTTTCCTCCACGGGAGTAATGTCTCAAACAGTCTACGCTTTGATCGTTCCCTGGAAGACCAGTAGTAGTTACCGATGCACATCTGGAGGCATTCTGAAATCTGTGGACTATCAGAGTGTTCATGAAACACAGATATTGCATCGGTATTGTATACTACACTCACCATGGGCACTTTCCTCCATGGGAGTAATATCCCTAACAGTCTACGTTTTGATCATTCCCTGAAGACCAGAAGTAGTTTCCGATGCACATCTGGTGGCATTCTGTAATCTGTGGACTATCAGCCTGTTGATGAAACACAGATATTGTATCGTGATTGCATACAACAGTAACCATGCGCACTTTCCTAAGCGGGAGGTATGTCTCAAACAGTCTACGCTTTGATCGTTCGCTGGAAGACCAGTAGTAGTTTCCGATGTACATCTGGAGGCATTCTGTAATCTGTGGACTATCTGAGTGTTGATGAAACACAGAAATTGCATCGGGATTGAATACAACAGTCACCATGCGCACTTTCCTCCATGGGAGTGATGTCTCTAACAGTCTACGCTTTGATCATTCCCTGGAAGACCAGTAGTAGTTTCCGATGCTCATCTGGAGGCATTCTGAAATCTGTGGACTATCAGAGTGTTCATGAAACACACATATTGCATCGGTATTGTATACAACACTCACCATGGGCACTTTCCTCCATGGGAGTAATATCCCTAACAGTCTAGGCTTTGATCATTCCCTGGAGACCAGAAGTAGTTTCCGAAGCACATCTGGTGGCATTCTGTAACCTGTGGACTATCAGAGTGTTGATGAAACACAGAAATTGTATCGTGATTGCATACAACAGTCACCATGCGCACTTTCCTAAGCGGGAGGTATGTCTCAAACAGTCTACGCTTTGATCGTTCCCTGGAAGACCAGTAGTAGTTTCCGATGTACATCAGGAGGCATTCTGTAATCTGTGGACTATCAGAGTGTTGATGAAACACAGAAATTACATCGGGATTGAATACAACAGTCACCATGCGCACTTTCCTCCATGGGAGTAATGTCTCTAACAGTCTACGCTTTGATCGTTCCCTGGAAGACCAGTAGTAGTTTCCGATGAACGTCTATTGGCATTCTGTAATCTGTGGACTATCAGAGTGTTGATGAAACACAGAAATTGCATCGGGATAGAACACAACTGTCACCATGCGCACTTTCCTCCATGGGAGTAATGTCTCAAACATTCTACGCTTCGATTGTTCCTGGAAGACCAGCAGTAGTTTCCGATGCACATCTGGAGTATTTCTGTAATCTGTGGACTATCAGAGTTTTGATGAAACACAGAAATTGCATCGGGATTGAATACAACAGTCACCATGCGCACTTTCCTCCAATGGGAGTAATGTCAAAAGAGTTTACGCTTTGATCGTTCCCTGGAAGACCAGTAGTAGTTTCCGATGCACATCTGGAGGCATTCTGTAATCTGTGGACTATCAGAGTGTTGATGAAACACAGAAATTGCATCGGGATTGAATACGACAGTCACCATCCACACTTTCCTTCATGGGAGTAATGTCTGAAACAGTCTACGCTTTGATCGTTCCCTGGAAGACCAGTAGTAGTTTCCGATGCACATATGGTGGCATTCTGTAATCTGTTGACTATCAGAGTGTTGATGAAACACAGAAAATGAATCGGGATTGAATACAACAGTCAACATAAACACTTTCCTCCATGGGAGTAATGTCTCAAACAGTCTACACTTTGATCGTTCCCTGCAAGACCAGTAGTAGTTTCCGATTGACATCTGGAGGCATTCTGTACTCTGTGTACTACCAAAGTGTTGATGAAAGACAGAAATTGCATCGGGATTGAAAACAACAATCACCTTGCGGACTTTCCTCCATAAAGGTAATGTCTCAAACAGTCTACGCTTTGATCGTACCCTGGAAGTCCAGTAGTAGTTTCCGATGCACATCTGGAGGCATTCTGTAATCTGTGGACTGTCAGAGTGTTGATGAAACACAGAAATTGCATCGGGAAAATAAACAACACTCATCATGCGCATTTTCCTCCACGGGAGTAATGTCTCAAACAGTCTACGCTTTGATCGTACCCTGGACCTCCAGTAGTAGTTTCCGATGCACATCTGGTGCCATTCTGTAATCTGTGAACTACCAGAGTGTTGATGAAACACAGAAAATGCATCGGGATTGAATACAACAGTCACCATGCACACTTTCCTCCATGGGAGTAATGTCTCTAACAGTCTACGATTTGATCGTTCCCTGGAAGACCAGTAGTAGATTCCGATTCACATCTGGAGGCACTCTGCAATCTGTGGACTATCAGATTGTTGATGAAACACAGAAATTGCATCGGGATTGAATACAACATTAACCATGCGCACTTTCCTCCATGCAAGTAATGTCTCAAACAGTCTACGCTTTGATCGTTCCTGTAAGACCAGTAGTAGTTACCGATGCACATCTGGAGGCATTCTGAAATCTGTGGACTATCAGAGTGTTCATGAAACACAGATATTGCATCGGTATTGTATACAACACTCACCATGGGCACTTTCCTCCATGCGAGTAATATCCCTAACAGTCTACGCTTTGATCATTCCCTGAAGACCAGAAGTAGTTTCCGATGCCCATCTGGTGGCATTCTGTAATCTGTGGACTATCAGAGTGTTGATGAAACACAGGAATTGCATCGGGATTGAATACAACAGTCACCATGCGCACTTTCCTCCATGGGAGTAATGTCTCTAACAGTCTACGCTTTGATCGTTCCCTGGAAGACCAGTAGTAGTTACCGATGCACATCTGGAGGCATTCTGTAATCTGTCGACGATCAGAGTGTTGATGAAACACAGAAATTGCATCGGGATTGAATACAACAGTCACCATGCGCACTTTCCTCCATGGGAGTAATGACTCAAACAGTCTACGGTTTGATCGCTCACTGGAAGACCAGTAGTAGTTTCCGATGCACATCTGGAGGCATTCTGTAATCTGCGGACTATCAGAGTGTTGATGAAGAACAGAAATTGCGTCGGGATTGAATACAACAGTCACCATGCGCACTTTCCTCAATGGGAGAAATTCTCAAACAGTCTACGCTTTGATCGTCCCCTGGAAGACCAGTAGAAGTTTCCTTGCACATCTGGTGGCATTCTGTAAACTGTGGACTATCAGAGTGTTGATGAAACACAGAAATTGCATCGGGATTGAATACAACATTCACCATGCGCACTTTCGTCCATGGGAGTAATGCCTCAAACAGTCTACGCTTTGATCGTTCCCTGGAAGACCAGAAGTAGTTTCCGATGTACGTCTGCTGGCATTCTGTAACCTGTGGACTATCAGAGTGTTGATGAAACACAGAAATTGCTTCGGGATTGAATACGATAGTCACCATTCGCACTTTCCTCCACGGGAGTAATGTCTCAAACAGTCTACGCTTGGATCGTTCCCTGGAAGACCAGTAGAAGTTTCCGATGTACATCTGTATTCATTCTGTAATCTGTGGACTATCAGAGTGTTGATGAAACACAGAAATTGCATCGGGATTGAATACAACAGTCACCATGCGCAATTTCCTCCATGGGAGCAATGTCTCAAACAGTTTACTCTAAGGTCGTTCCTTGGAAGACCATTAGTAGTTACCGATGCACATCTGGAGGCATTCTGAAATCTGTGGACTATCAGAGTGTTGATGAAACACAGAAATTGCATCGGGATTGAATACAACAGTCACCATGCGCATTTTCCTCCATGGGAGAAATGTCTCTAACAGTCTACGCTTTGGTCGTTCCCTGGAAGACCAGTAGTAGTTTCCGATGCACATCTGGAGGTGCTTTGTAATATGTGGACTATCAGACTGTTGATGAAACACAGAAATTGCATCGAGATTGAATACAACAGTCACCATGCGCACTTTCCTCCATGGGAGTAATGCCTCAAACAGTCTACGCTTTGATCGTTCCCTGGAAGACCAGAAGTAGTTTCCGATGCACATCTGGTGGCATTCTGTAACCTGTGGACTATCCGTGTGTTGATGAATCATAGAAATTGCATCGGGATTGAATACAACAGTCACCATGCGCACTTTCCTTCATGGGAGTAATGTCTGAAACAGTCTACGCTTCGATCGTTCCCTGGAAGACCAGAAGTAGTTTCCAATGCACATCTGGAGGCATTCTATAATCTGTTTACTATCTGAGTGTTGATGAAACACAGAAATTGCATCGGGATTGAATACAACAGTCACCATGCGCAATTATCTCCATGGGAGTAATGTCTCAAACAGTTTACGCTTTGATTGTTCCCTGGAAGACCAGTAGTAGTTTCCGATGCACATCTGGAGGCATTCTGTAATCTGAGGACTATCAGAGTGTTGTTGAAGAACAGAAATTGCATCGGGATTGAATACAACAGTCACCATGCGCACTTTCCTCCATGGGAGTAATGTCTCATTGAGTTTACGCTTTGATAATTCCCTGGAAGACCAGTAGTAGTTTCCTTGCACATCTGGTGGCATTCTGTAAACTGTGGACTATCAGAGTGTTGATGAAACACAGAAATTGCATCGGGATTGAATACAATATTCACCATGCTCACTTTCGTCCATGGGAGTAATGCCTCAAACAGTCTACGCTTTGATCGTTCCCTGGAAGACCAGAAGTAGTTTCCGATGTACATCTGCTGGCATTCTGTAACCTGTGGACTATCAGAGTGTTGATGAAACACAGAAATTGCTTCGGGATTGAATACGATAGTCACCATTCGCACTTTCCTCCACGGGAGTAATGTCTCAAACAGTCTACGCTTGGATCGTTCCCTGGAAGACCAGTAGAAGTTTCCGATGTACATCTGTATTCATTCTGTAATCTGTGGACTATCAGAGTGTTGATGAAACACAGAAATTGCATCGGGATTGAATACAACAGTCACCATCCGCACTTTCCTCCATGGGAGTAATGTCTGAATCAGTCTACGCTTTGATCGTTCCCTGGAAGACCAGTAGTAGTTTCCGATGCACATCTGGAGGCTTTCTGTAATCTGTGGACTATCAGAGTGTTGATGAAACACAGAAATTGCATCGGGATTGAATACAACAGTCACCATCCGCACTTTCCTCCATGGGAGTAATGTCTGAATCAGTCTACGCTTTGATCGTTCTCTGGAAGACCAGTAGTAGTTTTCTATGCACATCTGGAGGCTTTCTGTAATCTGTGGACTATCAGAGTGTTGATGAAACACAGAAATTGCATCGGGATTGAATACAGCAGTCACCATGCGCACTTTCCTCCATGGGAGTAATATCCGTAACAGTCTACGCTTCTATAATTCCTTGGAAGTCCAGAAGTAGTTTCCGATGCACATCTGCTGGCATTCTGTAACCTGTGGACTATCAGAGTGTTGATGAAACACAGAAATTGCATCGGGATTGAATACAACAGTCACCATCCGCACTTTCCTCGATGGGAGTAATGTCTGAATCAGTCTACGCTTTGATCGTTCCCTGGAAGACCAGGAGTAGTTTCCGATGCACATCTGGTGGCATTCTGTAACCTGTGTGACAATCAGAGTGTTGATGAAACACAGAAATTGCATCGGGATTGAATACAACAGTCACCATGCGCACTTTCCTCCATGGGAGTAACGTCTCAAACAGTCTACGCTTTGATCGTTCCCTGGAAGACCAGTAGTAGTTTCCGATGCACATCTGGCGGAGCTTTGTAATATGTGGACTATCAGACTGTTGATGAAACACAGAAATTGCATCGAGATTGAATACAACAGTCACCATGCGCACTTTCGTCCATGGGAATAATGCCTCAAAGAGTCTACGGTTTGATCGTTCCCTGGAAGACCAGAAGTAGTTTCCGATGCACATCTGGTGGCATTCTGTAACCTGTGGACTATCAGAGTGTTGATGAAACACAGAAATTGCATCGGGATTGAATACAACAGTCACCATGCGCACTTTCCTTGACAGCAGGTATGTCTTAAACAGTCTACGCTTTGATCATTCCCTGGAAGACCAGTAGTAGTTTCCGATGTACATCTGGAGGCATTCTGTAATCTATGGACTATCAGAGTGTTGATGAAACACAGAAATTGCATCGGGATTGAATACAACAGTCACCATGCGCACTTTCCTCCATGGGAGTGATGTCTCTAACAGTCTACGCTTTGATCATTCCCTGGAAGACCAGTAGTAGTTTCCGATGCTCATCTGGAGGCATTCTGAAATCTGTGGACTATCAGAGTGTTCATGAAACACACATATTGCATCGGTATTGTATACAACACTCACCATGGGCACTTTCCTCCATGGGAGTAATATCCCTAACAGTCTAGGCTTTGATCATTCCCTGGAGACCAGAAGTAGTTTCCGAAGCACATCTGGTGGCATTCTGTAACCTGTGGACTATCAGAGTGTTGATGAAACACAGAAATTGTATCGTGATTGCATACAACAGTCACCATGCGCACTTTCCTAAGCGGGAGGTATGTCTCAAACAGTCTACGCTTTGATCGTTCCCTGGAAGACCAGTAGTAGTTTCCGATGTACATCAGGAGGCATTCTGTAATCTGTGGACTATCAGAGTGTTGATGAAACACAGAAATTACATCGGGATTGAATACAACAGTCACCATGCGCACTTTCCTCCATGGGAGTAATGTCTCTAACAGTCTACGCTTTGATCGTTCCCTGGAAGACCAGTAGTAGTTTCCGATGAACGTCTATTGGCATTCTGTAATCTGTGGACTATCAGAGTGTTGATGAAACACAGAAATTGCATCGGGATAGAACACAACTGTCACCATGCGCACTTTCCTCCATGGGAGTAATGTCTCAAACATTCTACGCTTCGATTGTTCCTGGAAGACCAGCAGTAGTTTCCGATGCACATCTGGAGTATTTCTGTAATCTGTGGACTATCAGAGTTTTGATGAAACACAGAAATTGCATCGGGATTGAATACAACAGTCACCATGCGCACTTTCCTCCAATGGGAGTAATGTCAAAAGAGTTTACGCTTTGATCGTTCCCTGGAAGACCAGTAGTAGTTTCCGATGCACATCTGGAGGCATTCTGTAATCTGTGGACTATCAGAGTGTTGATGAAACACAGAAATTGCATCGGGATTGAATACGACAGTCACCATCCACACTTTCCTTCATGGGAGTAATGTCTGAAACAGTCTACGCTTTGATCGTTCCCTGGAAGACCAGTAGTAGTTTCCGATGCACATATGGTGGCATTCTGTAATCTGTTGACTATCAGAGTGTTGATGAAACACAGAAAATGAATCGGGATTGAATACAACAGTCAACATAAACACTTTCCTCCATGGGAGTAATGTCTCAAACAGTCTACACTTTGATCGTTCCCTGCAAGACCAGTAGTAGTTTCCGATTGACATCTGGAGGCATTCTGTACTCTGTGTACTACCAAAGTGTTGATGAAAGACAGAAATTGCATCGGGATTGAAAACAACAATCACCTTGCGGACTTTCCTCCATAAAGGTAATGTCTCAAACAGTCTACGCTTTGATCGTACCCTGGAAGTCCAGTAGTAGTTTCCGATGCACATCTGGAGGCATTCTGTAATCTGTGGACTGTCAGAGTGTTGATGAAACACAGAAATTGCATCGGGAAAATAAACAACACTCATCATGCGCATTTTCCTCCACGGGAGTAATGTCTCAAACAGTCTACGCTTTGATCGTACCCTGGACCTCCAGTAGTAGTTTCCGATGCACATCTGGTGCCATTCTGTAATCTGTGAACTACCAGAGTGTTGATGAAACACAGAAAATGCATCGGGATTGAATACAACAGTCACCATGCACACTTTCCTCCATGGGAGTAATGTCTCTAACAGTCTACGATTTGATCGTTCCCTGGAAGACCAGTAGTAGATTCCGATTCACATCTGGAGGCACTCTGCAATCTGTGGACTATCAGATTGTTGATGAAACACAGAAATTGCATCGGGATTGAATACAACATTAACCATGCGCACTTTCCTCCATGCAAGTAATGTCTCAAACAGTCTACGCTTTGATCGTTCCTGTAAGACCAGTAGTAGTTACCGATGCACATCTGGAGGCATTCTGAAATCTGTGGACTATCAGAGTGTTCATGAAACACAGATATTGCATCGGTATTGTATACAACACTCACCATGGGCACTTTCCTCCATGCGAGTAATATCCCTAACAGTCTACGCTTTGATCATTCCCTGAAGACCAGAAGTAGTTTCCGATGCCCATCTGGTGGCATTCTGTAATCTGTGGACTATCAGAGTGTTGATGAAACACAGGAATTGCATCGGGATTGAATACAACAGTCACCATGCGCACTTTCCTCCATGGGAGTAATGTCTCTAACAGTCTACGCTTTGATCGTTCCCTGGAAGACCAGTAGTAGTTACCGATGCACATCTGGAGGCATTCTGTAATCTGTCGACGATCAGAGTGTTGATGAAACACAGAAATTGCATCGGGATTGAATACAACAGTCACCATGCGCACTTTCCTCCATGGGAGTAATGACTCAAAGAGTCTACGGTTTGATCGCTCACTGGAAGACCAGTAGTAGTTTCCGATGCACATCTGGAGGCATTCTGTAATCTGCGGACTATCAGAGTGTTGATGAAGAACAGAAATTGCGTCGGGATTGAATACAACAGTCACCATGCGCACTTTCCTCAATGGGAGAAATTCTCAAACAGTCTACGCTTTGATCGTCCCCTGGAAGACCAGTAGAAGTTTCCTTGCACATCTGGTGGCATTCTGTAAACTGTGGACTATCAGAGTGTTGATGAAACACAGAAATTGCATCGGGATTGAATACAACATTCACCATGCGCACTTTCGTCCATGGGAGTAATGCCTCAAACAGTCTACGCTTTGATCGTTCCCTGGAAGACCAGAAGTAGTTTCCGATGTACGTCTGCTGGCATTCTGTAACCTGTGGACTATCAGAGTGTTGATGAAACACAGAAATTGCTTCGGGATTGAATACGATAGTCACCATTCGCACTTTCCTCCACGGGAGTAATGTCTCAAACAGTCTACGCTTGGATCGTTCCCTGGAAGACCAGTAGAAGTTTCCGATGTACATCTGTATTCATTCTGTAATCTGTGGACTATCAGAGTGTTGATGAAACACAGAAATTGCATCGGGATTGAATACAACAGTCACCATGCGCAATTTCCTCCATGGGAGCAATGTCTCAAACAGTTTACTCTAAGGTCGTTCCTTGGAAGACCATTAGTAGTTACCGATGCACATCTGGAGGCATTCTGAAATCTGTGGACTATCAGAGTGTTGATGAAACACAGAAATTGCATCGGGATTGAATACAACAGTCACCATGCGCATTTTCCTCCATGGGAGAAATGTCTCTAACAGTCTACGCTTTGGTCGTTCCCTGGAAGACCAGTAGTAGTTTCCGATGCACATCTGGAGGTGCTTTGTAATATGTGGACTATCAGACTGTTGATGAAACACAGAAATTGCATCGAGATTGAATACAACAGTCACCATGCGCACTTTCCTCCATGGGAGTAATGCCTCAAACAGTCTACGCTTTGATCGTTCCCTGGAAGACCAGAAGTAGTTTCCGATGCACATCTGGTGGCATTCTGTAACCTGTGGACTATCCGTGAGTTGATGAATCATAGAAATTGCATCGGGATTGAATACAACAGTCACCATGCGCACTTTCCTTCATGGGAGTAATGTCTGAAACAGTCTACCCTTCGATCGTTCCCTGGAAGACCAGAAGTAGTTTCCAATGCACATCTGGAGGCATTCTATAATCTGTTTACTATCTGAGTGTTGATGAAACACAGAAATTGCATCGGGATTGAATACAACAGTCACCATGCGCAATTATCTCCATGGGAGTAATGTCTCAAACAGTTTACGCTTTGATTGTTCCCTGGAAGACCAGTAGTAGTTTCCGATGCACATCTGGAGGCATTCTGTAATCTGAGGACTATCAGAGTGTTGTTGAAGAACAGAAATTGCATCGGGATTGAATACAACAGTCACCATGCGCACTTTCCTCCATGGGAGTAATGTCTCATTGAGTTTACGCTTTGATAATTCCCTGGAAGACCAGTAGTAGTTTCCTTGCACATCTGGTGGCATTCTGTAAACTGTGGACTATCAGAGTGTTGATGAAACACAGAAATTGCATCGGGATTGAATACAATATTCACCATGCTCACTTTCGTCCATGGGAGTAATGCCTCAAACAGTCTACGCTTTGATCGTTCCCTGGAAGACCAGAAGTAGTTTCCGATGTACATCTGCTGGCATTCTGTAACCTGTGGACTATCAGAGTGTTGATGAAACACAGAAATTGCTTCGGGATTGAATACGATAGTCACCATTCGCACTTTCCTCCACGGGAGTAATGTCTCAAACAGTCTACGCTTGGATCGTTCCCTGGAAGACCAGTAGAAGTTTCCGATGTACATCTGTATTCATTCTGTAATCTGTGGACTATCAGAGTGTTGATGAAACACAGAAATTGCATCGGGATTGAATACAACAGTCACCATCCGCACTTTCCTCCATGGGAGTAATGTCTGAATCAGTCTACGCTTTGATCGTTCCCTGGAAGACCAGTAGTAGTTTCCGATGCACATCTGGAGGCTTTCTGTAATCTGTGGACTATCAGAGTGTTGATGAAACACAGAAATTGCATCGGGATTGAATACAACAGTCACCATCCGCACTTTCCTCCATGGGAGTAATGTCTGAATCAGTCTACGCTTTGATCGTTCTCTGGAAGACCAGTAGTAGTTTTCTATGCACATCTGGAGGCTTTCTGTAATCTGTGGACTATCAGAGTGTTGATGAAACACAGAAATTGCATCGGGATTGAATACAGCAGTCACCATGCGCACTTTCCTCCATGGGAGTAATATCCGTAACAGTCTACGCTTCTATAATTCCTTGGAAGTCCAGAAGTAGTTTCCGATGCACATCTGCTGGCATTCTGTAACCTGTGGACTATCAGAGTGTTGATGAAACACAGAAATTGCATCGGGATTGAATACAACAGTCACCATCCGCACTTTCCTCGATGGGAGTAATGTCTGAATCAGTCTACGCTTTGATCGTTCCCTGGAAGACCAGGAGTAGTTTCCGATGCACATCTGGTGGCATTCTGTAACCTGTGTGACAATCAGAGTGTTGATGAAACACAGAAATTGCATCGGGATTGAATACAACAGTCACCATGCGCACTTTCCTCCATGGGAGTAACGTCTCAAACAGTCTACGCTTTGATCGTTCCCTGGAAGACCAGTAGTAGTTTCCGATGCACATCTGGCGGAGCTTTGTAATATGTGGACTATCAGACTGTTGATGAAACACAGAAATTGCATCGAGATTGAATACAACAGTCACCATGCGCACTTTCGTCCATGGGAATAATGCCTCAAAGAGTCTACGGTTTGATCGTTCCCTGGAAGACCAGAAGTAGTTTCCGATGCACATCTGGTGGCATTCTGTAACCTGTGGACTATCAGAGTGTTGATGAAACACAGAAATTGCATCGGGATTGAATACAACAGTCACCATGCGCACTTTCCTTGACAGCAGGTATGTCTTAAACAGTCTACGCTTTGATCATTCCCTGGAAGACCAGTAGTAGTTTCCGATGTACATCTGGAGGCATTCTGTAATCTATGGACTATCAGAGTGTTGATGAAACACAGAAATTGCATCGGGATTGAATACAACAGTCACCATGCGCACTTTCCTCCATGGGAGTAATGACTCAAACAGTCTACGTTTTGATCGTTCCCTGGAAGACCAGTAGTAGTTTCCGATGCACATCTGGAGGCATTCTGTAATCTGAGGACTATCAGAGTGTTGTTGAAGAACAGAAATTGCATCGGGATTGAATACAACAGTCACCATGCGCACTTTCCTCCATGGGAGTAATGTCTCATTGAGTTTACGCTTTGATCATTCCCTGGAAGACCAGTAGTAGTTTCCTTGCACATCTGGTGGCATTCTGTAAACTGTGGACTATCAGAGTGTTGATGAAACACAGAAATTGCATCGGGATTGAATACAACATTCACCATGCGCACTTTCGTCCATGGGAGTAATGCCTCAAACAGTCTACGCTTTGATCGTTCCCTGGAAGACCAGAAGTAGTTTCCGATGTACATCTGCTGGCATTCTGTAACCTGTGGACTATCAGAGTGTTGATGAAACACAGAAATTGCTTCGAGATTGAATACGATAGTCACCATTCGCACTTTCCTCCACGGGAGTAATGTCTCAAACAGTCTACGCTTGGATCGTTCCCTGGAAGACCAGTAGAAGTTTCCGATGTACATCTGTATTCATTCTGTAATCTGTGGACTATCAGAGTGTTGATGAAACACAGAAATTGCATCGGGATTGAATACAACAGTCACCATCCGCACTTTCCTCCATGGGAGTAATGTCTGAATCAGTCTACGCTTTGATCGTTCCCTGGAAGACCAGTAGTAGTTTCCGATGCACATCTGGAGGCTTTCTGTAATCTGTGGGCTATCAGAGTGTTGATGAAACACAGAAATTGCATCGGGATTGAATACAACAGTCGCCATGCGCAATTTCCTCCATGGGAGCAAGGTCTCAAACAGTTTACTCTAAGATCGTTCCCTGGAAGACCATTAGTAGTTACCGATGCACATCTGGAGGCATTCTGAAATCTGTGGACTATCAGAGTGTTGATGAAACACAGAAATTGCATCGGGATTGAATACAACAGTCACCATGCGCATTTTCCTCCATGGGAGTAATGTCTCTAACAGTCTACGCTTTGATCGTTCCCTGGAAGACCAGTAGTAGTTTCCGATGCACATCTGGAGGCGCTTTGTAATCTGTGGACTATCAGACTGTTGATGAAACACAGAAATTGCATCGAGATTGAATACAACAGTCACCATGCGCACTTTCCTCCATGGGAGTAATGCCTCAAACAGTCTACGCTTTGATCGTTCCCTGGAAGACCAGAAGTAGTTTCCGATGCACATCTGGTGGCATTCTGTAACCTGTGGACTATCTGTGTGTTGATGAATCATAGAAATTGCATCGGGATTGAATACAACAGTCACCATGCGCACTTTCCTTCATGGGAGTAATGTCTGAAACAGTCTACGCTTCGATCGTTCCCTGGAAGACCAGAAGTAGTTTCCAATGCACATCTGGAGGCATTCTATAATCTGTTTACTATCTGAGTGTTGATGAAACACAGAAATTGCATCGGGATTGAATACAACAGTCACCATGCGCAATTTCCTTCATGGGAGCAATGTCTCAAACAGTTTACACTTTGATTGTTCCCTGGAAGACCAATAGTAGTTTCCGATGTACATCTGGAGGCATTCTGTAATCTGTGGACTATCAGAGTGTTGATGAAACACAGAAATTGCATCGGGATTTAATACAACAGTCACCATCCGCACTTTCCTCCATGGGAGTAATGTCTGAATCAGTCTACGCTTTGATCGTTCTCTGGAAGACCAGTAGTAGTTTTCTATGCACATCTGGAGGCGTTCTGTAATCTGTGGACTATCAGAGTGTTGATGAAACACAGAAATTGCATCGGGATTGAATACAGCAGTCACCATGCGCACTTTCCTCCATGGGAGTAATATCCGTAACAGTCTACGCTTCTATAATTCCTTGGAAGTCCAGAGGTAGTTTCCGATGCACATCTGCTGGCATTCTGTAACCTGTGGACTATCAGAGTGTTGATGAAACACAGAAATTGCATCGGGATTGAATACAACAGTCACCATCCGCACTTTCCTCGATGGGAGTAATGTCTGAATCAGTCTACGCTTTGATCGTTCCCTGGAAGACCAGTAGTAGTGTCCGATGCACATCTGGTGTCATTCTGTAACCTGTGTGACAATCAGAGTGTTGATGAAACACAGAAATTGCATCGGGATTGAATACAACAGTCACCATGCGCACTTTCCTCCATGGGAGTAACGTCTCAAACAGTCTACGCTTTGATCGTTCCCTGGAAGACCAGTAGTAGTTTCCGATGCACATCTGGCGGAGCTTTGTAATATGTGGACCATCAGACTGTTGATGAAACACAGAAATTGCATCGAGATTGAATACAACAGTCACCATGCGCACTTTCGTCCATGGGAATAATGCCTCAAACAGTCTACGGTTTGATCGTTCCCTGGAAGCCCAGAAGTAGTTTCCGATGCACATCTGGTGGCATTCTGTAACCTGTGGACTATCAGAGTGTTGATGAAACACAGAAATTGCATCGGGATTGAATACAACAGTCACCATGCGCACTTTCCTTGACAGCAGGTATGTCTTAAACAGTCTACGCTTTGATCGTTCCCTGGAAGACCAGTAGTAGTTTCCGTTGTACATCTGGAAGCATTCTGTAATCTGTGGACTATCACAGTGTTGATGAAACACAGAAATTGCATCGGGATTGAATACAACAGTCACCATCCGCACTTTCCTCCATGGGAGTAATGTCTGAATCAGTCTACGCTTTGATCGTTCCCTGGAAGACCTGTAGTAGTTTCCCATGTACATCTGGAGGCTTTCTGTAATCTGTGGACTATCACAGTGTTGATGAAACGCAGAAATTGCATCGGGATTGAATACAACAGTCACCATGCGCACTTTCCTCCATGGGAGTAATATCCCTAACAGTCTACGCTTTTAAAATTCCTTGGAAGACCAGAAGTAGTTTCCGATGCACATCTGGAGGCTTTCTGTAATCTGTATACTATCAGAGTGTTGATGAAATACAGAAATTGCATCGGGTTTGAATACAACAGTCACCAAGCGCACATTCCTCCACGGGAGGTATGTATCAAACAGTCTACGCTTTGATCGTTCCCTGGAAGACCAGTAGTAGTTTCCGATGCACATCTGGAGGCATTCTGTAATCTGTTGACTATCAGACTGTTGATGAAACACAAAAATTGCATCGGGATTGAATACAACAATCACCATCCGCTCTTTCCTCCATGGGAGCAATGTCTGAAACAGTCTACGCTTTGATCGTTCCGTGGAAGACCAGAAGTAGATTCCGATGCACATCTGGAGGCATTCTGTAATCTGTTTAGTATCTGAGTGTTCATGAAACACAGAAATTGCATCGGGATTGAATACAACATTCACCACGCGCACTTTCCTCCATGGGAGGAATGTCTCAAACAGTCTACGCTTTCATCGTTCCCTGGAAGACCAGTAGTAGTTTCCGATGCACATTTGGAGGCATTCTGTAATCTGTGGAAAATCAGAGTGTTGATGAAACACAGATATTGCATCGGGATTGAATACAACAGTCACCATGCGCACTTTCCTCCATGGGAGTAATATCCCTAACAGTCTACGCTTTTATAATTCCTTGGAAGACCAGAAGTAGTTTCCGATGCACATCTGGAGGCATTCTGTAATCTGTTTACTATCTGAGTGTTGACGAAACACAGAAATTGCATCGGGATTGAATACAACAGTCACCATGCGCACTTTCCTCCATGGGAGTAACATCCCTAACAGTCTACGCTTTGATCATTCCCTAGAGGACCAAAGGAGTTTCCGATGCACATCTGGAGGCATTCTGTAATCTGTTTAGTATCTGGTTGTTGGTGAAACACAGAAATTGCATCGGGATTGAATACAACAGTCACCATGCGCACTTTCCTCCACGGGAGTAATGTCTCAAACAGTCTACGCTTTAATCGTCCCCTTGAAGACCAGTAGTAGTTTCCGATGCACATCTGGAGGCATTCTGTAATCTGTGGAATATCAGAGTGTTGATGAAACACAGAAATTGCATCGGGATTGAATACAACCGTCAGCATGCGCACTTTCCTCCATGGGAGTATTTCTCTAACATTCTACGCTTTGATCGTTCCCTGGAAGACCAGTAGTAGTTTCCGATGCACATCTGGTGGCATTCTGTAATCTGTGGACTATCAGAGTGTTGATGAAACACAGAAATAGCATCGGGATTGAATACAGCAGTCACCATCCGCACTTTCCTCCATGGGAGTAATGTCTCAAACAGTCTACGCTTTGATCGTTCCCTGGAAGACCAGTAGTAGTTTCCGATGCACATCTGGAGGCATTCTGTAATCTGTAGACTATCAGAGTGTTGATGAAACACAGAAATTGCATCGGGATTGAATACAACAGTCACCATCCGCAATCTCCTCCATGGGAGTAATGTCTCAAACAGTCTACGCTTTGATCGTTCCCTGAAAGAGCAGTAGTAGATACCGATGCACATCTGGAGGCATTCTGTAATCTGTGGACTATCAAATTGTTGATGAAACACTGAAATTGCATCGGGATTGAATACAACAGTCACCATGCGCAGTTTCCTCCATGGGAGCAATGTCTCAAACAGTCTACGCCTTGATCGTTCCCTGGAAGACCAGCAGTAGTTACCGATTCACATCTGGAGGCATTCTGTAATCTGTGGACCTTCAAAGTGTTGATGAAACACAGAAATTGAAACGGGATTGAATATTACAGTCACCATCCGCACTTTCCTCCATGTTAGTCATGTCTCAAACAGTCTACGATTTTATCGTTTCCTGGTTGACCAGTGTTAGTTTCCGATGCACATCTGGAGGCACTTTGTAATCTGTGGACTATCAGACTGTTGATGAAAAACTGAAATTGCACCGAGATTGAATACAACAGTCACCATGCGCACTTTCGTCCATGGGAGTAATATCTAAAAAACAGTCTACTTTTTGATCGTTCCCTGGAGGACCAGTATTAGTTTCCGATGCACATCTTTAGGCATTCTGTAATCTGTGGAGTATCAGAGTGTTGATGAAACACAGAAATTGCATCGGGATTGAATACAACAGTCACCATCCGCAACCTTCTCCATGGGAGTAATGTCTCAAACAGTCTACGCTTTGATCGTTCCCTGAAAGAGCAGTAGTAGTTACCGATGCACATCTGGAGGCATTCTGTAATCTGTGGACTATCAGATTGTTGATGAAACACAGAAATTGCATCGGGATTGAATACAACAGTCACCATGCGCAGTTTCCTCCATGGGAGCAATGTCTCAAACAGCCTACGCTTTGATCGTTCCCTGGAAGACCAGCAGTAGTTACCGATTCACATCTGGAGGCATTCTGTAATCTGTGGACCTTCAAAGTGTTGATGAAACACAGAAATTGAAACGGGACTGAATATTACAGTCACCATCCGCACTTTCCTCCATGTTAGTCATGTCTCAAACAGTCTACGCTTTTATCGTTCCCTGGATGACCAGTGTTAGTTTCCGATGCACATCTGGAGGCACTATTGTAATCTGTGGACTATCAGACTGTTGATGAAAAACTGAAATTGCACCGAGACTGAATACAACAGTCACCATGAGCACTTTCGTCCATGGGAGTAATGTCTAAAAAACAGTCTACTTTTTGATCGTTCCCTGGAAGACCAGTAGTAGTTTCCGATGCACATCTGGAGGCACTCTGTAATCTGTGGAGTATCAGAGTGTTTATGAAACATAGGAATTGCATCGGGATTGAATACAACAGACACCATGCGCACTTTCCTCCATGGGAATATTTATCAAACAGTCTGCGCTTTGATTGATCCCTGGAAGACCAGTAGTGGTTTCAGATGCACATCTGGAGGCATTCTGTAATCTGTGGACCTTCAAAGTGTTGATGAAACACAGAAATTGCTTCGGGATTGAATACAACAGTTACCATGCGCACTTTCCTCTATGGGAGCAATGTCTCAAACAGTCTACGCTTTGATCGTTCCCTGGAAGACCAGTAGTAGTTTCCGATGCACATCTGGAATCATTCTGTAATCTGTGGACCTTCTAAGTGTTGACGAAACAAGGAAATTGCATCGGGATTGAATACAACAGTCACCATCCCCACTTTCCTCCATGTTAGTAATGTCTCAAACAGTCTACGCTTTGATCGTTCCCTGGAAGACCAGTGTTAGTTTCCGATGCACATCTGGAGGCATTCTGTAATCTGTGGGCTATCAGAGTGTTGATGAAACACAGAAATTGTATTGCGATTGATTACAACAGTCACCGTGCGCACGTTCCTCCATGGGAGTAATGTCTCTAACTATCTACGATTTGATCATTCAGTGGAAGACCACTAGTAGTTTCCGATGCACATCTGGAGGCATTCTGTATTCTGTGGGCTATCAGAGTGTTGATGAAACACAGAAATTGTATTGGGATTGATTACAACAGTCACCGTGCGCACGTTCCTATATGGGAGTAATGTCTCAAAGAGTCTACGATTTGATCGTTCCCTGAAAGACCAGTTGTAGTTTCCGATGCGTATCTGGAATCATTCTGTAATCTGTGGACCTTTAAAGTGTTGATGAAACACAGAAATTGCATCGGGATTGAATACAAAAGTCACCATGCGCAATTTTCCTCCATGGGAGTAATGTCTCAAGCAGTCTACCCTTTGAACGTTCCCTGGAAGTCTAGTAGTAGTTTCCGATGCACATCTGGAGGCATTCTGTAATCCGCGGACTGTCAGTCTGTTGATGAAACACAGAAATTGCTTCCGGATTGAATACAGCAGTCACCGTGCGCACTTTCCACCATGGGAGTAATGTCTCAAACAGTCTACGGTTTGATCGTTCCCTGGAAGACCAGTGGTAGTTTCCAATGCACATCTGGAGGCATTCTGTATTCTGTGGAGTATCAGAGATTTGATGACACACAGAAATTGCATCGTAATTGAATACAACAGTCACCATGCGCACTTTGCTCCATGGGAGTAGTGTCTCAAACAGCCTACGTTTGATCGTACCCTGGAAGACCAGAAGTAGTTTACGATTCACATTTACAGGCATTCTGTAATCTGTGGACTATCAGAGTGTTGATGAAACACAGAAATTTCTTCGGGATTGAATACAACTGTCACCATGAGCACTTTCCTCCATGGGAGTAATGTCTCAAACAGTCTTCGATTTGATCGTTCCATGGAAGACCATTAGTAGTTTCCTATGCACATCTGGTGGCATTCTGTAATCTGTGGACCTTCAAAATGTTGATGAAACACAGAAATTGGATCGGGATTGATAACAACACTCACCATGCGCACTTTCCTCCATGGCAGTAATGTCTCTAACAGTCTACGCTTTGATCGTTCCCTAGAAGACCAATAGTAGTTTCCGATGGACATCTGGAGGAATTCTGTAATCTGTGGACTATCAGAGTGTTGATGATACACTAAAAAAGCATCGGGATTGAATACAGCAGTCACCATGCGCACTTTCCTCCATGGGAGTAACATCCCTAACAGTCTACGCTTTGATCATTCCCTGGAAGACCAGTAGTAGTTTCCGATGCACATCTGGTGGCATTCTGTAACCTGTGGACCATCAGAGTGTTGATGAAACACAAAAATTGCATCGGGATTGAACACAACAGTCACCATGCGCATTTTCCTCCATGGGAGTAATTCTCTAACATCCTACGCTTTGATCGTTCCCTGGAAGACCAGTAGTAGTTTCCGATGCACATCTGGTGCCATTCTGTAACCTGTGGACAATCAGAGTGTTGATGAAACACAGAAATTGCATCGGGATTGAATACAACAGTCACCATGCGCACTTTCGTCCACGGGAGTAATGTCTCATACAGTCTACGCTTTGATCGTGCCCTGGAAGACCAGTAGTAGCGTCCGCTGCACATCTGGAGGCATTCTGTAATCTGTGGACTATCAGACTGTTGATGAAACACAGAAATTGCATCGAGATTGAATACAACAGTCACCATGCGCACTTTCGTCCATGGGAGTAATGTCTCAAACAGTCTACTATTTGATCGTTCCTGGAGGACAAGTAGTAGTTTCCGATGCACATATGGAGGCATTCTGTAATCTGTGGAGTATCACAGTGTTTATGAAACACAGAAATTGCATCGGGATTGAATACAACAGTCACCATGCGCACTTTCCTCTATGGGAGCAATGTCTCAAACAGTCTACGATTTGATCGTTTCCTGGAAGACCAGTAGTAGTTTCCGATGCACATCTGGAATCATTCTGTAATCTGTGGACCTTCAAAGTGTTGATGAAACTAGGAAATTGCATCGGGATTGAATACAACAGTCACCATCCCCACTTTCCTCCATGTTAGTAATGTCTCAAACAGTCTACGCTTTGATCGTTCCCTGGAAGACCAGTGTTATTTTCCGATGCACATCTGGAGGCATTCTGTAATCTGTGGACTATCAGAGTGTTGATGAAACAGAGAAATTGTGTCGGGATTGAATACAACAGTCACTATGCGCACTTTCCTCCTTTTTAGTAATGTCTCAAACAGTCTACGCTTTGATCGTTCCCTGGAAGACCAGTAGTAGTTTCCTATGCACATCTGGAATTATTTAGTAATCTGTGGACCTTCAAAGTGTTGATGAAACTAGGAAATTGCATCGTGATTGAATTTAACAGTCACCATCCCCACTTCCCTCCATGTTAGTAATGTCTCAAACAGTCAACGCTTTGATCGTTCCCTGGAAGTCCGGTAGTAGTTTCCGATGCACATCTGGAGGCATTCTGCAATCCGTTGACTATCAGACTGTTGATCAGAAATTGCATCCGGATTGAATACAACAGTCACCGTGCGCACTTTCCTCCATGGGAGTAATGTCTCAAACAGTCTACTCTTTGATCGTTCCCTGGAATACCAGAAGTAGTTTCTGATGTACATCTGGAGGCATTCTGTAATCTTTGAACTATTAGAGTGTTGATGAAACACAGAAATTTCTTCGGGATTGAATACAACTGCCACCATGCGCACTTTCCTCCATGGGAGTAAAGTCTCAAACAGTCTACGATTTGATCGTTCCCTGGAAGACCAGTAGTAGTTTGCGTGGCACATCTGGACGCATTCTGTAATCTGTGGAGTATCAGAGTGTTGATGAAACACAGAAATTGCTTCGGGATTGAATACAACAGTCACCATGCGCACTTTCCTCCATGGGAGTAATGTCGCAAACAGTCTACGCTTTGATCGTTCCCTGGAACACCAGTGTCAGTTTCCGATGTACATCTGGAGGCATTCTGTAATCTGTGGACTATCAGAGTGTTAATGAAACACAGAAAATGCATCGGGATTGAATACAACAGTCACCATGAGCACTTTCCTCCATGGGGGATTAATGTCTCTAACAGTCTACGATTTGATCGTTTCCTGGAAGACCAATATTAGTTTCCGATGCACATCTGGAGGCATTCTGTAATCTGTGGATTGTCAGAGTGTTGATGAAACACTAAAATTGCATATTGATTTAATACAACAGTCACCATGCGCACTTTCCTTCATAAGAGTAATGTCTCAAACAGTCTACGCTTTGATCGTTCCCTGGAAGACCAGAAGTAGATTCCGATGCACATCTGGAGGCATTCTGTAATCTGTGGAATATCAGAGTGTTGATGAGACACAGAAATTTCATCGGGATTGAATACAACAGTCACCATGTGCACTTTCCTCCAGGGGAGTAATGCCTCAAAAAATCTACGCTTTGATTGTTCCCAGGAAGACCAGTAGTAGTTTCCGATGCACATGTGGAGGCATTCTGTAATCTGTGGAGTATCAGAGTATTGATGAAACACTGAAATTGCATCGGGATTGAATACAACAGTCACCATGCGCACTTTCCTCCATGGGAGTAATTCTCTAACATTCTACGCTTTTATCGTTCCCTGGAAGACCAGTAGTAGCTTCCGATGCACGTCTTGATGCATTCTGTAATCTGTGGATTATCTGAGTGTTGATGAAACACAGAAATTGCATCGGGATTGAATACAACAGTCACCATGCGCACTTCCCTCCATGGGAGTAATATCGCAAACAGTCTACGCTTTGATCGTTCCCTTGAAGACAAGTAGTAATTACCGATGCATATCTTTAGGCATTCTGTAATCTGTATACATTCAGATTGTTGATGAAACACAGAAATTGCATCGGGATTGAATACAACAGTCACCATGCGCAATTTCCTCCAAGGGAGCAATGTCTCAAACAGTCTACGCTTTGATCGTTCCCTCGAAGAGCAGTAGTAGTTTCCGATGCACATCTGGAGGCATTCTGTAATCTGTAGAGTATCAGAGTATTTATGAAACACAGAAATTGCATCGGGATTGAATACAACAGACACCATGCGCACTTTCCTCCATGGGAGTAATTCTCAAACAGCCTACGCTTTGATCGATCAATGGAAGACCAGTAGTACTTACCGATGCACATCTGGAGGCATTCTGTAATCTGTGGACATTCAGATTGTTGATGAAACACAGAAATTGCATCGGGATTGAATACAACAGTCACCATGCGCAATTTCCTCCATGGGAGCAATGTCTCAAACAGTCTACGCTTTGATCGTTCCCTGGAAGAGCAGTAGTAGTTTCCGATGCACGTCAGGTGGCATTCTGTAATCTGTGGACTATCAGAGTGTTGATGAAACACAGAAATTGCATCGGGAAAGGAACAACACTCATCATGCGCACTTTCCTCCACTTGAGTAATTCTCAAACAGCCTACGCTTTGATCGATCCCTGGAAGACCAGTAGTACTTACCGATGCACATCTGGAGGCATTCTGTAATCTGTGGACATTCAGATTGTTGATGAAACACAGAAATTGCATCGGGACTGAATACAACAGTCACCATGCGCACTTTCCTCCATGGGAGTAATTCTCTAACATCCTACGCTTTGAACGTTCCCTGGAAGACCAGTAGTAGTTTCCGATGCACATCTGGTGGCATTCTGTAAAATGTGTACAATCAGAGTGTTGATGAAACACAGAAATTGCATCGGGATTGAATACAACAGTCACCATGCGCACTTTCCTCCATGGGAGTAATGTCGCAAACAGTCTACGCTTTGATCGTTCCCTTGAAGACCAGTAGTAGTTACCGATGCACATCTGGAGGCATTCTGTAATCTGTGGCCATTCAGATTGTTGATGAAACACAGAAATTGCATCGGGATTGAATACAACAGTCACCATGCGCAATTTCCTCCATTGGAGCAATGTCTCAAACAGTCTACGCTTTGATCGTTCCCTGGAAGAGCAGTAGTAGTTTCCGATGCACATCTGGAGGCATTCTGTAATCTGTGGACTATAAGACTGTTGATGAAACACAGAAAGTGCATCGAGATTGAATACAACAGTCACTATACGCACATTCGTCCATGGGAGTAATGTCTGAAACAGTCTACGCTTTGATCGTTCCCTGGAGGACCAGTAGTAGTTTCCGATGCACATCTCGAGGCATTCTGTAATCTGTGGAGTATCACAGTGTTTATGAAACACAGAAATTGCATCGGGATTGAATACAACAGACACCATGCGCACTTTCCTCCATGGGGGTAATTCTCAAACAGTCTACGCTTTGATCGATCCCTGGAAGACCAGTAGTAGTTTCCGATGCACATCTGGTTGCATTCTGTAATCTGTGGACCTTCAAAGTGTTGATGAAACACAGAAATTGCTTCGGGATTGAATACAATAGTCACCATGCGCACTTCCCACCATGGGTGTAATGTCTCAAACAGTCTACCCTTTGATCGTTCCCTGGAAGACCAGTAGTAGTTTCCGATGCACATCTGGAGTCATTCTGTGATCTGTGGACTATCAGAGTGTTGATGATACACAGCAATTGTATCGGGATGGAATACAACAGTCACCATGCGCACTTTCCTCGATGTTAGTAATGTCTCAAACAGTCTACGCTTTGATCGTTCCCTGGAAGACCAGTGTTAGTTTCCGATGCAAATCTGGAGGCATTCTGTAATCTGTGGACTATCAGAGTGTTGATGAAACACAGAAATTGCATCGGGATTGAATACAACAGTCACCATCCGCACTTTCCTCCATAGGAGTAATGGCTGAAACAGTCTACGCTTTGATCGTTTCCTGGAAGACCAATACTAGTTTCCGATGCACATCTGGAGGCATTCTGTAATCTGTGGATTATCAGAGTGTTGATGAATCACTAAAATTGCATAGGGATTGAATACAACAGTCACCATGCGCAGTTTCCTCCATAAGAGTAATGTCTCAAACAGTCTACGCCTTGATCGTTCCCTGGAAGACCAGAAGTAGATTCCGATGCACATCTGGAGGCAGTCTGTAATCTGTGGAATATCAGAGTGTTGATGAGACACAGAAATTGCATCGGGATTGAATACAACAGTCACCATGCGCACTTTCCTCCACGGGAGTAATGTCTCAAACAGTCTACGCTTTGATCGTTCCCTGGAAGACCAGTAGTAGCTTCCGATGCACATCTGGAGACATTCTGTAATCTGTGGACTATCAGAGTGTTGATGAAACACAGAAATTGCATCGGGATTGAATACAACAGTCACCAAGCGCACTTTCCTCCATGGGAGTAACATCCCTAACAGTCTACGCTTTGATCATTCCCTGGAAGACCAGAAGTAGTTTCCGATGCACATCTGGAGGCATTCTGTAATCTGTGGATTATCAGAGTGTTGATGAAACACAGAAATTGCATCGTGATTCAATACAACAGTCAACATGCGCACTTTCCTCCATGGGAGTAATTCTCTAACATCCTACGCTTTGATCGTTCCCTGGAAGCCAGTAGTAGTTTCCGATGCACATCTGGAGGCAATCTGTAATCTGTGGACTTTCAAAGTGTTGATGAAACACAGAAATTGCTTCGGGATTGAATACAACTGACACCATGCGCACTTTCCTCCACGGAGTAATGTGTCAAACAGTCTACGCTTTGATCGTTCCCTGGAAGACCAGTAGTAGTTTCCGATGCACATCTGGAATCATTCTGTAATCTGTGGACCTTCAAAGTGTTGATGAAACAAGGAAATTGCATCGGGATTGAATACAACAGTCACCATGCGCACTTCCCTCCATGGGAGTAATGTCTCAAACAGTCTACCCTTTGATCGTTCCCTGGAAGACCAGTAGTAGTTTCCGATGCACATCTGGAGTCATTCTGTGATCTGTGGACTATCAGAGTGTTGATGAAACACAGCAATTGTATCGGGATGGAATACAACAGTCACCATGCGCACTTTCCTCGATGTTAGTAATGTCTCAAACAGTCTACGCTTTGATCGTTCCCTGGAAGACCAGTGTTAGTTTCCGATGCAAGTCTGGAGGCATTCTGTAATCTGTGGACTATCAGAGTGGTGATGAAACACAGATATTGCGTCGGGATTGAATACAACAGTCACCATCCGTACTTTCCTCCATAGGAGTAATGTCTGAAACAGTCTACGCTTTGATCGTTTCCTGGAAGACCAATAGTAGTTTCCGATGCACATCTGGAGGCATTCTGTAATCTGTGGATTATTAGAGTGTTGATGAAACACTAATATTGCATAGGGATTGAATACAACAGTCACCATGCGCACTTTCCTCCATAAGAGTAATGTCTCAAACAGTCTACGCTTTGATCGTTCCCTGGAAGACCAGAAGTAGATTCCGATGCACATCTGGAGGCATTCTGTAATCTGTGGAATATCAGAGTGTTGATGAGACACAGAAATTTCATCCGGATTGAATACAACAGTCACCATGTGCACTTTCCTCCAGGGGAGTAATGCCTCAAACAATCTACGCTTTGATCGTTCCCAGGAAGACCAGTAGTAGTTTCCGATGCACATCTTGAGGCATTCTGTAATCTGTGGAGTATCAGAGTATTGATGAAACACAGAAATTGCATCGGGATTGAATACAACAGTCACCATGCGCACTTTCCTCCATGGGAGTAATTCTCTAACATCCTACACTTTGAACGTTCCCTGGAAGACCAGTAGTAGTTTCCGATGCACATCTGGTGGCATTCTGTACAATGTGTACAATCAGAGTGTTGATGAAACACAGAAATTGCATCGGGATTGAATACAACAGTCACCATGCGCACTTTCCTCCACGGGAGTAATGTCTCAAACAGTCTACGCTTTGATCGTTCCCTGGAAGACCAGTAGTAGTTTCCGATGCACATCTGGAGGCATTCTGTAATCTGTGGACTATCAGAGTGTTGATGAAACACAGAAATTGCATCGGGATTGAATACAACAGTCACCATGCGCACTTTCCTCCATGGGAGTAACATCCCTAACAGTCTACGCTTTGATCAATCCCTGGAAGACCAGAAGTAGTTTCCGATGCACATCTGGAGGCATTCTGTAATCTGTGGAGTATCAGAGTATTGATGAAACACAGAAATTGCATCGGGATTGAATACAACAGTCACCATGCGCACTTTCCTCCATGGGAGTAATTCTCTAACATCCTACGCTTTGATCGTTCCCTGGAAGACCAGTAGTAGTTTCCGATGCACATCTGGAGGCATTCTGTAATCTGTGGACCTTCAAAGTGTTGATGAAACACAGAAATTGCTTCGGGATTGAATACAACTGACACCATGCGCACTTCCTTCCACGGAGTAATGTCTCAAACAGTCTACGCTTTGATCGTTCCCTGGAAGACCAGTAGTAGTTACCGATGAACATCTGGAGGCATTCTGTAATCTGTGGACTATCAGAGTGTTGATGAAACACAGAAATTGCATCGGGACTGAATACAACAGTTACCATGCGCACTTTCTCTATGGGAGCAATGTCTCAAACAGTCTACGATTTGATCGTTCCCTGGAAGACCAGTAGTAGTTTCCCATGCACATCTGGAATCATTCTGTAATCTGTGGACCTTCAAAGTGTTGATGAAACAAGGAAATTGCATCGGGATTGAAAACAACAGTCACCATGCGCACTTCCCTCCATGGGAGTAATGTCTCAAACAGTCTACCCTTTGATCGTTCCCTGGAATACCAGAAGTAGTTTCTGATGTACATCTGGAGGCATTCTGTAATCTTTGAACTATTAGAGTGTTGATGAAACACAGAAATTTCTTCGGGATTGAATACAACTGTCACCATGCGCACTTTCCTCCATGGGAGTAAAGTCTCAAACAGTCTACGATTTGATCGTTCCCTGGAAGACCAGTAGTAGTTTGCGTGGCACATCTGGAGGCATTCTGTAATCTGTGGAGTATCAGAGTGTTGATGAAACTCAGAAATTGCTTCGGGATTGAATACAACAGTCACCATGCGCACTTTCCTCCATGGGAGTAATGTCGCAAACAGTCTACGCTTTGATCGTTCCCTGGAACACCAGTGTCAGTTTCCGATGTACATCTGGAGGCATTCTGTAATCTGTGGACTATCAGAGTGTTAATGAAACACAGAAAATGCATCGGGAATGAATACAACAGTCACCATGAGCACTTTCCTCCATGGGGGATTAATGTCTCTAACAGTCTACGATTTGATCGTTTCCTGGAAGACCAATATTAGTTTCCGATGCACATCTGGAGGCATTCTGTAATCTGTGGATTGTCAGAGTGTTGATGAAACACTAAAATTGCATATTGATTTAATACAACAGTCACCATGCGCACTTTCCTTCATAAGAGTAATGTCTCAAACAGTCTACGCTTTGATCGTTCCCTGGAAGACCAGAAGTAGATTCCGATGCACATCTGGAGGCATTCTGTAATCTGTGGAATATCAGAGTGTTGATGAGACACAGAAATTTCATCGGGATTGAATACAACAGTCACCATGTGCACTTTCCTCCAGGGGAGTAATGCCTCAAAAAATCTACGCTTTGATTGTTCCCAGGAAGACCAGTAGTAGTTTCCGATGCACATGTGGAGGCATTCTGAAATCTGTGGAGTATCAGAGTATTGATGAAACACTGAAATTGCATCGGGATTGAATACAACAGTCACCATGCGCACTTTCCTCCATGGGAGTAATTCTCTAACATTCTACGCTTTTATCGTTCCCTGGAAGACCAGTAGTAGCTTCCGATGCACGTCTTGATGCATTCTGTAATCTGTGGATTATCTGAGTGTTGATGAAACACAGAAATTGCATCGGGATTGAATACAACAGTCACCATGCGCAATTTCCTCCAAGGGAGCAATGTCTCAAACAGTCTACGCTTTGATCGTTCCCTCGAAGAGCAGTAGTAGTTTCCGATGCACATCTGGAGGCATTCTGTAATCTGTGGAGTATCAGAGTATTTATGAAACACAGAAATTGCATCGGGATTGAATACAACAGACACCATGCGCACTTTCCTCCATGGGAGTAATTCTCAAACAGCCTACGCTTTGATCGATCAATGGAAGACCAGTAGTACTTACCGATGCACATCTGGAGGCATTCTGTAATCTGTGGACATTCAGATTGTTGATGAAACACAGAAATTGCATCGGGATTGAATACAACAGTCACCATGCGCAATTTCCTCCATGGGAGCAATGTCTCAAACAGTCTACGCTTTGATCGTTCCCTGGAAGAGCAGTAGTAGTTTCCGATGCACGTCAGGTGGCATTCTGTAATCTGTGGACTATCAGAGTGTTGATGAAACACAGAAATTGCATCGGGAAAGGAACAACACTCATCATGCGCACTTTCCTCCACTTGAGTAATTCTCAAACAGCCTACGCTTTGATCGATCCCTGGAAGACCAGTAGTACTTACCGATGCACATCTGGAGGCATTCTGTAATCTGTGGACATTCAGATTGTTGATGAAACACAGAAATTGCATCGGGACTGAATACAACAGTCACCATGCGCACTTTCCTCCATGGGAGTAATTCTCTAACATCCTACGCTTTGAACGTTCCCTGGAAGACCAGTAGTAGTTTCCGATGCACATCTGGTGGCATTCTGTAAAATGTGTACAATCAGAGTGTTGATGAAACACAGAAATTGCATCGGGATTGAATACAACAGTCACCATGCGCACTTTCCTCCACGGGAGTAATGTCTCAAACAGTCTACGCTTTGATCGTTCCCTGGAAGACCAGTAGTAGTTTCCGATGCACATCTGGAGGCATTCTGTAATCTGTGGACTATCAGAGTGTTGATGAAACACAGAAATTGCATCGGGATTGAATACAACAGTCACCATGCGCACTTTCCTCCATGGGAGTAACATCCCTAACAGTCTACGCTTTGATCAATCCCTGGAAGACCAGAAGTAGTTTCCGATGCACATCTGGAGGCATTCTGTAATCTGTGGAGTATCAGAGTATTGATGAAACACAGAAATTGCATCGGGATTGAATACAACAGTCACCATGCGCACTTTCCTCCATGGGAGTAATTCTCTAACATCCTACGCTTTGATCGTTCCCTGGAAGACCAGTAGTAGTTTCCGATGCACATCTGGAGGCATTCTGTAATCTGTGGACCTTCAAAGTGTTGATGAAACACAGAAATTGCTTCGGGATTGAATACAACTGACACCATGCGCACTTCCTTCCACGGAGTAATGTCTCAAACAGTCTACGCTTTGATCGTTCCCTGGAAGACCAGTAGTAGTTACCGATGAACATCTGGAGGCATTCTGTAATCTGTGGACTATCAGAGTGTTGATGAAACACAGAAATTGCATCGGGACTGAATACAACAGTTACCATGCGCACTTTCTCTATGGGAGCAATGTCTCAAACAGTCTACGATTTGATCGTTCCCTGGAAGACCAGTAGTAGTTTCCCATGCACATCTGGAATCATTCTGTAATCTGTGGACCTTCAAAGTGTTGATGAAACAAGGAAATTGCATCGGGATTGAAAACAACAGTCACCATGCGCACTTCCCTCCATGGGAGTAATGTCTCAAACAGTCTACCCTTTGATCGTTCCCTGGAATACCAGAAGTAGTTTCTGATGTACATCTGGAGGCATTCTGTAATCTTTGAACTATTAGAGTGTTGATGAAACACAGAAATTTCTTCGGGATTGAATACAACTGTCATCATGCGCACTTTCCTCCATGGGAGTAAAGTCTCAAACAGTCTACGATTTGATCGTTCCCTGGAAGACCAGTAGTAGTTTGCGTGGCACATCTGGAGGCATTCTGTAATCTGTGGAGTATCAGAGTGTTGATGAAACTCAGAAATTGCTTCGGGATTGAATACAACAGTCACCATGCGCACTTTCCTCCATGGGAGTAATGTCGCAAACAGTCTACGCTTTGATCGTTCCCTGGAACACCAGTGTCAGTTTCCGATGTACATCTGGAGGCATTCTGTAATCTGTGGACTATCAGAGTGTTAATGAAACACAGAAAATGCATCGGGAATGAATACAACAGTCACCATGAGCACTTTCCTCCATGGGGGATTAATGTCTCTAACAGTCTACGATTTGATCGTTTCCTGGAAGACCAATATTAGTTTCCGATGCACATCTGGAGGCATTCTGTAATCTGTGGATTGTCAGAGTGTTGATGAAACACTAAAATTGCATATTGATTTAATACAACAGTCACCATGCGCACTTTCCTTCATAAGAGTAATGTCTCAAACAGTCTACGCTTTGATCGTTCCCTGGAAGACCAGAAGTAGATTCCGATGCACATCTGGAGGCATTCTGTAATCTGTGGAATATCAGAGTGTTGATGAGACACAGAAATTTCATCGGGATTGAATACAACAGTCACCATGTGCACTTTCCTCCAGGGGAGTAATGCCTCAAAAAATCTACGCTTTGATTGTTCCCAGGAAGACCAGTAGTAGTTTCCGATGCACATGTGGAGGCATTCTGTAATCTGTGGAGTATCAGAGTATTGATGAAACACTGAAATTGCATCGGGATTGAATACAACAGTCACCATGCGCACTTTCCTCCATGGGAGTAATTCTCTAACATTCTACGCTTTTATCGTTCCCTGGAAGACCAGTAGTAGCTTCCGATGCACGTCTTGATGCATTCTGTAATCTGTGGATTATCTGAGTGTTGATGAAACACAGAAATTGCATCGGGATTGAATACAACAGTCACCATGCGCACTTCCCTCCATGGGAGTAATATCGCAAACAGTCTACGTTTTGATCGTTCCCTTGAAGACAAGTAGTAATTACCGATGCATATCTTTAGGCATTCTGTAATCTGTGGACATTCAGATTGTTGATGAAACACAGAAATTGCATCGGGATTGAATACAACAGTCACCATGCGCAATTTCCTCCAAGGGAGCAATGTCTCAAACAGTCTACGCTTTGATCGTTCCCTCGAAGAGCAGTAGTAGTTTCCGATGCACATCTGGAGGCATTCTGTAATCTGTGGAGTATCAGAGTATTTATGAAACACAGAAATTGCATCGGGATTGAATACAACAGACACCATGCGCACTTTCCTCCATGGGAGTAATTCTCAAACAGCCTACGCTTTGATCGATCAATGGAAGACCAGTAGTACTTACCGATGCACATCTGGAGGCATTCTGTAATCTGTGGACATTCAGATTGTTGATGAAACACAGAAATTGCATCGGGATTGAATACAACAGTCACCATGCGCAATTTCCTCCATGGGAGCAATGTCTCAAACAGTCTACGCTTTGATCGTTCCCTGGAAGAGCAGTAGTAGTTTCCGATGCACGTCAGGTGGCATTCTGTAATCTGTGGACTATCAGAGTGTTGATGAAACACAGAAATTGCATCGGGAAAGGAACAACACTCATCATGCGCACTTTCCTCCACTTGAGTAATTCTCAAACAGCCTACGCTTTGATCGATCCCTGGAAGACCAGTAGTACTTACCGATGCACATCTGGAGGCATTCTGTAATCTGTGGACATTCAGATTGTTGATGAAACACAGAAATTGCATCGGGACTGAATACAACAGTCACCATGCGCACTTTCCTCCATGGGAGTAATTCTCTAACATCCTACGCTTTGAACGTTCCCTGGAAGACCAGTAGTAGTTTCCGATGCACATCTGGTGGCATTCTGTAAAATGTGTACAATCAGAGTGTTGATGAAACACAGAAATTGCATCGGGATTGAATACAACAGTCACCATGCGCACTTTCCTCCACGGGAGTAATGTCTCAAACAGTCTACGCTTTGATCGTTCCCTGGAAGACCAGTAGTAGTTTCCGATGCACATCTGGAGGCATTCTGTAATCTGTGGACTATCAGAGTGTTGATGAAACACAGAAATTGCATCGGGATTGAATACAACAGTCACCATGCGCACTTTCCTCCATGGGAGTAACATCCCTAACAGTCTACGCTTTGATCAATCCCTGGAAGACCAGAAGTAGTTTCCGATGCACATCTGGAGGCATTCTGTAATCTGTGGAGTATCAGAGTATTGATGAAACACAGAAACTGCATCGGGATTGAATACAACAGTCACCATGCGCACTTTCCTCCATGGGAGTAATTCTCTAACATCCTACGCTTTGATCGTTCCCTGGAAGACCAGTAGTAGTTTCCGATGCACATCTGGAGGCATTCTGTAATCTGTGGACCTTCAAAGTGTTGATGAAACACAGAAATTGCTTCGGGATTGAATACAACTGACACCATGCGCACTTCCTTCCACGGAGTAATGTCTCAAACAGTCTACGCTTTGATCGTTCCCTGGAAGACCAGTAGTAGTTACCGATGAACATCTGGAGGCATTCTGTAATCTGTGGACTATCAGAGTGTTGATGAAACACAGAAATTGCATCGGGACTGAATACAACAGTTACCATGCGCACTTTCTCTATGGGAGCAATGTCTCAAACAGTCTACGATTTGATCGTTCCCTGGAAGACCAGTAGTAGTTTCCCATGCACATCTGGAATCATTCTGTAATCTGTGGACCTTCAAAGTGTTGATGAAACAAGGAAATTGCATCGGGATTGAAAACAACAGTCACCATGCGCACTTCCCTCCATGGGAGTAATGTCTCAAACAGTCTACCCTTTGATCGTTCCCTGGAATACCAGAAGTAGTTTCTGATGTACATCTGGAGGCATTCTGTAATCTTTGAACTATTAGAGTGTTGATGAAACACAGAAATTTCTTCGGGATTGAATACAACTGTCACCATGCGCACTTTCCTCCATGGGAGTAAAGTCTCAAACAGTCTACGATTTGATCGTTCCCTGGAAGACCAGTAGTAGTTTGCGTGGCACATCTGGAGGCATTCTGTAATCTGTGGAGTATCAGAGTGTTGATGAAACTCAGAAATTGCTTCGGGATTGAATACAACAGTCACCATGCGCACTTTCCTCCATGGGAGTAATGTCGCAAACAGTCTACGCTTTGATCGTTCCCTGGAACACCAGTGTCAGTTTCCGATGTACATCTGGAGGCATTCTGTAATCTGTGGACTATCAGAGTGTTAATGAAACACAGAAAATGCATCGGGAATGAATACAACAGTCACCATGAGCACTTTCCTCCATGGGGGATTAATGTCTCTAACAGTCTACGATTTGATCGTTTCCTGGAAGACCAATATTAGTTTCCGATGCACATCTGGAGGCATTCTGTAATCTGTGGATTGTCAGAGTGTTGATGAAACACTAAAATTGCATATTGATTTAATACAACAGTCACCATGCGCACTTTCCTTCATAAGAGTAATGTCTCAAACAGTCTACGCTTTGATCGTTCCCTGGAAGACCAGAAGTAGATTCCGATGCACATCTGGAGGCATTCTGTAATCTGTGGAATATCAGAGTGTTGATGAGACACAGAAATTTCATCGGGATTGAATACAACAGTCACCATGTGCACTTTCCTCCAGGGGAGTAATGCCTCAAAAAATCTACGCTTTGATTGTTCCCAGGAAGACCAGTAGTAGTTTCCGATGCACATGTGGAGGCATTCTGTAATCTGTGGAGTATCAGAGTATTGATGAAACACTGAAATTGCATCGGGATTGAATACAACAGTCACCATGCGCACTTTCCTCCATGGGAGTAATTCTCTAACATTCTACGCTTTTATCGTTCCCTGGAAGACCAGTAGTAGCTTCCGATGCACGTCTTGATGCATTCTGTAATCTGTGGATTATCTGAGTGTTGATGAAACACAGAAATTGCATCGGGATTGAATACAACAGTCACCATGCGCACTTCCCTCCATGGGAGTAATATCGCAAACAGTCTACGCTTTGATCGTTCCCTTGAAGACAAGTAGTAATTACCGATGCATATCTTTAGGCATTCTGTAATCTGTGGACATTCAGATTGTTGATGAAACACAGAAATTGCATCGGGATTGAATACAACAGTCACCATGCGCAATTTCCTCCAAGGGAGCAATGTCTCAAACAGTCTACGCTTTGATCGTTCCCTCGAAGAGCAGTAGTAGTTTCCGATGCACATCTGGAGGCATTCTGTAATCTGTGGAGTATCAGAGTATTTATGAAACACAGAAATTGCATCGGGATTGAATACAACAGACACCATGCGCACTTTCCTCCATGGGAGTAATTCTCAAACAGCCTACGCTTTGATCGATCAATGGAAGACCAGTAGTACTTACCGATGCACATCTGGAGGCATTCTGTAATCTGTGGACATTCAGATTGTTGATGAAACACAGAAATTGCATCGGGATTGAATACAACAGTCACCATGCGCAATTTCCTCCATGGGAGCAATGTCTCAAACAGTCTACGCTTTGATCGTTCCCTGGAAGAGCAGTAGTAGTTTCCGATGCACGTCAGGTGGCATTCTGTAGTCTGTGGACTATCAGAGTGTTGATGAAACACAGAAATTGCATCGGGAAAGGAACAACACTCATCATGCGCACTTTCCTCCACTTGAGTAATTCTCAAACAGCCTACGCTTTGATCGATCCCTGGAAGACCAGTAGTACTTACCGATGCACATCTGGAGGCATTCTGTAATCTGTGGACATTCAGATTGTTGATGAAACACAGAAATTGCATCGGGACTGAATACAACAGTCACCATGCGCACTTTCCTCCATGGGAGTAATTCTCTAACATCCTACACTTTGAACGTTCCCTGGAAGACCAGTAGTAGTTTCCGATGCACATCTGGTGGCATTCTGTAAAATGTGTACAATCAGAGTGTTGATGAAACACAGAAATTGCATCGGGATTGAATACAACAGTCACCATGCGCACTTTCCTCCACGGGAGTAATGTCTCAAACAGTCTACGCTTTGATCGTTCCCTGGAAGACCAGTAGTAGTTTCCGATGCACATCTGGAGGCATTCTGTAATCTGTGGACTATCAGAGTGTTGATGAAACACAGAAATTGCATCGGGATTGAATACAACAGTCACCATGCGCACTTTCCTCCATGGGAGTAACATCCCTAACAGTCTACGCTTTGATCAATCCCTGGAAGACCAGAAGTAGTTTCCGATGCACATCTGGAGGCATTCTGTAATCTGTGGAGTATCAGAGTATTGATGAAACACAGAAACTGCATCGGGATTGAATACAACAGTCACCATGCGCACTTTCCTCCATGGGAGTAATTCTCTAACATCCTACGCTTTGATCGTTCCCTGGAAGACCAGTAGTAGTTTCCGATGCACATCTGGAGGCATTCTGTAATCTGTGGACCTTCAAAGTGTTGATGAAACACAGAAATTGCTTCGGGATTGAATACAACTGACACCATGCGCACTTCCTTCCACGGAGTAATGTCTCAAACAGTCTACGCTTTGATCGTTCCCTGGGAGACCAGTAGTAGTTACCGATGAACATCTGGAGGCATTCTGTAATCTGTGGACTATCAGAGTGTTGATGAAACACAGAAATTGCATCGGGACTGAATACAACAGTTACCATGCGCACTTTCTCTATGGGAGCAATGTCTCAAACAGTCTACGATTTGATCGTTCCCTGGAAGACCAGTAGTAGTTTCCCATGCACATCTGGAATCATTCTGTAATCTGTGGACCTTCAAAGTGTTGATGAAACAAGGAAATTGCATCGGGATTGAAAACAACAGTCACCATGCGCACTTCCCTCCATGGGAGTAATGTCTCAAACAGTCTACACTTTGATCGTTCCCTGGAATACCAGAAGTAGTTTCTGATGTACATCTGGAGGCATTCTGTAATCTTTGAACTATTAGAGTGTTGATGAAACACAGAAATTTCTTCGGGATTGAATACAACTGTCACCATGCGCACTTTCCTCCATGGGAGTAAAGTCTCAAACAGTCTACGATTTGATCGTTCCCTGGAAGACCAGTAGTAGTTTGCGTGGCACATCTGGAGGCATTCTGTAATCTGTGGAGTATCAGAGTGTTGATGAAACTCAGAAATTGCTTCGGGATTGAATACAACAGTCACCATGCGCACTTTCCTCCATGGGAGTAATGTCGCAAGCAGTCTACGCTTTGATCGTTCCCTGGAACACCAGTGTCAGTTTCCGATGTACATCTGGAGGCATTCTGTAATCTGTGGACTATCAGAGTGTTAATGAAACACAGAAAATGCATCGGGAATGAATACAACAGTCACCATGAGCACTTTCCTCCATGGGGGATTAATGTCTCTAACAGTCTACGATTTGATCGTTTCCTGGAAGACCAATATTAGTTTCCGATGCACATCTGGAGGCATTCTGTAATCTGTGGATTGTCAGAGTGTTGGTGAAACACTAAAATTGCATATTGATTTAATACAACAGTCACCATGCGCACTTTCCTTCATAAGAGTAATGTCTCAAACAGTCTACGCTTTGATCGTTCCCTGGAAGACCAGAAGTAGATTCCGATGCACATCTGGAGGCATTCTGTAATCTGTGGAATATCAGAGTGTTGATGAGACACAGAAATTTCATCGGGATTGAATACAACAGTCACCATGTGCACTTTCCTCCAGGGGAGTAATGCCTCAAAAAATCTACGCTTTGATTGTTCCCAGGAAGACCAGTAGTAGTTTCCGATGCACATGTGGAGGCATTCTGTAATCTGTGGAGTATCAGAGTATTGATGAAACACTGAAATTGCATCGGGATTGAATACAACAGTCACCATGCGCACTTTCCTCCATGGGAGTAATTCTCTAACATTCTACGCTTTTATCGTTCCCTGGAAGACCAGTAGTAGCTTCCGATGCACGTCTTGATGCATTCTGTAATCTGTGGATTATCTGAGTGTTGATGAAACACAGAAATTGCATCGGGATTGAATACAACAGTCACCATGCGCACTTCCCTCCATGGGAGTAATATCGCAAACAGTCTACGCTTTGATCGTTCCCTTGAAGACAAGTAGTAATTACCGATGCATATCTTTAGGCATTCTGTAATCTGTGGACATTCAGATTGTTGATGAAACACAGAAATTGCATCGGGATTGAATACAACAGTCACCATGCGCAATTTCCTCCAAGGGAGCAATGTCTCAAACAGTCTACGCTTTGATCGTTCCCTCGAAGAGCAGTAGTAGTTTCCGATGCACATCTGGAGGCATTCTGTAATCTGTGGAGTATCAGAGTATTTATGAAACACAGAAATTGCATCGGGATTGAATACAACAGACACCATGCGCACTTTCCTCCATGGGAGTAATTCTCAAAAAGCCTACGCTTTGATCGATCAATGGAAGACCAGTAGTACTTACCGATGCACATCTGGAGGCATTCTGTAATCTGTGGACATTCAGATTGTTGATGAAACACAGAAATTGCATCGGGATTGAATACAACAGTCACCATGCGCAATTTCCTCCATGGGAGCAATGTCTCAAACAGTCTACGCTTTGATCGTTCCCTGGAAGAGCAGTAGTAGTTTCCGATGCACGTCAGGTGGCATTCTGTAATCTGTGGACTATCAGAGTGTTGATGAAACACAGAAATTGCATCGGGAAAGGAACAACACTCATCATGCGCACTTTCCTCCACTTGAGTAATTCTCAAACAGCCTACGCTTTGATCGATCCCTGGAAGACCAGTAGTACTTACCGATGCACATCTGGAGGCATTCTGTAATCTGTGGACATTCAGATTGTTGATGAAACACAGAAATTGCATCGGGACTGAATACAACAGTCACCATGCGCACTTTCCTCCATGGGAGTATTTCCCTAACATTCTACGCTTTGATCGTTCCCTGGAAGACCAGTAGTAGTTTCCGATGCACATCTTGATGCATTCTGTAATCTGTGGATTATCTGAGTGTTGATGAAACACAGAAATTGCATCGGGATTGAATACAACAGTCACCATGCGCACTTTCCTCCATGGGAGTAATGTCGCAAACAGTCTACGCTTTGATCGTTCCCTTGAAGACCAGTAGTAGTTACCGATGCACATCTGGAGGCATTCTGTAATCTGTGGCCATTCAGATTGTTGATGAAACACAGAAATTGCATCGGGATTGAATACAACAGTCACCATGCGCAATTTCCTCCATGGGAGCAATGTCTCAAACAGTCTACGCTTTGATCGTTCCCTGGAAGAGCAGTAGTAGTTTCCGATGCACATCTGGAGGCATTCTGTAATCTGTGGACTATAAGACTGTTGATGAAACACAGAAAGTGCATCGAGATTGAATACAACAGTCACTATAAGCACATTCGTCCATGGGAGTAATGTCTCAAACAGTCTACGCTTTGATCGTTCCCTGGAGGACCAGTAGTAGTTTCCGATGCACATCTGGAGGCATTCTGTAATCTGTGGAGTATCAGAGTGTTTATGAAACACAGAAATTGCATCGGGATTGAATACAACAGACACCATGCGCACTTTCCTCCATGGGGGTAATTCTCAAACAGTCTACGCCTTGATCGATCCCTGGAAGACCAGTAGTAGTTTCCGATGCACATCTGGTTGCATTCTGTAATCTGTGGACCTTCAAAGTGTTGATGAAACACAGAAATTGCTTCGGGATGGAATACAACTGACACCATGCGCACTTTCCTCCACGGAGTAATGTCTCAAACAGTCTACGCTTTAATCGTTCCCTGGAAGACCAGTAGTAGTTACCGATGAACATCTGGAGGCATTCTGTAATCTGAGGACTATCAGAGTGTTGATGAAACACAGAAATTGCATCGGGATTGAATACAACAGTTACCATGCGCCCTTTCTCTATGGGAGCAATGTCTCAAACAGTCTACGATTTGATCGTTCCCTGGAAGACCAGTAGTAGTTTCCGATGCACATCTGGAATCATTCTGTAATCTGTGGACCTTCAAAGTGTTGATGAAACAAGGAAATTGCATCGGGATTGAATACAATAGTCACCATGCGCACTTCCCACCATGGGTGTGATGTCTCAAACAGTCTACCCTTTGATCGTTCCCTGGAAGACCAGTAGTAGTTTCCGATGCACATCTGGAGTCATTCTGTGATCTGTGGACTATCAGAGTGTTGATGATACACAGCAATTGTATCGGGATGGAATACAACAGTCACCATGCGCACTTTCCTCGATGTTAGTAATGTCTCAAACAGTCTACGCTTTGATCGTTCCCTGGAAGACCAGTGTTAGTTTCCGATGCAAATCTGGAGGCATTCTGTAATCTGTGGACTATCAGAGTGTTGATGAAACACAGAAATTGCATCGGGATTGAATACAACAGTCACCATCCGCACTTTCCTCCATAGGAGTAATGGCTGAAACAGTCTACGCTTTGATCGTTTCCTGGAAGACCAATAGTAGTTTCCGATGCACATCTGGAGGCATTCTGTAATCTGTGGATTATCAGAGTGTTGATGAAACACTAAAATTGCATAGGGATTGAATACAACAGTCACCATGCGCAGTTTCCTCCATAAGAGTAATGTCTCAAACAGTCTACGCCTTGATCGTTCCCTGGAAGACCAGAAGTAGATTCCGATGCACATCTGGAGGCAGTCTGTAATCTGTGGAATATCAGAGTGTTGATGAGACACAGAAATTGCATCGGGATTGAATACAACAGTCACCATGCGCACTTTCCTCCACGGGAGTAATGTCTCAAACAGTCTACGCTTTGATCGTTCCCTGGAAGACCAGTAGTAGCTTCCGATGCACATCTGGAGGCATTCTGTAATCTGTGGACTATCAGAGTGTTGATGAAACACAGAAATTGCATCGGGATTGAATACAACAGTCACCAAGCGCACTTTCCTCCATGGGAGTAACATCCCTAACAGTCTACGCTTTGATCATTCCCTGGAAGACCAGAAGTAGTTTCCGATGCACATCTGGAGGCATTCTGTAATCTGTGGATTATCAGAGTGTTGATGAAACACAGAAATTGCATCGTGATTCAATACAACAGTCAACATGCGCACTTTCCTCCATGGGAGTAATTCTCTAACATCCTACGCTTTGATCGTTCCCTGGAAGCCAGTAGTAGTTTCCGATGCACATCTGGAGGCAATCTGTAATCTGTGGACTTTCAAAGTGTTGATGAAACACAGAAATTGCTTCGGGATTGAATACAACTGACACCATGCGCACTTTCCTCCACGGAGTAATGTGTCAAACAGTCTACGCTTTGATCGTTCCCTGGAAGACCAGTAGTAGTTTCCGATGCACATCTGGAATCATTCTGTAATCTGTGGACCTTCAAAGTGTTGATGAAACAAGGAAATTGCATCGGGATTGAATACAACAGTCACCATGCGCACTTCCCTCCATGGGAGTAATGTCTCAAACAGTCTACCCTTTGATCGTTCCCTGGAAGACCAGTAGTAGTTTCCGATGCACATCTGGAGTCATTCTGTGATCTGTGGACTATCAGAGTGTTGATGAAACACAGCAATTGTATCGGGATGGAATACAACAGTCACCATGCGCACTTTCCTCGATGTTAGTAATGTCTCAAACAGTCTACGCTTTGATCGTTCCCTGGAAGACCAGTGTTAGTTTCCGATGCAAGTCTGGAGGCATTCTGTAATCTGTGGACTATCAGAGTGGTGATGAAACACAGATATTGCGTCGGGATTGAATACAACAGTCACCATCCGTACTTTCCTCCATAGGAGTAATGTCTGAAACAGTCTACGCTTTGATCGTTTCCTGGAAGACCAATAGTAGTTTCCGATGCACATCTGGAGGCATTCTGTAATCTGTGGATTATTAGAGTGTTGATGAAACACTAATATTGCATAGGGATTGAATACAACAGTCACCATGCGCACTTTCCTCCATAAGAGTAATGTCTCAAACAGTCTACGCTTTGATCGTTCCCTGGAAGACCAGAAGTAGATTCCGATGCACATCTGGAGGCATTCTGTAATCTGTGGAATATCAGAGTGTTGATGAGACACAGAAATTTCATCCGGATTGAATACAACAGTCACCATGTGCACTTTCCTCCAGGGGAGTAATGCCTCAAACAATCTACGCTTTGATCGTTCCCAGGAAGACCAGTAGTAGTTTCCGATGCACATCTTGAGGCATTCTGTAATCTGTGGAGTATCAGAGTATTGATGAAACACAGAAATTGCATCGGGATTGAATACAA